>NC_057806.1:161762545-162060553 GCF_018294505.1 Triticum aestivum
ACGCACACACACACAGAAGTCGTTCTCTCCCCCAAACACCAACACACGAGCACATTAACACCCCTCTCTCTTGTAAAGTCCGGACCCAACATAGGTCTCTATCACTTTGTCTCTCGGGCATGCACACATCTCTTCCCTCACTCTCTAGGTCTCCCGCTATCTCTCTTACCCAAACACACACACTATGTAGAGTGTATATTTCCCATACACACAAAACGTCGCCCCCAAACGTCTATCTCCCTAGTTATGTGGTTCTCGCGCACTCACCTCACACACCACCCCCACTGCAAACAAGCACACTTTGTCTCCTTGTGCACCACTCTCCTCTTTCCATCTCTCCCACATGCGGACTCGCCCCAGCTCCTTCCCTGTATACATATGTCGTGACTCTTTGCATAGCTCCCTAATGTATAATCATTCTCGATTTCGCACATTGTTCTCTACACCATCTATTCTAGCTCTCTCATGAAGTCCCTATCACACACACGATGACTCGCTTGCCTTGCGTCTTCGTTCATAGGCCAATTTCGGACAACATCAACATTGTCTCCCTATCTATACGCCATTTATGGACACAAACGCCCCCTCTCGCCCCCTCTCTTCCTCTCTCTCTCTCTCTCTTCTCTCTCTCTCTCTATCCGATGCTAGCTCTCTCTTTCTCTCGCTCTCACACCCCTCTCCCCCACACACACTCGATGTCTCTTCCAAATAGTCTGCTCCCCCCGCCTGCACCCGTGCTATCTCGCTACTACACATGTCACACCATTCCCCCTTCCCTTATACTAGGTTTACATCATCAGTGGTCTCTCTACTCCACATACACTCACTCCCTCTCACACACAAACGCGTGCACAAACACACACACATACACGCACAAACACCCATTTACCTGGATCCTCATCTCTCCGCATGTCTGCATGTGTATCTCACACACTCACTCTCTAATTATGTATATGTGTCTCCACGTTACACAACACAAAGCCCCATGTACATGTCTCTCTCTATCCTCCACACACATAGACACAAAGAATCTGTTATCATTGCCTCAGTCTCTAACATATCACACACGCACACACTCTCTCTCTCTCGCAAACACGCTCAACAAGGGTTTCCCCGTGAATAACTTACCGTCTATTGATGAACAGTCGTGGCAGTACGGCGAACATGAGACGTGAAAAAGAATAAATCTACACGTGCTTAGACCACCTAGTATGACTACTAGGACTAGAGCAAGCCAAAAAGCGTGCCGCCGTTACCCCCTCCTTGTCGGCGACGGGAAAATCTTTGTTTTACACAGTCAAGAAGTCATTGTGCTCAGGGCCCACATGCCGAGGCGTTGAATAGAATGTAGATGCTAGTTTACGAAAGCAAAATCGATAATATGTTTGTATCTCCATACTTATATTTCTTCTCTTATAAAAAACCGAGTTGGTGATGATGGTACGTGTGCCATCTTGCAATATAGACCGTCCGATCTATATCTGACGGATGGAAATTAAACTAAAAGATACCCGCACCCCTCTCCACATTTGTAGACAAGGCCTTCCCTTATTCATCCTTATCTCCAACAAACCTCATTGTCGAGCAATTAAGAAAGGAAGCCTCTCGAACAAACTGGCCTGGTGGCCGCTGCCGGCGTCGTCAATCCCCATGCCTCCGCTCAGTACGACCACCAACCACCACCACACCCCACTCCTCTTCACCTTATCTCATATTTCTCGAGATATCATTAGTTTTTACTCATGGGATTACTCCCGCAAGGGTCAATCACAACAAGTGTTTTATAAAAAAATGCATCTTGATGTTCCGTGCAATGCACGGATCTTGCTAGTACTCCTACACAAGATTAAGTTGGTGATGCTAGTGTGTCTGCCATCCGTCGTTTCTGACCATTAGATCTACATCTAATGATTGTGAGGTAAGTTGTTGCCTTTTCTCACCAACATCCCACTTGTCTACCAATTTGCAGAAAAACTCATAATCAGTATCTTAAAACCAACCACATCCCTCCCTGACCTCACCAAAACAGCCCAAGGAATATATTCTAATTGAAACATAATATATCTCTAGTGACATATGTATATCAAAATTAGAGTGTTTTGTACCAAGTTTATGAATAAGTATTATTCTAATTATGATTCGTTGCAACGGACATGAACATTGATAGTATTTCCAACCATGCATTTCTTTTCCTAGTATTCCATAGTTTCGAGTTTTCCATCAAGATATTAGTCACTCATGGTTGATATTTACTTTCAATCATGTACACATATGCACTATGTAACTAGCCTTGCTTATTGGCTTCCAAAGCTTAACTTTCACTCCTACTTACAATATGTAGAGTATTTAACAAAAAACTACCACTTTCAACCAGCCCTAGGAGGAATCTATTGTACAAAAAATAGCAAAAACATACCCAACATTTCTTAATCCACGCCAAAAACTACCTAGTACTCCTACCGATAAGGTTCGTTTAAACCCATTTACGACAGGGTTGGCCCACATGTCTATGCTGACGAGGCAGCTTAAACCAACACATTTTGTTTGACCGTTGACACGAGGGACCCACATCTGACCTTCTATCCTGTTATTCCCCCTCAAATCATTATTTTTCCTGAACATTACATCAAACAGTACTGATGCGTGTTCGTCGGTGGCGCCGGTGATGAGCGAGTTGGCCGCCGCTCCGCCGGACGGGCCGGACGCCGCGCTGGCCTCCGCACGGGTTGGCAGGCTGGCCCGAGCGTGACTCACGAGCGAGCAAGCCGCCGCGCTGGCCTTCGCTCAAGCCAGATGGCTGGCCTTAGCGCGGCGCGCGCGAGCAAGCTGCCGCGCTGCCTTGCCAATCTAGCTAGCAAACCTTGCAGACAAGCAGCTGGACGGAGCTATCTTGGCTAGCTAGCAACCGCGAGCGCCGGACGGAGCTGGCATCCGAGCTGCCGCAACATGGGCTCCGCACCGCCGGCGGTTTTGACCTCGCCTTCTGCTGGCGGCGGTAGCTGTGTCCCATGGCCGAGGATGAGTAGGTGGACGGGCCGGAGGTAGGAGGTCACTCGAGGATTTTTGTTGGTAAGAGCATGTACAATGGTTGATAAGGTAGTTTTATCTTAAGTCTGCCACGTATGAAAGTGGTAGTAGTTTCTTGGCATTATTAGAGCAAGTACAATAGAGCTGAGTCAGCGGGCTATAAGAAATAAACTACTACTACATGTTGGCTCTAAGATGGGCTGTAGATGACATGGCACTGGCTTATAGCCAGCAGCTGGCTATACTATTAACCATGCTCTTAGGGGTTTCTTGTAAGGAACAATGTACGTACTACTAGCGACAAAAGGCGATTCTAGGTTGCGTTGTACTCCAACGAGTACTACTAGTGGGCGCGGGAGTGTATACCTCGTTTTGTGGGTTCGATCCCGGCCGAACGCGCGGCGGCCTTTTTTTAAATAATAGTACTACTACACTTCGCTGCGAGCCAATATTTTACATGGGTAGTTTGAGTTTTGAAGTCAAACGGACGTGCGGCACCATAATCTGGGTGCACTGGACAGCCTAGCCACGTGAACGGGTTTTCCTTCCCAGCATCCCATGGCTCGCATGCTCGCCCTTGCCGCACCTCGCTTGAAGCTTCCAGCTAGTAGCATATTTAAACTAGTGCCTCCCAATTAAGCCCGAGGAGCCGGAAAAGCCTGGTGGGGCATTGGGAACTGTGCAATATGGCTCTGTACGTAAAGTGCTCTACTACTACTCTGTAGCTTGTGGCGTTGCATGCATGGACTTCACTCCATTAATGGCTCCATTATAAAAGAAATTCATCTTGCCGTGTTTTTTTTAAATGGAGGCAAAAGCTTTGCTTCATCTCATTCATAAAGAAGGAACTACTAACAAAGTTCGACGAGATCCATTACACCTCCACAAATGGAAGCGAAAAGCCTAGTCTTGCTGTATCAAATAACTCAAATGTTCTGCCCCCGCAGTAACCATCGCTGATAAATAGGCTGCTAGTGTGTGTGTGAGAGGAGCGGCTGAGTAGGCCAGCTACGTGAGAGGAGCGGCTGAATAGAGCACCGAGAGTACCCACTAGGCCACTACGCAGGTGTACTTCCCCTCCATTGATAGTACAGCGATGGTTCTAGAGAACAGTAGTACCCTTCACTTCCAATTGTAGCTCCTTGGCCCTGAGATTCAAGAGTTCAAAACGGGTGCACTATACTAGACTAGACTAGAAGTACAGTACATTGCACTACTAGTGGAGAAAAGTAGTACTAGTACTGCTACAGTACAAGTACGTACTCCTCCGTCACATAATGTAAGACGTTTTTTGACACTAGTTGGCATGTACAAAAAATGGCAAAAACATACCCAAAATTTCTTAATCCACGCCAAAAACTACTACCTAGTGCCAAAAATTTCTTGCTAGTGCTATTATTTACAGTATAATGCAATCCCATAACGTTCCATAATCCCTTTCTTTCAAAAAAATCACTTCTGGAGAGAAGATTGCTATCTCCACGCGAGCTTCTCATAGGCCAGCGCCATCGCATGCAGTCATGTGAGAGAGAGGGAGACATCCATGCAGCATGCAGAGAGAGGAGAACGCGGGCGGACAGCCAATGGGCTGCATGGGGCATTTATAGCTGCTAACTCCTCCCATCCATGCGCCAGGGGTATTTCGGTCCCGAAAGCATGCAGCGAGCCCCTGCCTTGGTATCCGAGTCTACTCTTATGCGCAGAGTAAAAAGAATCGGAGGGAGTACTAGTAAATAATAGCCTCACCCCTTCGCTGAGGAACGATCTATAGTTGGAAGGGATGAGGCCCTGTGGTTACTACGCTCTTATCTCCTCCTCGCCAGTTCCCCTCCCCCCCGAAGAGAAGGCAGTTCGTCGCTGCTCCCATGGATTTGCCAGGCGGTTCTCCTCCTAGTCGGGGCTGGGAGACCATGGACGATGATCCTATGGGAGAAATCACACGCCGCTCCGACGTCCTCACCGCCGCAAGACTCGGTGCTTCCTGCACCAAGTTTTTCAAGATGCTGCTTAAACAGGCCATGCTTGTTGGTCTTCCATGCATCCTCGAGGAGAAGGTTCTTCTATGGGACAATCCTTTGAACAGTCCACCGCTCCCTGGCCATGGTTGCACGTTGACTCCGCTAGAGTTGTCGACATTGAGAGGTAGTCGGATTTTGTACGATGAGCAGGTCAGTAATGGAGTTTGATCATGTAGTACATAGTTATTCCATTTCCATCCCGTAATTTCTCCACTGCCCACCGTCTTATATATAAGTCTGGGCCAGTGCCAACGAAGATTGGCTTGCATACTTCCGGCCGGATACCACCATCATTTTGCACAACATCCACAGCAGTGCGGCCGTTCCGGTAGACCCCTTCTCCACCATTGGGATCAGCCTTCCGGACTGGCTGGGCAAGAATACGTATGATGATGCCTACATGAGATTGAAGAAGATAGCAATTGCGGACCCGCCGACAAAGCGACGCGGCTACGACGATTACTATCTCATCGTGGTGTTCGACATAAGGATTGCCATCAATGCAGGAGGCAGTAACGGCAGAGGCTGGCGCATGTTGGTGGCGGCAGATTTGTACCCTACACATTCGAAGATGTCGTGCGCCATCTAGGCCGCATCTTTGCGGTGACAAGCCAGGGGACTTGTTTCATCTGGTTGACATCCTACGGTACGGGAGATTACAAACGGAATGCACAAACCATCATTTGCATCCCTAGCGGTACTCCATTATTTTGCAAGGACCAGTCATCCCACGATCAAAATAAGATCACCGATCCTAGATGTGCATTTGCATCCGCGATTCAGTCTAAACTGGAACCTTGTAGCTGACTTTGGCATATTGGGATCAACTATCTTAGCAGTCATTACCCATGGTACCACTGATGTGCAACATGGTCACATAATCTACCACGATCGGACCATCACCATCTACCCAGGTATTCCATTTTTTAACCCTCTCGCCTTCTCTTTCATTGTTGTACTAGTAGTATACTTTGTAGTACTAGTAGGAGTACTTTTTACCTTGGAGGATGCGTATAGCTAGCTAGGCCCTTGAAGACTTGAACCCACAAGCTGCCACCATTTTTGTTTTTCGATGTCTTACTATCTCATCCATGTAGCCAAGAGTGGCTATATATAATAAGCCGGTTATTTTACTTCCTCTATACCGGAGTAGTACTATTTGTTGCACAGTATTACTGACCGCCACATTTGAGCACAACATGATTATGCATGGACCTTGACTATGTACGTCACCATGTGTCCAGATCTGGGATGCCGCATGTACCAGATGAACAGCGTCGAGTTCGACCCACGTGATGCTACGTGGGTGCCGAGGAACACTCTTGGAGAGTACTCGCTTTTCATCGGGGACAGCTACCCATTGTGAAGCGAATGCCACCTTCCATGCACGACACGAAAGGCCTGTCGTTCATGAAGCATGGTTGTGTCTTCAGTGCGCACCGCTGAATGAACGACATGCTGGGACACGCTATCCCTAATTTATGCCGCTTCAGCTTGGATGAGTCTCCATCGTGTGGAACCGGACTAGAAAGCTGCGAGAATGATTCCCATTTCCCACCGCTATGGATCGTGCCATCCATGAAGAACACCTGGGACTGGAACCTGGAGGAGGACATCTATCCCATCTATAACGTGTATGTGGAGTACGGTAATTGTGGACGGTAGCGCTGTGAATATATGTAGACTAGTCATGCACAAATTTATCACATGAGTTGGAGATGAACTTGTGTGGCATACTGGCATTTGTCCTTTAGAATTTATTACTAGTAAATGTGTTATGTGTACGTGCAACTTGTGTGGTTGTTGCATGGGCTCCAACACGCTCTTTGAGAAAAAAAGGTGGCACAGCTTTGGATATACATGACGTGGCTGCATCATACAGTAGCATTGTTCGCTATAGTTGTACTAGTACACTCCTACTAGGACGGAAACTCCTATAAAACCTTGTGCTTGGCTCTTTGCCTCTTCGGGAGGTTCAATAGTTCGTACTCATGTGAACCTTGCACTTGGCTCTTCGCCTCTTCGGAAGGTCCAACAATGATGATACTACAGTACAATATGCTTCTGGCAATCGGACACGGATTGAACTACTGCACGTCCACCGCGAGGGCGAGGGAGAGGGAGAGGGAGAGGGTGCTGTAGTCAAAACCCTCTCCTTGTCCTGCGAACCACCGCGCGCATGGGTGAGTGAGAGGCGTAGTAAGCAAGCTTCTCCTCATTCGGCGAGTTGACGGGACACATCAAAGCAGTACTAGTACTAGTAGTACTAGTCCATAATGTGTCCTTTCCGATTAATATGGCTTAATTTGAAACGAGAAAAATACACTGGCGGTCAACGTATGTAACAGTATGCTCTTTATGGTCACTATATATAGTTTTGAGGCGATTATGCAGTCACTAGCTCATCGTAGAGCACCATATTGCACCCTACTGACCGGCCACATAGTCGACGTGGCACTTTGTTGACTGGTTAAATTGTCACCTGGTTTCTGGGTCCCACCTGTCAGTTGGCAGAGCAAAGAAATCATTTAAACAAAACTTTACGCAGGCGCGACATGAGTCCAACCCTTGCGCATGAACCGCCCTGGATGTGTATGTGAGTGCATGCACGTGTCCTCCCTCGGTCTTCCAACAAAGAGTGTACTACATGATGTACATATACACTTCCAATGTGTTCAGCCTTTAATCTAAATCGATATTGATTGACTAATGCACCAACTTGTGCTGTAGGTATAGGCTACATGTCTATCCTTAATTACAGCATGCAACAGCCTTCATTTAATCTTCTTATCTCAATGGTCGCATGCACACATAAGTCTGCTACTTTTGGGCGTTAATTATGCCCTGGTCAATGTGTAAATCTCTAAATGTACAGTCTTTCACGGACATAGGGAGTAGGTTGAACACTTGAGCGTGAGCGTTTGTGTTGTGTCGTGTGCTGTGTGCCGCATGGGTGCGTGAGTGTTGCGTGTGCCCATGTGTACGTGTGAGTGTTGCATGTTGCATGCATGCATGGGGCTTACTCCCTCCCATTGACATGTCCATTTGGCTATAGATTTCAACAAGTGACTAGGTATGGAGCAAAATGAGTGAAGTGAGCGTAGAGGCATAGGGATACTGTAGAAAGGAAGTCCTCGCGATCCATTTATTCCCCATCTCGGCCAGAGAGAACTATTCAACTAGTCTTCGCAGTGAAGTGACAATACGCACTGTAGCAGATGGGACACGTAATTAATAAGCTGAACCAACGTGTTGGTGTTACTAAATCAGTCGGTTATGTTTGGTAGTCTCAAGTCATTGAAAGCATGCACAACCCACATATCCTATTGGTTGATATGCCATAAAACAAAAAACGAGAAAGGAGTTAATGTACGGTGCCTAAGTGTTTTGGGATTATTTGGTTCTCGTAAGGTGACTTACAGACCTAGACGGAGGGAGTAGTAGAATTGAGATTGAATGCACTTTCTTCCCCGTCTTCCACTCTTCTTCCTCCTCTCTTCTTCTTCCTCCACTCTTCCCCATCGTCGGCCACACACCATTTACCCCCGCTCACTGCTTGCCGCCCGCGCCATCTTCCTTGGTAGCTCGCGCGTACCATGTCCCCCCGCTCACTACTCGGCCACACGAGGAGAAGCTTCTTCGCTCTCCCGCCCGAATCCACTTCCCCGCTGGCTCACAGGCACCGAAAACCCCAATGGCAGAACCGACTGACACGTAGAGACGCGATTGGAATTCCCTCCCCGATGTTCTCTTGGAGCAGACCTGTAGTCGTATGGACCTACTCAGCACAGTCCGTCTGGCTGCATGCTTGGTGTCTTTGTACCATCTACTCGCCTACAACCGGCTTGCTCTTTTCAAGACACCCTGCTTGCTGATGCCCGATCCTCGTAGGCGGCCCAGACACCGACTTGACGATCACACGGAGGTTGCCGTGGTGCCCCTCGACATGCTACCACTACCCGTCCACCTGTCCTTCATGTGCGGCCACTACTGGGCGGGTATGAAGGCCAACTGGATGGTCCTCATCCACCACACCGGTAGTCCATGGCTTCTCGTGGATATCTACACCCAGGGAGAGATCACCCTTCCATCGTTGGACACCGCCGCCATCGAGCCTCGCGGCCCACCGGACACTCCTGCCTACTACACACGAGACGCGTCAAGCTTTTGGCTCGACCTCTGTTTGCAGAAAGTTGTAATCTATGAAGTGCCCACACCATCAGAAGACTACATGGATTACAAGCTCATTGCCTTGTTCAACAAGGGATTAGTCTATCTGGAATCCGGTCGCCATACATGGTTATGGCTCATCATCAATCCTGTTGAGGAAACATTTCTGTCTAATGCTATAGTGCACGATGGCATCATTTACACGATCGACGCACGGATTGGCTACCTATATTGGTGGGATCTATTATCGTGTAATCGTTCTATCTCATCTCATCTTTACCTTATGAATACGACTGCCTGTTCATTTGTTACAAATTTAGAATGCATAGCATGTCTATAACCACATCATTGCTATATGTTCCTCTCATTTCCTAGATTTTTATGACCACACATGTTATTGTTAGAGTTGATATGAGAACAATTGGCATCTAATGATTGTTAGAATACATATTATGAGCATAACATCATGATTGCAATATGTTACTCTCGTTTACAAGATTTTTATAACAACGCATGTTATTTCTTAGAGTTGATATGAGAACAGTAGTAGTAAGTGCTATGGTAGAATATGAGTAGGTGCTGTCATAGCTGTTTTCCTCTCATTGTTACATGATGTTTGAACCATGACATATTGCTAGAATATGAAAGCCATTGGCTTATTTTTTAACTTGGGGTATGATTATGACCATGGCATTGCAATTCTCTGTCTATGATATGTGTCACTGTTATAATAATCTTAATTCCACACATACTCTGAACATGATTGTTTATTTTTGTCCTTTTGGTCTCCAATTTGAATTGTTGCAGCAGACGCAAATGCGCTGGCCTTCATGATTACAGGACCTGGAATCATACCAGCCGATGGGTGGTGGTTTATCGCTCGTTCAACTGGCGGCGGTCATTTGATGCTCATTCGCACGTACCAAATTGACCAAACCATTACATCAAACCACATGCAGTACAATGCGTGGGGCGTTCCTGACATTGATGGCTATGCCTGCTTCGTGTTCGAGAAAGATCCCAGCTCTGTTGGGCCAGGTGTATTCAACTGGAGGCGGGTTTACAGCCTCGGCAACCACTCCTTGTTCCTCGGGCTCAATTATCCGATCATCCAACCAACCATCGATCATATCACCGACGATGATTACTGTGCTATGCAACTTCCATTCGCGAGGGGGGCTGTGTTTACACATCATACCATGGGTTTCATGAATCACCATATCCAGAGATTCGTCGACACAGCTTGTTGCCAGATAATCTTTAGTGTGTGAAAGGCATCAAGCTTCCATGCGATGGATGGCTTTTGCAAACCCGACATGTGGCGATGTGGTTCATGCCAACAGCAAATATGCACAACTTGATTCGTGCTGATATCTAGACTGAGCCATGTATTCTGCTGCTGTAGCACAACCCTATTTTTTGGATATTATGTACTGTTGTTAGTTTGAAGCACTCCTCTGGTTTGAAGGATAGATACCTTCCTGGGATCAAGTGCATCCTAACTCACCTGCGTAGGATGTACTGATAATGATGATGGAGATGTTGTGCAGAAGCCATATATATATCAGTTAGGCTTCAAGTGCGTACTTGTTAGTTAAACCTATGTATAAATCGTGACACTAAATACGACTAGTAAGCAGTACAGTAGAAGTACTAGTATACGTCGGTCAAATTATTCATCATGTCCACACATTGAATTGACGTGACAACATGCTGCGCGTGAGGTGACACAAGAATCCTGGCGGTGTGTTCGGGTATTCTGGACTTCAGATTTGGAGTACCACTTATCTGTCGAAATCTTTCATCATTCACTTAAAACAGTCGATTGATCATACATTGAGTACCATATAACTGGAGTTACCGATGCAAGTCGAAGAAGGATTGGCCCGTGCTGCCGGTTGGTGTCAAGTTTGATCCCACGGATCAGGAGCTGATCGAGCACCTTGAGGCCAAAGTGAGTGCTGACAGCGCGAGATTTCAGTCTCCCATCGATTTGTTCATACCAACCATCAACAGCGAGCACGACATATGTTACACCCAACCCGAGAAACTTCCAGGTAAGACACCGATCGGCCGTCTACTTGCACAAACATATTCCTTTGTTTATAGCTCTATTTTTCTTTTTAGACACAGACCTGGTGAAGCAATTACAATTTGACAATTCATAAAATGTGAAACAAGTGACTGCAACATGCCAAAAATGTTATGAAAATGCCAACTAGGTACACTAAAACCTGTATTCCACAATACTGCAGGTATCACACTGAGTGGCCTAAGGAAGCATTTCTTCCAACGCAATTCCAGGGCGTTCAAAAGGGGCGCGTGGACGCATCGCAAGATACAGTCGGAGTGCGGCATGCACGCGATGTGGCACAAGACCAGCAATACCTTGCCGGTGATGCTCAATGGCCGGCAGACGGGCAGCAAAAAAGGTTCTGGTGCTGCACACCAACAAGAACTTCGACCAACAGAGGACCAACTGGGTGATGTACCAGTACCACCTCGGGGACCTGGAGCAAGAGAAGGAGTGGGAGCTGGTCCTCTACAAGATTTTCTACCAAACGAACACTAGGGCCAGGAGTAAAAAGATTATAAGTTAGTTTGGTATTGGTAGTTGTACTACCTTGTCGTCCGCAAGTTGGTATTGTTGTTAACGATCTTTTGGTATGAAGTTGCATTTGCTTCCAACCATCATGCCGAGGGTCGACGTGGATATAAAGCTGAATCATTTGTTTCAAAACCAATTTTCAGGCACCTGATTTTTATTTGATGGGTAGCATAAGCACCCGCCGTTCGAATTCCCAGTTCTCCGAGTTTTTCGAAACAAGTGCATGCACTTATTATCACGATAAAAAACAATATCCGTGCTGCATCCCAGTTATCAGTCTGTACTTGCAGAATTCTCTCGTTTATTGAGCACGTATATTGTTTTTTTAGGTCGAGCAAGTTTCAACTGGGTTGTAGATTGCCCAGGGTTGTTTTGTTTTTAATAGGCCCAACGCATGACGACAACGGGGCATAAAGATCCAACAGGTATCTACTGGCCTCTAGCCCGCTAGCGTTAGTTATATTTTGTCTTACAACATCCGCAGGCAGTTTTTTTTACTAAATCAAACACACAGCCCAGTTCTATTTTCCTCTTGAAACGCATGTCCTACATCCGTTTCCTAATCTCTACCTATAGTTTTACTAGTTCATATACATGTATCATTATATTGAAAACACATAAAATTCCCTTTTCATATTTACATCCTTCTTTTTGTTGTTTTTTCCCACCCAGCACTGATTTTTTTACCACTGGTTTTCCCTTAAACCAACTAAATTGTCCCACGTCTTATTTTCTTACAAAAACAAAATGATTTTTTTGGCAAATCAATAAGTTCTTAAAAAATGTTTATCATTTCGGGATTACAACAGTTCGGACTCCACCAAAATATGCAAAATAAGGTTGGACTTTTTGACCGTGGTCCTGGGCAGAAAATGGGATGTAATAAATTACTTAAGAATTAGCAAATGGGCTGCAAATTATAAAAAGTAGCAAATGGGCTTTATGTTGTCTGCCACAGATTTGGAGGCTGACTTGTGGGCCTACTAAGTTCATGCGTACACAAGGTTTCTCAAAAAAGAAACTTAGTCAACAATCGACTCTACCAGCGTCAGACCGTTAGATGTCAATCTAACGGCAATCGTGCTTCTTCAGTCTCTGATCTTCCTGCCCCAGCCGCCCAAACCAGCACTGTCGGAACCACTTGCTCTCGCCTCCCGTGGCTGGCAGTGCTGCCGGGAAGGCCTCACAGCCTGTCTATCCCTCTACTCACCCACACCTCCTGTTATTTTCCAGCGACGGTAGCCGGACCAGTCAACCCTCGTACTCTCCACCGCGTGGGCAGCCACTGTCGTGTCTTCCCCGGCTCCGTGTCGTTCCCTTCGTAGGCCTCGCCGTCGTCCACCGCCTTGGTGTTCTCGGTGCGGCGTGGTCAACGATGTCCATCCAACGACCGTAGTGATTCTTCAACCTCTGGTCTTCTTGCCCCAGCCGCCCAAAGCAGCGCTGGTCGTGCCGCATGCTCCTGACTCCCGTGGCCGGCTGTGCTGCAGCGGAGGCCTCACCGTCCCCATACTACTCCCACAGTTGGCCAGGCCATCCCTCCACTCACCCACTCCCCCTGTTATTCTGCGGCGATGGCAGCCTCACACCGCAGCCGAACCAGTGAACCCTCGTACTCCTCTCCGCGTGGGAATCCACTGCCGCGTCTTCCCCGGCTCCGCGTCGTCCCCTTCCTAGGCCTCGCCGTCGTCCACCGCTGTGGTGCTCTCGGTGCGGCGTGGTCAATGTGGTCAATGACCGACTTCCATCGGAAGAGTACTGTACGTGGAGAGGCTGACAGCTGGGTCCACGACAGCCGCAAGTGCCTCCTTATTACGCGCAAAATAATTATTCCTCCACCTGACAGCAGGGACCCACTGGACAGGCCACCAGTATTTCGCGGAAAAAACGTTTCCCCCCTGACTGCTGGGACCCACCAGACGGGCCACCGTATTTCGCGAAAAAAAGATTTGCCCCTGACTGCTGGGACCCACCGGACGAACAACAGTATTTCGCGAAAAAAACGTCCCCCCCACCCTCGTTGTCAGCTCCGGACCCACCGGAAGTGCCTCCTTATTACGCACAGAAAAATGAATACTCCCCCTACTAGCTGGGACCCAACCTGGTGGGAGGCTGACTTGTGGGCCTACCAAGTTGACGAGGATGGAGGGCTTTGTCAACTTAGTCAATATGAATGATTCTAGCTCCAGTGACCGTACGATGTCCATCCAATGGCCGTAGTGCTTCTTCAACCTCTGGTCTTCTTGCTCCAGCCGCCCAAAGCTGCACCGGTCGTGCCACGTGCTCCTGCCTTTCGTGGCCAGCTGTGATGCCGCGGAGGCCTCACCGCCCCCTACTACTCCCACTGCTGGCCCATGCTATCCCTCTACTCACCCACACCCCCTGTTATTCTGTGGCGACGGCAGCCTCACACCGCAGCCGAACCAGTGAACCCTCATACTTCTCTCTGCGTGGGCATCCACTACCGTGTCTTCCCCGGCTCCGCGTCGTCCCCTTCCTAGGCCTCGCCGTCGTCCACCGCCTTGGTGCTCTTAGCGCGGCTTGGTCAATGTGGTCAACGACCGACTTCCATCGGAAGAGTACTGTACGTGGAGAGGCTGACAGCTGGGTCCACGGCCACAGCCCAGTTTTTTTGTGATTTCCCAAGTAAGTCGCTTTGTCAGGCCTGTTGGGCTGCAAATCTTTCAAGACGAGGAGAGCTTCATTCGGCTGGCCGAGAAAATGGCCCATCCGTAATGAGAAATGGGATGTACATTTTTAAAACACATCAAACCGGAAATTAGTTTAAAATATCTTTTTTCATTTCGAGATTTTAAATTACATTAATTTTTATGCGTGGAGAATTTTTGGTTTTTATATTGATATACATTTATTTTTAAAATCAGTTTGAATGTGAGTCGAAATTTCGGGATTAAAACCAGTTCGGACCGCACCGAAATATGCAAAATTTCGTTAATTTTTTAACTGTGGCCACAATATGGGCTGTAATGCTAACAAAAAGAATATTGGGTCCAAAAAACCCTTAAGAATTAGCAAATGGGCTGTCAATTATTAAAAATAATGGCTGATGGGCTGTATGCTGTTTTCCACAGATTTGAGGCTTTCCTGAAAAAAGGTTGATGCACAAGCACTGACTGTTGGATGTCCATCCAACGGCTTTCGTGCTTCTTCAATCTCTGCTCTTCCTCCTCCAGCCGCTCAAACAAGCGCCGGCGGGACTGCATGCTCCCACCTCCTCGCGGCCGGCTGTGCTGCCGCGTAGACCTCACCGCCCGACCGTACTCCCATCGCTGGCCTAGCCATCCCTCTACTCACCCACACCTGCTGTTATTCTCCGGCGACGGCAGACGAACCAGTAAACACTCCTACAGTCGTACTCCCCTCCACGTGGGAAACAACTGCCGAGTCTTCCCTGCCTCCGTGTCGTCCCCTTCCTAGGCCTCGCCGTCGTCCACTGCCCTGGTGCTCTCGGCGCGGCGTGGTCAATGTGGTCAGCGACCGACATGCATCTGAAGTGGACTGTACGTGGAGAGGCCGACAGCTGGGTC
The DNA here is from genome assembly GCF_018294505.1 of Triticum aestivum. NCBI lineage: Eukaryota > Viridiplantae > Streptophyta > Magnoliopsida > Poales > Poaceae > Triticum > Triticum aestivum. Next base: position 161,777,917 of record NC_057806.1, read on the forward strand.
CACGGCCGCACGCAAGGAAATGCCTCCTTATTACACGCAAAATAATGATTCCTCCACCTGACATCAGGGACCCACCGAAAGGGCCACTGTATTTCGCAAAAAAATGTTACCGCCGCTGACAGCTCGGACCCACCAGCTATATCTTCGCACGCAAGGAAGTGCCTCCTTATTACATTCAAAAAATGAATACCCCCTGCTAGCTGGGACCCACCTTGGTGGGAGGCTGACTTGTGGGCCTACTAAGTTGACGGGGACGGAGGGCTTTGTCAACTAAGTCAATAGGCACGATTCTAGCTCCAGTGACCATACGATGTCCATCCAACGGCCGTAGTGCTTCTTCAACCTCTGGTCTTCTTGCTCCAGCCGCTCAAACCAGCGCCAGTCGTGCCTCGTGCTCCTGCCTCCCGTGGCCGGCTGCAATGCGGCGGAGGCCTCATTGCCCCCTACTACTCCCACCGCTGGCCAGGCCATCCCTCTACTCACCCACACCCCCTGTTATTCTGCGGCGACGGCAGCGTCACACCGCAGCGAACTAGTGAACCCTCGTACTCCTCTACGCGTGGGCATCCACTGTCGCGTCTTCCCCGGCTCCATGTCGTCCCCTTCCTAGGCCTCGCTGTCGTCCACCGCCCTGGTGCTCTCGGTGCGGTGTGGTCAACATGGTCAAGGAACGGTTCCGTCGGACATGGACTGTATGTGGAGAGGCTGACAGCTGGGTCCACGGCCGCAGCAAGGAAGTGCCTCCTTATTACGTGCAAAATAATTATTCCTCCACCTAACAGCGGGACCCACCGGACGGGCCACCGTATTTCGCGAAAAAAATGTTTCCCCCTGACTGCTGGGACCCACCAGCTACATCTTCACAGGCAAGGAAGTGCCTGACAGTCGGGACCCACCTGGTCGAAGCGTACGTAGCGTTGTCATTCTGGCCGCGAACGTGTACGTGCATACTGGTCGATGTAGAGGCGTGCACGTGTCGTAGTAGAGGCGCGCACGTGTCGTAGTAGAGGCGCGCACGTGTCGTAGTAGAGGCGCGCACGTAGCATTTACACATACGTACAGCGGCCATGGTGCAAGAAAGAAAATACGACCACGTATGTGTACATACGGGCGGGGTCTCGAACGCATACTCGCGCATACGTACGGCCAGGGCTCGTGTACATGGCTAGGTCGGAACGGAGAAACAGTGTCGTCTTCGTGTTCATGGGGAGGCAACGGAATGCGTCATGTTCATGGGGAGGCAATGGAATGCGTCGTGTTCATCGGGAGGGCTTGGACGGAACAGGCGATGGAAACGAGGCCTGGCGTACCGTAGAAGGGAGGAAACGGCCTTGTGTTCGACCGACCACGTTCGAAACAGGATCATGTTCATCGGGAGGGGTCTGGCGTACTGCAGACCTCCTACGGTCGAAACAGGGGTCCTGTTGATTGGGAGGGGTGTGGCGTACCACAAAACGGAGGAAACGGACTTGTGTTGGAGCGCTACAGTCGAAACGGGGGTCCTGTTCATCGGGAGGGGTGTGGCGTACCGCAAAACGGGACTCCACGGGATACTATTCATCTCCACCGTCGACCTCCTCCAGCCTCCACGGGCACCTGTTCATCTAGCCTCCACCACGCGCTACTCCACCGGCTACTGTTCAATCACCCCTCCACCGTCTACTATTCATCCAGCCCTCCACACCACGGGGTCCTGTTCAACCACCCCTCCACGGGCACCCCTCCACCGTCTACTATTCATCCAGCCCTCCACACCACGGGGCCCTGTGCAACCACCACTCCACCATCTAGTGTTCATCCAGCCCTCCACACCACGGGGTCCTGTTCATCCACCCTTCCACTGGCACCCCTCCACCGTCTACTGTTCATCCAGCCCTCCACCACACCACGGGGTCCTGTTCATCCAGAGGCAACGCCACCGCTCACTGTTCATCCAACCCCCCTCGCAATGCTCACTGTTCATCCCATCGATCGGCTTCAGTTAGCAGCAGTAGCGAAGGAATCGCTCGATCGGGTTCAGTTAACAGCCATCGATCGATCGCTCGGGTTCAGTAACGCGTAGCCTGCACTGCAATCGCTCGGGTTCAGTTAGAGCCCAACGCCTCGCTCGGGTTCAGTTAGAGCCAACGCCTCGCACACACGCACGTACGGGTACGAGAGAAACGCGTATCGCTCGACCCTTGACCTCCCACCATAACCGGGACCTCCCCGAAATTTTCCTCCCCCTTGCTTCTACCACGGTTTTTTCCGTCATGGACGGCCCAAAGAATGACATGCAGCTGCGTCTCTGGCCCGCCCAGGACGAAAAGCCCATTTTCTGTCATGATTTTTGGTCATAGAAGTAGGAGCCCACCACATCTATGATGATACTGGGTTTTGTCACAATTATCGTCATAGAAGTGTCCTATGTATGACAGAAAAAATTTCATTCGGCCCAAAATGTCACGGATGTGTCTTTTTTTTGTAGTGTAGGGTTAGAACACAACTTATGATCTCGAGGTAGATCCAGTATGTACTCGATACACAATCAGCAATACAATCAAAGAAGGACGTAGGGTATTACCTCTTCGAGAGGGCCTGAACTTGGGTAAATATTGCCTCCTTCGTCCCTTGTTATCCATAGACCTAAGATCCACAACTTGGGACCCCTACCCCAAGGTCTATCGGTTTTAGTACCGACATGCGTTAAAAAGTATGATCCAATTGCCTGATTTTACACTAGGGTGCTCATGATTTATCTTAATTCGGTGAAGGCAGAGTCATGCCATGCTTACATAATTCAATGAGTAGGGATAACATTCATTGGGCATCATATATTTTGAAAAAGTAACGATTATTTTCTTGTATTCATGGATATTACTATGTTGATACTAATTACTTCATCATTTCTCAATATTTATATCGTAAAGAGATCACATGATAAACTTGATAGGTAGCATTCAACATCAAAAATTCTATTATTATCATTTACCTACTCGAGGACGAGCATGAATTAATCTTGGGGATGCTAATACATCTCCAATGTATCTATATTTTTTTATTGTTTCATGCTATCATATTACTGGTCTTATATACTTTATATGCAATTTTATATCATTTTTGGGACTAGCCTATTAACCTAGTGCCCAAGTCAGTTGCTCCTTTTTTGCTTTTTTTTACATTTCAGAAAATCAGTACCAACTGAAGTCCGAACACGATGAAATGTTAAGGTGATTTTTCTAGACCAGAAGGGACCCTAGTACATTCGGGGGGGGGGGGGGCAGAAGATCTATGAGACAGTCACAAGCTCACATGGCGTGCCCCGGGGGCGTCTCCTTAACTTATGGGTCCCACGCAGCTCCGTTTTTCCTAATTCCACTTCCATAAGTTCCCATAAATCCTATAACCAACAGAGAGCCACCTAGAAAAAAATTGCCTTTGCAAGCTTCTGTTCTTCCGTGATCCCATTTGGAGGTCTTTTTTGGTACTCTGTCGGAGGGGGAACCGATCACGGAGGGCTTCTACACCATCCTTGCTGCAACACCAATGATGTGTGAGTAGTCTACCACAAACCTATAAGTCCATAGTGATTAGCTAGATGGCTTCTCCTTTCTCTCTGATCTTCAATAAAATGTTGTCCTCAAAGATCTATTCGATGTAATCTTCTTTTGCCGTGTGTTTGTTAGGATCCGATGAAATATGGGTTTATGATCAAATTATTCATTGAAAGTAATTGAGTCCTTGTTGAACTCTATTATGCATGATTGTTATAGCTTTTTAATTCTCTCAGACCTATCCATTTGGTTTGGCAAACTATATTGATTTATCTTCAGTAGGAGACATGCTTTGTGGTGGGTTCAATCTCGCGGTGTCCTCACCTCGTGATAGAAGGGGTAGCGAGGTACATATTTGTATTGTTGCTACAAAGGGTAAAACGAAAGGGTTCAATCGCATTGCTTGGTTTTATTTTGTCTACATTATGTCATCATACTTCATGCATTACTTTGTTTGTTATGAACTTAATATGTAGAGAGGCAAGCATAGGAGCGCTCTCGAAGTGGAGTAATAGTAGTAGTTGCAGAATCATTTCGGTCCACTTGTCACAGACGTAATGCCTATATACATGATCATTGCCATGAATAACATCATAACTATGCACTTTCTTATCAATTGCCCAACATTAATTTGTCTACCCACTGTATGTTGTATTTATGAGAGAGAAGCATCTAGTGGAAACTATGGCTCTCGGGTCTACTTTTATCATATTATAAAAACTAAAAATACCTTGCTACAACTTATTACTTTTATTTTAGTTTTTAATTTATCTATCTACCAATATCAAATTTAATCCTTGCCAGTAACGAGTTGAAGAGGATTGAGAACCCTTTTGCCCATGTTGGGTGCAAGTATTTGCTCTTGTGTGTGTAGGTACTGCTTACTAGGAATTTACGTGATTCTCCTATTGGTTTGATAACCTTGGTTCCAAGGTAAATACTAGTCACTACTATATTGCTTCACCCTTCCTCTTTGAGGAAAATCTCGATGCAACTCACAAGTAGCACACACCGACATTGAGAAAAGTCATGCAAGACCAAAGCCATATCTTGGTAGAGAAATAAAAAGAAAAAGAAAAATGCAATGATGATCCCACTGAGATGATAGCCAATGAAGATAATGCAGGCACAAACGATTCAGACATGGACATCTCCACGTGAACTGAAAACCATGGACTCACCAAGCGAACAACCTAGCTGTCAATAATTGTATGCTGAACCAAATCCGCTAATGTAGGGTGTGAGTCATCTTGTTGATCAACCAACGAGAGAGGACATTATCACCAAAATCCAACATTGGGGACACTCAGGTGATCCCACTCTATCGTACAGTGCACATAGGTGGTTAATTTGAGCATGGCCACTGCCCCCACACAAATCGTTACCGCACCACCATGCCCGCAATCGGTCATCACTAGCCCCATCGAGCTTCTACTCATGCCCTAGCCATTCGCAATACGACGAGCATCACCAGCCCTGCCACCGTGCAACACCTTGTGACACCACCGCGATTGATCATCACTACCTGCACACCTCACACCGCCTCCATGCCTCATCAACCCAAATGGCATCGGCGAGACAGGGAAGCGGCGGATGCAACGCATACCTCTCCATAAACCTCCAGCTAGAAGCCTTGACACTCACCACCATTTTCCACATGTCCCTCTTTCCAATACACAACTCCAAAAGTGATGCCCCCAAGGAGGGTGAAAGTGCAACTAATCCCCGGGTGGTTTTGGTAATTCATAACAACATATATCTCATTGAACTAATATCCATTCAAGTTAAAGATTTCAGGATGTTCAGTGATTGGCATGGCAAGGACTAGTGATTGTGGATCCCTCAAAATGCTAAGGACATGGATTGGCAAAAGCTCAAGACTCTACATTTTTGGTTAAGTGATCCAAGATCATATTGAGTCCATAGGAAAGACAATACTATTAAAAGGGGATGAGGTTTTGATTATGATCTATTTTCTCAAGTGCTTAGTGATATTGCTCCAAAACCCTCAACCACTTTCTCTAGGCAAATCTGTCCAAGACCTACATTCCAACTCAGACCCACCAAAACTTCCCTATTCGGACCCACCGAGTTCATCTGGACAGAGCCACAACCAAACCCTAACAAATCAGATCCACTGATATGGATCTCGGTCCCACTGACATGGCCTTGCCAACTCTCTAGAACCTATTGCAATTATTCTAGTCTTACTAGTTACGCAATTGGTGCCATCGAGATGGCTTGCCAACCTTCTGTTACTTATTGAACTTATTTCGGTCTCACCAAGGTGATGCAATCGCTACCACTGAAGAAATGTTATGCCCTACCATTGGACATCGATTGCTCCGAGTTATTTCCAGTCGGTCCCACTGAGACCTACAATGTTCATCTTTTACACAGGTCGGTGGCACCGAGATTTCTGATCGGTGCCACCGAGTTGGGTCAAAAGTGTGTAACAGTTGGATTTTGTGTGGAGGCTATATATACTCCTCCAGCCCCTCTTACTCAGTAAAAGAGCCATTAGAACGTTCCTACACATCCACTGCTCATTTCCGAGAGAGAACCACCTACTCATGTGTTGAGATCAAGAGTTTTCATTCCTACCATTTGAACCTTGATTTCTAGCCTTCCCCAAGTTGCTTTCCACTCAAATCCTTCTTCCACCATAGCCAAATCTATGAGAGAGAGTTGAGTGTTTGGGAGACTATCATTTGAAGCACAAGAGCAAGGAGTTCATCATCAAGACACCGTCTATTACCTTTTGGAGAGTGGCATCTCCTAAATTGGTTAGGTGTTGCTTGGAAGCCTCCAACGTGATGTGGAATTGAACCAAGAAGTTTCTAAGGGCAAGGAGATCGCCTACTTCATGAAGATCTACCCAAGTGAGGAAAGTCATTCATGGACGTTGGCCATGGTGGGATAGACAAGGTTGCTTCTTCATGGACCCTTCATGGGTCGAGCCCTTCATGGGCTCGCACAGCTGTTAGCCTTCATGGGGTGAACTATCCATCAATGTGGACGTGTGATAGCACCACCTATCGGAACCACGCCAAAAATCACCGTGTCCCCATTGCATTTTCCTTCTCCATACCCCCTCCTTCACTTACATGTGTAATGTCTTATTTTCCGCTACTATACACTTAGAATTGCATGTGTAGGATGTTGCTTGACTTGTCATCATTGCTAAAATCTTCCTACAACTAAATTTGGGAAAAGGTTAGGATTTATTTGGTCAAGTACTCTAATCACCCCCACTCTAGACATACTTTCGATCCTACAAGTGGTATTAGAGATTTGGTCTCTGTAAGACTTGGTTTCCATTGCTTTGGTCACCATAGCCTTGGTTACACAACCTAGGAGAGTATGGCATCTAGTGAGGGTAATTATCACCGTAGAGGTTCATATTTTGATGGTCCATATTTTTCTTGTTGGAAGCATAAGATGAAATGCATATTCTTGGTCATAACCCCGCCATTTGGGATGTTGTTCGTATTGGCTTGCAAGGTGAATTCTTTGGGGATGGTAGAGAACAGGATCGTGAAGCGACCTTGAAAGAATTGAGGATGTTGTAATACAATGCTCAATCTTATAATATTCTCTTCAATGGTTTGTGCCCCGAGGAATTCAACAAAATCAGCCACCTTGAGAAGGCAAACGAAATTTGGGATATTTTGGTTGATATGCGGGAAGGTACTGAGTCCGTCAAGGAATCCAAATTGGGTGTGCTTCAAAGTCAACTTGACAAGGTCAAGATGAAGGATGGTGAAGGAGTTGTTGAAATATACTCTAGGCTTGCCCTCATCACAAATGAGATTGTTGGCTTAGGAAGTGAAGAGATGACCGACAAGTTCATCAATCCTTAGAGTTTTGGAAGGTAAATATGATACAGTGTGCACATCGATCCAAATGATGCCCAATTACAAAGATCTCAGGCCCATGGAAGCCATTGGAAGAATTGTTGCTCATCAGATCTCACTCAAGGATAAGGAGGAGCTCCACAACAAGTCAAGTGGTGCATACAAAGCCTCAAGTGATGCTCCTACAACATCAAGTGACAAGCTAGTATCCAATGAGAAATTAAGTCTAATGGTGAAAAACTTCAATAAATTCTACAAGAGTAGAAGCAAATATAGAAGCACCATGTCAAGATCCTACAATGAGAAAACATCTTCTAGTCGTGATCGTAATTGATACAATTATGGAAGACCCTGACACTACTCCAATGAGTGTATGACACCCTACAAGAAAAGAGAAGGGTCACCTAAAAGGAGAATTAGAGGAGATGAATCACCTCATAGAGAGAGAAGGAGTAGAGATAATCATTATGAACGAAGACCCTTTCGAAGAAGCAAGGATTCAGAAAGGGAAGAAAAGTCATCAAAGAGCTACACAAGACGAACACATCAAGATCTTGTTGGTGAATGGGTTTCCAGCTCCGACTCTGACACTCTGTCCGACAGAAGTTATCACTCTAATTCTGACCATACTCAAGATGAAGGTGTTGCCGGTCTTGCACTAGTGTCATCCAACTCCCACGACATATTTGATTCACCAAATGAAGGAATTGGAAGATGCTTCATGGCTAAAGGCCCCAAGGTATCACAGCCCGAGTATCTTGATTTCAATAGTGATGAAGATTATTTGCTAGGTGACGATGATTTGCTTGATAAACTAGTGATGTGAGCTATAATGACCTTGATAGTAATCATGATAGTCAAGATGAAATGAATGACAATGCTAAGAAGGAGATTGAGCGTCTAACTAAAGAACTATACACTCTTAAGTTAGATCATGAAACAACTCAAGAAGATCATAGAGTGCTCCTAAGAACTCGTGAGAAGCTACGCTTCGAGAAGCTAAATTTAGAGCAAAAGCATGAGTTTCTAAAAGCAATCAATGATGTACTTCGAAGGAAGAGTTCTTCTTATATTGCCAAATGTCTCCTCTTATCTACTTACATTCCACAAGTTAAATCTAGTAAAAAGAGTAAGAAATATTCTTCTTCTAGTAGTAACAATAACCATGCTAAATCCAATATTGTTGCTTCTAGTAATTGTTGGGGAACATCGCATGGGAAACAAAAAAATTCTACGCACATGCAAGATCTATCCATGGAGATGCATGATATGTCTCCGTCGTATCTACTATTCCTAATGTTGTACCTCTTGTTTTCGACTCTAATTTGCATGATTTGAATGAAACTAACCTGGACTGACGTTGTTTTCAGCAGAACTACCATGGTGTTGTTTTTCTGCAGAAATAGAAGTTCTCAGATTGGAACAGAACTTTTTGGAGATTTATTTCAGAATAAAAGAAAATTACGGGAGCCAAGAACCACCAGAGGGGGTCCCTGGAGGAGCACAACCCACCAGGGCGGCCCCCTTCCTGGCGCGCCTAGGTGGGTTTGTGCCCACCTGGTGGCCCCACTGACCCTGTCTCCGACGCTATAAAATCCTATTTTCGGAGAGAGAAAATCAGGGAGGAAGAATTATCTTGTTTCACGGTACGGATCCACCGCCACCTCCTGTTCTTCATCGGGAGGCCAGATCTGGAGTCCGTTTTGGCCTCCGGAGAGGGGGGTCTTTGATCTTCGTCATCACCAACCCTCTTTCATCACCAATTCCATGATGATCCCCACCTTGAGTGAGTAATTCCTTCGTAGGCCCGCTAGTCGGTGAGGAGTTGGATGAGATTCATCATGTAATCTAGTTAGTTTTGTTAGGGCTTGATCCCTAGTATCCATTATGTTCTCAGATTGATGCTGCTATGACTTTGCTATGCTTAAAGCTTTTCACTTTGGGCCCAAGTGCCATTATTTCAAATCTGAACCGTTTATGTTATCACAATTATATCTATGTTCTAAACCCGATCTTGTAAGTTATATTCACCTATTATGAGTTATGATCCGTAAACCCCAGAGTGACAATAGTCGGGATACTTTCTGGTGATGACCGTAGTTTGAGGAGTTCAAGTATTCACTATGTGCAAATGCTTTGTTCCAGTTCTCTATTAAAAGGAGGCCTTAATATCACTTAGATTCCTTATGGACCCCGCTGCCACGCGAGGGTAGGACAAAAGTTGGCATGCAACACGTATGAATATTTATGGAATACATGCCTACATTATATTTATGAACTGGAGCTAGTTTTGTATTGCCCTAGGTTATGACTGTTACATGATGAATATCATCCAACAAATTCACCGATCCAATTCCTAAAATTTCCTACATATTGCTTTTGGTATGTTACTATACCTTCTGTTACTGTTACACTTGCTATAGAATCATTGATATCACTGTTATTGTTAATGTTACTACCATCATTGCTATCAAAAGTATCATACTACTTTTCTACTGATCACTTTGCTGCATATATTTAATCTCCAAGTGTGGTTGAATTGAGAACTCAGTTGTTAACGCTTGCAAATATTCTTTGGCTCCCCTTGTGGCGAATCTACAACTTTGGGTTGAATACTCTACCATCGAAAACTGTTGCGATCCCATATACTTGTGGGTTATCATGACCTTTTTCTCGGGCCATTGCCGGGTAGCATAGTTATATTTGTTGATTCACTTGGGATTATTATCTATTTATCACTATGAGTAATCTGTAGGATACAAAAACCAAGATCGTTCCCTCTAGGATGAGGGGAGGTAAGGAACTGCCATCACACTCTACACTTGATTCACCTTCTGTTTTGAGTAGACTTGCAACACCACCACATGCTATTAATCCTTATATGTCCCAAGTTATTGATGATGCTACTTCTGTGAATGCTACTCATGATGATGCTAATACCTTGCTTGATGATAATGTGCCACTAGGTGAATTTCTTGATGAACAACTTGCTAGAGCTAAAGATATTGAGAATGTTGAAACTGGTGAAATTATTGAAACTGATGAAGAACTTGAAAATGGAAATCTTGAAACACCTATTAGACCTAGCCCTCCAAGATATGGAATGCCTAATGTACCTGAAGGTTATTTTATGGATGAGGATGGAACTAGAGATTTTCTTGCTTGCAATGATAGAGATGATCTTAAGCAATTATTATGCAAACTGAAAGAGAAATCTTTGAATGCTAGAAGGAAATGTGATCCTAAGTTTGCTAATTCACCTACCTTTGTTGATGATAATGAACTCCTCAAACTATGACCCAGAGTTAATTACTTTGGTTGAATCTGATCCTTTCCATGGCTATGAAAATGAAACTAGCGTGGCACACCTTACTAAATTGAATGATATAGCCACCCTATTTTCTCATGTTGAGAAGATTTGCTACTACTATATTCACAAGTTTTTTCTATTCTCATTAAAGGGTGATGCTAAGATATGGTACAATACTCTTGCTCCTAGTTGTGTGCGTAGTCCCCTATATATACTTTATTACTTCTCTAAAAAACATTTTCCTGCTCATAAGAAACAAGTTGCCTTACAGGAAATATTTAATTTTCTCCAAATTGAAGAAGAGAGTCTCCCACAAGCTTGCGGGAGGCTTCTCCAATTGCTTAATGCTCTGCCTGATCATCCTCTTAAGAAAAATGAAATACTTGATATCTTCTATAATGGACTAACCGATGCTTCTAGGGACTTCCTAGATAGTTGTGCTAGTTGTGTTTTCAGGGAACAAACTATTGAACAAGTTGAGGAATTATTGAATAATATATTAAAAAATATGATAATTGGACTCTTCCTGAGCCACCGCATAAACCCACTCCAAAGAAGAGGGGTATCTTATAGCTTAGTCTAGAAGATATGCAAGAGGCAAAGAAATCTCCGAAGGAAAAAGGTCTTACAAGAGAGGATGTTAAATTTTTACCTCCTATCGAAGAGATACATGGACTTGATACACCACCACCCAAGGTGGTAGAGGTAAACTCTTTAATGAAATTTGATGAAAGGGACAATCCATATAATATGCATCCTAGTCAATGCGTTTATGAGTTTGATAATTACATTACAAAGCAAGATCACTTCAATGAAAATGTTATGAAACAATTGAAATACAACTCTCGTATGACTGCCCGTTTGAGTGACTTGTTATTTAGAATTACCGACGACAATAGAGGTGTAGGAAAACATGCCTCTATGGTTCACACCTAGTTAGAACAAGTTGCTAAATCTCAAAGAGAATTGCTTGATGAAATGAATAATAATATCAATGATCATTCTGTTAGAGTAGTGACTAGAGGAGGTAGAATAACTTAGGAGCCACTTTTATCCTGAAGGTCACCCTAAAGGAATTGAACAAGACTCTCAAAGAATTAACACTGATGCACCTAGTCCTTCTAGAAATAAAAATAAAAATGATAGGACTTTGCATGCCTCAAGTGAACCTGAAGTAGAAAAACCTCCTGATAATAATGGTTTTTCTATTTCTGATGTTGAAACTCATTCGGGTAATGAACATTCACCTAGTGATAACGAAAAAGATAATGATGATGTTCATGAAGACACTCAACCAGACAATGAAAAACAACCAAATAATGATGTTGAAATAGAACCAGTTGTTGATCTTGATAACCCACAATCTAAAAATAAAAGATATGATAAAAGAGACTTTGTTGCTAGAAAACATGGAAGATAAAGAGAACCATGGGTTCAAAAACCCACGTCCTTTCTACCTCAATCAACCAAGAAAAAGGATGATAAAGAATTTGATCCCTTTGCTGAAATGCTTAGGCCAGTCTTTTTGCGCACTCGCTTGACTAATTTATTAAAGATGGCCCCTTATGCAAAATATATGAAAGACATCATCACTAATAAGAGGAAAATACCTAAAGCTGAAATCTCCACCATGCTTGCTAATTATTTTTTTAAGGATGGAGTACCTAAAAAACTTGGAGATCCAGGAATACCAACTATACCTTGCACCATCAAAACAAATTATGTTTGAACCGCCTTGTGTGATTTAGTAGCCGGTGTTAGTGTTATGCCGTTATCATTATATAAAAGACTTGACTTGAATAATCTCACACCTACTAAAATATCTTTGCAAATGGATGACAATTCAACTGCCATACCTATCAGAATTTGTGAGGATGTGCCCATTGTTGTTGCAAATGTTACTATGTTAACAGACTTTGTTATACATGAGATGCCCAAGGACGACAACATGTCGATTATCCTTGGTAGACCCTTCTTGAATACTGTAGGGGCTGTTATTGATTGCAATAAAAGCAAGGTCACTTTTCATATTGATGGTAATGAACATATAGTGCACTTTTTGAAGAAACAATTCCAAGTGATTGGTATTAATGTTATTGAAAAATCTCTGACACTCACTATTGGAAGATTTCAACTACCTCTATCTACTGCCAAAAAGAAATACGAAATGCTTATTGTTGGGGACATGCATATCCCCATTGAGGTAACTTAGTGTTTTACGAAAGTTCTTCAGTTTCATCCTAATCGAAAGTGGTTGTTGATAAGACTTGATCAACCTTATTAATGGATCATTTTTTAGAGGTATGAAGTTGATGAATTTAGTAAGTACAACCTTCTGCTCCCAACTTTTATTTTCTGTTTTTCTTAGTTAACTAAAATAAAATGCCATGTGTTTGTCTGTTTTCGGATTTTCCCGTGCAATAAAAAAATGACCCAACAATAAAAGTTCCTAGAATGCCCAAAAATTTAATACAATTTTTTCTGAATGTTTAGTACAAATAACATCACAGGGGGTGCACCAGGTGGGCACAACCCACCTGGGCGTGCCAGCAGCCCCAGGCGCGCCCTGGTGGGTTGTGGTCCCCACGTGGGCCCCTCACTTATCTCTTTAGCCCATATCATCACATACCTCTAGAAAAAAATCACCATTACTCTCTCCCTCTCGTGTTCATGCTCTCAAACCACCGGATTTTGATCTGTTTGCTCAAAGCTCCATTTCCAAAACTATTTTGGGGGATTGCTACTTGGTATGTGACTCCTCCATTGCTCCAATTAGTTTTTGCTTTAGTGGATTATATTTTGAATAATTAGCTACTCTTGGTGCTGATGTAGATGAGCTTGCATGTTAAATTCTTCAAGTTCTAAGTAGCTTGAATGCTCAATATAGTATATGTGTTCAAGGAATGGGGGTACCCGGACTTGCCAGCCTGCGGCCCATGGCGTGGCACCATCCACGGCCTGGTATGGCCCACCTTCATCATCATTAACACAATACCCTCGCGAGGGGCCAAGCCTCGTGAGGCGAACGGCGCCAAGACCTCTAGATGGAGCGGCCTCCTTAGGATGGCTCTTGAGGAGAGGAGACTTCTATGCAAGCCCTCACCTCGTGAGGTTCGGATGACGCAAGCTATGACGACCAAGGCCAGGTGGGCGCCAGCGGGTGTAGTACAACAGTTTCCTCTTTGGTGCTAAAGAGGCAAGCATGGGCGCGGTGTCCCGAGGCATCAACCAAAGGTTTCCATCCCTATGCAATAAAACCAAGGCCACCAGGATGGTAGGACGGAGGTCATCGCCGATCCCACCACCGCGTCACGACCAGAGACTTTGCAGGCGAAGACAACCTTTCGTTATGATAAGATGTACTAGTTATCTCCCTTCGAAATTGGTCGTTGTGGCATCCCTTCCCGCCTTCATTTTGGGGGAAAAGGACCAAGGTCACTATAAATATAGCCTAGCCACCATCGTAGAGGGGGATTGATCAGCTAGACGGATCATTCAGACCATCCTCTCCATCACTAGCACAAGAACACAGCTCCTGAGGTTCTTCCCCACTATACTAGTTCATCCTCAGCCCACCTCAGAGCCAATCCACCACAAAGCAGGAGTAGGGTATTACACTGCAAGGTGGCCCAAACCTGGGTAAACTAGCTTATTCCATTTCCTATCAGTTCGCCGAGCAAGGCCGCAAGATCGACGAGTTGGCAGACTGAGGAGGTTGAGTTCTTCGCACGCACCCCAGAGTTCGAATCTATCTTGGGTTTGCGGAGCCCCGTATCCAACATTTGGCGCGCTAGTTAGGGGTGCGTCGGAGCCTCTCTTCCTCTGGTCGATTCGCCACCGTTTCACAGTTCCCATGGCTGATGCTCGTCGAGTTCTTGCTGAGTGCCAGGCCGCCCTCGCCGCACGCGTCACCCAGACGGCGCCTGTGGGCGACCGTGCTCCCCGCCACTCCCCATCGCCTGCGACCTACACCACCACTGGTCCTGCGGCCGATGAGCAGTAGGCATCGTCGTTGCAGCCTTTTGTGCAGCGTGATGGACGCACCGCCACTTTGTCGTTGACCCCGGCAACCGCTTCATCGTCCCACGCCAACCGAGGGCCGGCGAACGCGTGGGCTACGTTGCTCATGGCACGCGAGCTCCTGCGCTATTGCCCGGCTGATGACCTCTATGACGACTGGCTGGACCACATTGTCGAGCTCGCCAGCGCTGCGGGAGAGGCCCCTACGCCGTCCCGCTCGCTGCCTCCTCCGCCGTCTCTCGTGGGCGATGTAGCCCACGGCGCGCTTCCTCCACCTCCCAGGCAAAACGTCGTCCCCGAGCCAAGGCGTGAGGCCCCACGGCGCGACCCACCGTGCAGGGCGCTGGCACGTGGCAAGGAAAGTTGCCAGGTGGTGCAGTGACCCTAAGGAGAGGCGCGTGCGCTCCCAGCACCACCATGTCAAGACCGCGTCCCGCCTGAGGCGGTGGTGCACGAGCGCCAAGATCAGGCTCCACCTCCATGATGGGCCCCGGTGAGTGCGGCAGGCTGCCACGCGTTCGCCCTAGTGTTGCGTCTTCTCGTCTTGCCAGGGAAGTTCAAGCCAGACCTACCTCCACGCTAGGACGGCACCCCCAACCTTGCCAAGTTCATGTAGCTCTATGAGCTGAGCATTGAGGCAGCCAACGGCGACGAAAAGGTCATGGCGAACTAGTTTCCCATGGCCCTCAAGGATGGCGCGCGCTCATGGCTCCTGAACCTCCCCACAGGATCAATCTCCTCCTGGGACGAAATGCGAAAGAGCTTCATCTCCAACTTCCAGGGTACCCGCGACCGCACCCCCGCCGTGGGCGATCTGCGGCGCATCAGGCAACAGGTAGGGGACAACTTGCACAAATACATCCAGCGCTTCACCAACGTTTGCCTCAAGATTCCCAAGGTGTCGGACGAAGCCATCATTTCGGCGTTCACTGATGGCGTCTGCGACCTCAAGATGAGGGAAGAGCTCGCCATACACGAGGACCTGTGCTCGGCTCTAGAGATGTTCAACATGGAAACCAAGTGCGCAAGAGCTGAGGAATGTCGCCTCTCCCTCCTTAAGCCAAGAAGGCCAAGGCCAAGGACGTGAAGTGCATGTAACACCCCGGATGTAACTTTCCATTATTGTAACTCCAACTCTTGCTATTTTCGACTATGTGATATGATATTTCCTTCGTGGTTGGGTTTTGTCTTCGTTTTGCATTTTGTTCATGTCATGCATTTTGTCGGTGTACTAAAGTAGGGGTACCTTAGTATCCCGAACTTGTGCACGGGCAGTTGCAGCACCCCACGGCAAGGTTTGCCGGGAAGGCCAACCAAGGCCCCGGCAAGAGGAGCTTGCCGGGAAGGCCAACCAAGGCTCCGGCAAGAGGAGCTTGCCGGGAAGGCTAACCAAGGCCCCGACAAGAGGAGCTTGTCGGGAAGACCAACCCAGGCCCCGGCGAGAGGATCTTGCCGGGAAGAGACAAGACCCCGGCAAGAGGAGCTTGCCGGGAAGGCCAACCAAGGCACCACAAGAAACTTGCCGCGACGCACCACACGTCCCGACAAGATCCGGCGAGCGACAAGCTCCCGAACACGACAAGACGACGACCGCAGCAAGGAGCTTGCCGCAGGAAACCCCTGCTTCGTGCCCGCGCTCCAGCACACCTGCTAACGTGTCGCTCTAGGACTCTCCCAAGCACACGTGGCAGGAGGCCGTGCAGCTAGGGGCGCGAGGTGGCAAGCAGGCGCTGACAAGATAACCATCATGGCAAACGGTGGCGCCCCTAACGGTCACTTTTCTGCACTGTTGGGCGACTCAGACGGGCATTTAATGCCCTCGTCCCCTGCCATCAGAATTAGGTAGGGTGCATTGTAGAGGCAGTTGTACCAACCCCGCTTTTTACGTTTTTACCCTCCTCTGCGTTGCCACCTGTCGGTGACCCCTTGAGAGTATAAAAGGAGGCCCCAGCGCAACGTAGAAGGGGTTCGGCTCATTCGAAACACCAGAGACACTCCCACGCTCAGTCTGATAGCGTCCATCGCTCCTGAGCGAGGATTGAATACACACAAACAAGCAGCAGTAGGGTTTTACGCATCCGTGCGGCCCGAAGCTGGGTAAAACCGCTCGTGTGTACCGCCTCGATCCGCTCTTTGCTCGACCTCCGCCCTCACCGAATCGAAAGGGGCTCGGTCCGCTGGTCCCCATAGGTGTTCGTGGGATCAGCTACCCCGACATCTTTGGCGCGCCAGGTAGGGGGCGTCGAGGTTGTGTGAACCTGATCCGGTGTTCACACGAGCTGGATCTTCATTCCCTCCATCAACTTAAAGTGGAGGGTAAACCCCTCCATCAGGCTGTGGATACGGGCGAACGTCTTCTACCCTCGATCAAGATACATCACATTAGGGGTTGGGAATACAACGCGGACTCGCGTGCCGCTGATCCCACAGCCCCTCATGTGCAGTCTCAGTGTCTCGGGCGGGTCCAACTCCATCGCGCTCGCAAACGGAGCTGGAAGCCGGAGGCGACGACGAGGCGCCCGGCGCAGCTTGACGAAGAACTCGCAAGGGTCGTCCCCTATATGGACCGCCGTTGGGGGGAGGAGCCGCCGGCGGAGGCGAAGCTGGCGCGCCGCCCCGTCCGCCTCTTCCCCGAGCGCCTCGACCTCGTCCTCGACCTCGTCCACGACCTCGTCCCCTCCCTCTTCTCCTTATGGCCGGCTCTGCCACCATGGGCGCAGGAGAGGGAGAGGTGCGTTGTCTGGCGGCGACCCTCGCCGCCACCGATGAAGGGCCAGGGTTCCCTTTCTCCATGGCAAATGGGAGAAAGGGGAGCAGAAGCTAAAGAAAGAAGGAGATGAGAGAGTGCGGGCTTCTGTGCTCCCCTCCCGCTCTTTATAAAGAAGCGAGGTGGGGGCTCAGCCGCCCCGCTCGGCGAATCAAGGCACGGGAAGAGCAGGGAGTCGGGGCCGACCTGCTGCCTCTGCTCGCGTTTCCCGTTTCCGCCGTCCGCGACCCCAAGTGCATGGGAGCCGCGTGGCGGAGATGCAGAACCGAGGCGACGAATGAGGCGGCCTCGCCCCACCCCGTGATCGCGGGGAGTGGGCGCCTTGAAAACCGCGCACCAGCCTCGCCTAGTAAATGCACCACGCCCCCATGCCTACCTCCGTTTAGGGAGGAGGGCGTGAACCGTCCCCTTCATCATGGCTTGACGCATGCCCGCGGGGCTTAGCCCCGCGCACGCTGCCCACGTCACCCACGACGCCGCGTTTGACGTGTGCCGTTTTGGGCATGCGCGGTGGAAGCGGAGAGATATGCGGCGTGACCTAGGCCGCGCGTGCCCGTGCACTGTTTTGGGCCTGGCCCAACAGCGCTCGGCACCGTGTATGGCCCAAGCCCGGGGGCTCCTGTCGGTGTACTAAAGTAGGGGTACCTTAGTATCCCGAACTTGTGCACGGGCAGTTGCAGCACCCCGCGGCAAGGTTTGCCGGGAAGGCCAACCAAGGCCCCGGCAAGAGGAGCTTACCGGGAAGGCCAACCAAGGCCCCGGCAAGAGGAGCTTGCCGGGAAGGCTAACCAAGGCCCCGGCAAGAGGAGCTTGCCGGGAAGACCAACCCAGGCCCCGGCGAGAGGATCTTGCCGGGAAGAGACAAGACCCCGGCAAGAGGAGCTTGCCGGGAAGGCCAACCAAGGCACCACAAGAAACTTCCCGCGACGCACCACACGTCCCGACAAGATCCAGCGAGCGACAAGCTCCCAAACACGACAAGACGACGACCGCGGCAAGGAGCTTGCCGCAGGAAACCCCCGCTTCGTGCCCGCGCTCCAGCACACCTGCTAACGTGTCGCTCTAGGACTCTCCCAAGCACACATGGCAGGAGGCCGTGCATCTAGGGGTGCGAGGTGGCAAGCAGGCGCTGACAAGATAACCATCATGGCAAACGGTGGCGCCCCTAACGGTCACTTTTCTGCACTGTTGGGCGACTCAGACGGGCATTTAATGCCCTCGTCCCCTGCCATCAGAATTAGGTAGGGTGCATTGTAGAGGCAGTTGTACCAACCCCGCTTTTTACGTTTTTACCCTCCTCTGCGTTGCCACCTGTCGGTGACCCCTTGAGAGTATAAAAGGAGGCCCCAGCGCAACGTAGAAGGGGTTCGGCTCATTCGAAACACCAGAGACACTCTCACGCTCAGTCTGATAGCGTCCATCGCTCCTGAGCGAGGATTGAATACACACAAACAAGCAGCAGTAGGGTTTTACGCATCCGTGCGGCCCGAAGCTGGGTAAAACCGCTCGTGTGTACCGCCTCGATCCGCTCTTTGCTCGACCTCCGCCCTCACCGAATCGAAAGGGGCTCGGTCCGCCGGTCCCCATAGGTGTTCGTGGGATCAGCTACCCCGACATCTTTGGCGCGCCAGGTAGGGGGCGTCGAGGTTGTGTGAACCTGATCCGGTGTTCACACGAGCTGGATCTTCATTCCCTCCATCAACTTAAAGTGGAGGGTAAACCCCTCCATCAGGCTGTGGATACGGGCGAACGTCTTCTACCCTCGATCAAGATACATCACATTAGGGGTTGGGAATACAACGCGGACTCGCGTGCCGCTGATCCCACAGCCCCTCATGTGCAGTCTCAGTGTCTCGGGCGGGTCCAACTCCATCGCGCTCGCAAACGGAGCTGGAAGCCGGAGGCGACGACGAGGCGCCCGGCGCAGCTTGACGAAGAACTCGCAAGGGTCGTCCCCTATATGGACCGCCGTTGGGGGGAGGAGCCGCCGGCGGAGGCGAAGCTGGCGCGCCGCCCCGGCCGCCTCTTCCCCGAGCGCCTCGACCTCGTCCTCGACCTCGTCCACGACCTCGTCCCCTCCCTCTTCTCCTTATGGCCGGCTCTGCCACCATGGGCGCAGGAGAGGCAGAGGTGCGTTGTCTGGCGGCGACCCTCGCCGCCACCGATGAAGGGCCAGGGTTCCCTTTCTCCATGGCAAATGGGAGAAAGGGGAGCAGAAGCTAAAGAAAGAAGGAGATGAGAGAGTGCGGGCTTCTGTGCTCCCCTCCCGCTCTTTATAAAGAAGCGAGGTGGGGGCTCAGCCGCCCCGCTCGGCGAATCAAGGCACGGGAAGAGCAGGGAGTCGGGGCCGACCTGCTGCCTCTGCTCGCGTTTCCCGTTTCCGCCGTCCGCGACCCCAAGTGCATGGGAGCCGCGTGGCGGAGATGCAGAACTGAGGCGACGAATGAGGCGGCCTCGCCCCACCCCGTGATCGCGGGGAGTGGGCGCCTTGAAAACCGCGCACCAGCCTCGCCTAGTAAATGCACCCACGCCCCCATGCCTACCTCCGTTTAGGGAGGAGGGCGTGAACCGTCCCCTTCATCATGGCTTGACGCATGCCCGCGGGGCTTAGCCCCGCGCACGCTGCCCACGTCACCCACGACGCCGCGTTTGACGTGTGCCGTTTTGGGCATGCGCGGTGGAAGCGGAGAGATATGCGGCGTGACCTAGGCCGCGCGTGCCCGTGCACTGTTTTGGGCCTGGCCCAACAGCGCTCGGCACCGTGTATGGCCCAAGCCCGGGGGCTCCTGTCGGTGTACTAAAGTAGGGGTACCTTAGTATCCCGAACTTGTGCACGGGCAGTTGCAGCACCCCGCGGCAAGGTTTGCCGGGAAGGCCAACCAAGGCCCCGGCAAGAGGAGCTTACCGGGAAGGCCAACCAAGGCCCCGGCAAGAGGAGCTTGCCGGGAAGGCTAACCAAGGCCCCGGCAAGAGGAGCTTGCCGGGAAGACCAACCCAGGCCCCGGCGAGAGGATCTTGCCGGGAAGAGACAAGACCCCGGCAAGAGGAGCTTGCCGGGAAGGCCAACCAAGGCACCACAAGAAACTTGCCACGACGCACCACACGTCCCGACAAGATCCGGCGAGCGACAAGCTCCCAAACACGACAAGACGACGACCGCGGCAAGGAGCTTGCCGCAGGAAACCCCCGCTTCGTGCCCGCGCTCCAGCACACCTGCTAACGTGTCGCTCTAGGACTCTCCCAAGCACACGTGGCAGGAGGCCGTGCATCTAGGGGTGCGAGGTGGCAAGCAGGCGCTGACAAGATAACCATCGTGGCAAACGGTGGCGCCCCTAACGGTCACTTTTCTGCACTGTTGGGCGACTCAGACGGGCATTTAATGCCCTCATCCCCTGCCGTCAGAATTAGGTAGGGTGCACTGTAGAGGCAGTTGTACCAACCCCGCTTTTTACGTTTTTACCCTCCTCTGCGTTGCCACCTGTCGGTGACCCCTTGAGAGTATAAAAGGAGGCCCCAGCGCAACGTAGAAGGGGTTCGGCTCATTCGAAACACCAGAGACACTCCCATGCTCAGTCTGATAGCGTCCATCGCTCCTGAGCGAGGATTGAATACACACAAACAAGCAGCAGTAGGGTTTTACGCATCCGTGCGGCCCGAAGCTGGGTAAAACCGCTCGTGTGTACCGCCTCGATCCGCTCTTTGCTCGACCTCCGCCCTCACCGAATCGAAAGGGGCTCGGTCCGCCGGTCCCCATAGGTGTTTGTGGGATCAGCTACCCCGACACATTTTATCTCATGTCATCATTTGCATTCGTGTTCATCTCATGCATCCGGTTTTTCCCCGTTGTCCGTTTCGCAATACCACACTCCCACATGCACCCGCTGCACCCCTCAAATCTCATTTCGTGAGTGGGATAAAAATGTTCTCAGAATGAGTCGGGACTTGTCAAGTGGCCTAGGTACATCACCGGTAGGCCACCTGTCAAATTTTGTTCCATTTGGAGGTCATTTGATGCCCCAACGATTAACTAGGTAACCACAAAAGCCCCTCTCTTGTTGCACCCCAACACCCCTCCAAAATAGCCCACTAACCCATCCAAACCCCCCTCCATGCTCTCCGTCGTTGGATCACGATGGTGTGGGTGAAACCCACACCTCACTTGGACACTCCTAGCTCCCCCTACCTATAAATATGTGTCTCCCCTTCCAAATCACGGGTCCAAACCCTAGCACCTTCTCCACCGCGCTGTTGGACGCATTCGCCCGTGATGGACACGTCTGCCAGACACGTCTCCTCCACCAATCCCACACTGCCATGTCATTGTCCCCGCGGCTTAGAGCCAGTCCCGTGCCACCACGTCGCCCGGGCCGCGCCCCACTTCATCGCCACCCGCGCGGGCCCGCCGTGGCCCGACCGCGGCCCTCCCCGGCCCGAGATGCCCGTGCCCGAGCGCCGCCTCGCGCCTCCCGGATCCTCCCGTGCCGCCGCCTTCCCGTTGCCGCCGTTCGCGCCGGCCACCGCCCGCCTCCACCGAAGCTCGTCGCCAGATCTGCCCTCCGCCGGCCAGATCTCACCGCACCACCCCGCACCCAACGACGTCGTCCATCACGCCGCCCGACGCCGCCGTCTCGCGCCGCTCCACCTCCGGCCACCCGAACCAGCCGGCGCCACCTCCCCGGACTCCGGCGAGCTCCTCCACTCCGACCGGCGCGTCTCCTTCCACTCCGACGAACCCCGGCGAACCTCGGGATCCGTGCTGAAACCCTAATCTTAAAGGTTGACATGTTCCGGCTAACCCCGGCGAACATCGGGAACCTTGTTTTTCTATTAAGTCCCGAAATTCTAACATTTTGTTGCCATGTTCATCATGTCATATCTCCATGCTCATAACATCGTTTCGTGTGCATGATATATCAAAATGTTCATCTCGTGATGCTCTTCATGTTAGTGTCATTAGTGTGCATGTTACTGTCCATATTGATGCCCTAATCTTCATTGCAAAAGTGCTATATGATGTTGTCTGCTCGAATTTAGCATAACTTGATGATTTGTCATTTTAATTGCATTTTGTGTGTGCATCCTATGAGCATGATGTCTACATGTGTTTTGAGATCCGTCAAGCCATCTTTACAGGGATGCAATTCTTGTAGTTTTATGATCTATGTGGTGACTAGCACAAGCATGTAAAGTAGGCTATGTGATGTTGCTGATTTCAGACACTTGGTTATTTTTCCAAGTCATTTCCTGTTACATTTTGATGCTATGTAAACTTGTTTCTACCAGTAGATCCATGCACATTTTGAGGTACTTCAATAAGAGTGTTTTGAAGATGCGGTATTTGTTCATTGATTCATGCCTCTGGTTGTAATTATGGAGTAGTGTATCATGTCATTTCCATGCTCTACTGTCAGGACCCCGACTCAATGCCACATCGATCTAGCATGTAACACCTCATATCATTTTGTGGCCTCACGCACGGCATTCCCACGGGTGTCGTCTTACCTTTGCATGGGACCGTTTGCGTCTTTTGGCACACGTATATGATAGTGTCGCTAGCATCCATATGATAAGGAGCCCGGGCTGACATGGCTAGTCGTAAACCCAAAGTGGCACAAACCTACAGGACAGGCATCCATGACCCAGCATCGAACGTGTCAGTCATCAGCGAGTGAATCCAGGCTGTAGCACTGGGCTAGCAGGACTCCGGTGAACCGGGCTGTAGCGGGCTAACAGGACTCCGGTATTCATCGCGTGACATTTCCCTGAAGGGACAGACACAGGAACGACGAAGGACACATGCCGGCCAGCCTAAGTGTTCCGGAGCAGTAGCAAGCTACCATGGCTCAGTGGAAACACCAGGAGACATTTCCCTGTAAGAGAGGCTACCAAGGATAAACAACTAGGTTGTCAGATCCCACACATACCAAGCATTTCAATAACATACACACAATATGCTCGATATGTGCAAATACAACATGGCATCACAACATGACTCTACAACTCAAGTATTTATTCATTAGGCTCCGAGGAGCGAAATATTACAAACAAGGGTCTCATGACCCAACATTCAGAGCATACATAGCAAAGCACAAGCGGAAGCTATCATGTCTGAGTACAGACATCTATAAATGAAAAAGGCTGAGAAGCCTGACTATCTACCAAATCCTACTGAGGCACAAGATCGTAGCTGAGGTAACAAGCTAAACGTCGAAGTCCACGTGGAACTACTAGTGAGACTGAAGTCTCTCTGCAAAAACATAAAATAGGCAAACGTGAGTACAAATGTACCCAGCAAGACTTACATCAGAACTAACTACATATGCATCATTTTCAACAAGGGGATGGTGGGGTTTAACTGCAGCAAGCCAGCTTTGACTCGGTGGCTATCCTAAACTACGACTGCAAGCGACTCTTTTGAGGTGGCGCACACGAGTCCACATATTCACCATTTCAATACACCACTATGGATCCGCTCCCGTCTCCCTACGAGAACGCCATCCATAGCACTCACGCTTATCTTGCGTATTTTAGAGTATCCACTTTCACTTGTCTATGAACTGATATAAGCAACCCAGAAGTCCTTTACCGTGGACACGGCTATTCGAATAGATGATGTTAACCCTGCAGGGGTGTACTTCTTCATACATGTTTCCACCACTTAGCGTCTGCACACGACATGTGCTCGGCAGACTTCAAGCGAAAGCCGACGTGGGTGTAGACCACGACCTACCTAAACACTCAAGTCTCTAGTCCAGGTTTATCGCCTATTCGGGTTCCATCCATGAGGAGATCCGGCCAGAGTTTCGCTCACAGCCCCAAACGATGTGAACAGGGTTCCGTGACACCAAACGGGCGCCCGGTATACCCGGCCACGTGCCTACCGCATCACAGCCCACCCCTCCGGTCAGCGCTGTCCACGGGCTCCAGCATACTACAAACACCAGAAACTACTTGCAACTCCTGGACAGAGGACGAGGGTGAATAAGAAGTCGAGCGGGGTCATATTTCAGGGCCCAATGTATGGTAGTAGCTGAATCATGGATCACAAACACAGAACTCAGTTCCTGAGGACGGCTGCAATGAGACAACCCACCATGTACTCCTACATGGCCTCTCACCGACACCTTTTACCAAATCGTGTTCACACACTTAGTTCACACGCAGTAGGACATGTTCACGCACCTCTGATTCATCCCCGATGAATCAGACCTGACTCAACTCTAAGCAGTAGCAGGCATGACAAACAAACATGAATGAGTAGGCACAACAGGGCTCAAACAACTCCTACTCATGCTAGGGGGTTTCATCTATTTACTGTGGCAATGACAGGTCATGTAAAGGATAAAGGGGTTCAGCTACCGCAGCAAGTAACAGATGAATCGGTGTTGTCCTAATGCAGTAAAAGAGAGCAGGAGCGAGAGAGTGGGATTTTATCGGAATGAACAAGGGGGTTTTGCTTGCCTGGCACTTCTGAAGATAACATTGAGTCTTCATCAGTGTCAACGATCACATCATCGGTATCACGTCTATCGAGAGGGGACAAATACCGGCAACACAGAAGGGAACACAATCAATGCAATGCACAATATGATGCATGATCATGACATGGCAAAACGAATGTGTTTTGGGCTAATGCAACTAGCAACAGATTAAATGAAGTTGGTTTGAATACAAGATTCAAATTCAAACTCCATATGTGATTATTCAAATGCCATTTAATTGATTTGTGGTAAACAGCAGCTATAAGTTGTTCTAACATGCATGAAAATGGTACAGATGGATTCCTTGAATTTTTCTGATAATTTTTCATATATAAATTATTTAATTTGGAGTTACGGTTGAATTTCTATGATTTTTAGAAGTTTTTACAAATTTCTGGAATTTCCTGAATATTTATAAAATGAACTAAATTCCAGAAAAGGAATATTGCGTCAGCATGGCGTAAGGCTGAGGTCAGCAGGTCAACTGGGTCGCCCAGAGTCAAACCTGACGTGTGGGGGCCACACGTCAGTGACACAGGTTAGACAGGGGGGGTTAGTTTAGTTTAATTAAAGATTAGGGGCACTAGGGCCCACATGTCAGTGTTAGGGGGTTAGATTAGGTGGTGATTAGCTTAAACTAATCACCTGATGGCGGGGGCCCACCTGTCATAGACCCAGGGGAGGTCAAACCCCTGGTCAAACGACTCAATCCCGCCGGCGTTGAGTCGCCGGCGAGGCCGAGGCGGCGGAGGCCTTCGGGTTTCTTGCTCCGGCGACCAAATGGCCGGCGGAGGGCATCTACGGAATGCCCAGGCTCGCGCGCATCTAACAGGGCAAACGGGAGAAGCTAGGGCGGCCGTAATCCTCGCCGGCGTCGAGCTCAGCGGCTGCCGGACCTCGGGCGTTGGCGGGAACGGCGCTACGGTGCACAAGAGGGGAAACGGAAGGGCGCTGCGGCCTCCTGGGGTTGCGGTGAGCACGACGGTGGGCTCGGGAGTGAGCTACGGTGGCTGTGGCCACGGCCACGCCATGGCCGGCGGCGAGAAGCTCTCGGCCGCGGTGGATAACCTAGCTACGGCGCGCGAACGATGAAACAGAGAGGGGGAAACGGACGGAGAGCTCACGTAGACCCTGTAGAGGTGGACGGCGAGCTTGAGGGAGGCCGGACGGGGCGGATTTGACGGCGGCGATCCGCGGTGGCCGAGGAGGGGAACGGCGAAGCTGGCAGCATCCAGGGCTTCCGGAGGGCCGTGGATCGGTGGGGAGGAAGAGGGGGTCAAGGCGGAGCCTTTGAGCGCATCGGCGAGGCTAGGGGGTGGCGGTGGCCGCGAGGGAGCTCGTCGGTGGCGGCGGCTCCGTTCGAGCGAGTGAGGGGGAGAGGAAGCAGAGGAGGGGGGGGGAGAGTTCGGGAGAGTGAGGGAGTTCCAGGGGGTGGCGTGGCACGCATGGAGGCGTCCGGGGTGTCGAGGTGGAGCGGCAAGCAGGAGGTGGCCGGGGCGTGCACCAGCGTGCGTCGGCCACACGCCTGTGCCTACTGGCGCGAGGAGGAAGGCGACAGGGGGGGAAGTGGAGATGGGCTGGGCCGTACTGGGCCAGGTAAGTGGCGCCAGGTAACTTCCTTCTCTCTCTTTCTATTTCTGTTTTTATTTATCTATTTTGTTCTGTGTTGTTTTAGTTTAGTAATATACTAAACCATTTTATAAAATCCTGAAAATAGTTATGTGGCTAGAGTTAAAATATACCAAACCACATAAAATGTTCCAGTAATTATTGGACATATATTATTTATATATCAAATATATATCCAATGCAAATAGCTATTTATTTAATTCAAAGGCCCAAAATAATTAACTCTGAGATACCAAAAATATTGTTTTGAGTTTTACCTCTTTGCAATATTTTCAGAGACTAAGAGGAACATTTTCTTGGACTTCTTTGAGGAGATTTTAATGTTGATCATTTTTAGAAGGTTTCTAAGGCTTTGAAAATTCCTCAATTCAAATTTCATTTGAATTAAAACATGATGCTCACATGAGGTCTAGCCTAGTGCATAACAGGACCAGGGATGTGACATCTACTTTTGCTAAATATTGTTGCTAGTAGATTGTTAACATGAAGTTCAACGTTCCCATGTGTGTTGCTAGTGATACATGTACCCTATAAACTTGCTCTTGCCATGTTTAGCTTCATGAATATGTCTACTTCATGTTGGTTACCTTCTGATGCCATGAAATGCTTTGTGGTGTGTGGCATGAGCTTGCAAAATTGCTATCATGAATCTATTTCTGTCATGCTCTATTTTTTCTTGTCTGAAACTAATAATATAACTTGCCATGTTTGCATGGGTGCTACCATATTTTCCATGCATGTATGGTTAAAGTTCAGTAAGGGAGTTTTGTTCTATGACTTTAGTGCTAGCATCCTATGCCTTTGTTTGACATGATATGTTCGTGTAGCATGTGGTTTGCTAGCTCTATACATTGCCACCTGATGATGTTTTGACATGTTTAGTATTTTCTCTAAGTCTGTGAATCTGTTATCATTTGAATTCTTGCCATGCTAGTTTGAGCTTGTTCTAGTGAGCTCTAGTAGGAGCTCAGTGTTCATGATTTGTAGAGCTTCACATATACTTTAATGCCATGTGCTTTGCTGTCTTCTTGGAGTGTTGTAGCATAGTTTATTGTTGCATCTTTAAGTGTTATGATGTTGTTAAGCGCATATTTGCATCATTCTTGTTTGGCTTGTCATTTGCAAACCGTGCATCCGTTTCCGGTGATCCTTATATAGATTTCGGCTGAAATCACTCACTCTTTCTAGTGGCATTCTTGTTTTGACAAGTTGATGCCTTGATCATCTTTTCCCTTCCGGAGTACTCATATGCATTGCACATCATACCTTGCATTTCATGCCATGTCTTGCATCATGTTGCTTGTGTATTGCACCGTGATTCATTGTTGTTCCATTGCTTGTGTTCTTGCTTTGGGTAAAGCCAAGAGACGAGTTCGTGAACAAGGAACCTGTTGAGTATGCTAACGAGGAGCAAGTTTTCGACAACTCCGAGAACTTTGCAGGCAAGATGATCA
Organism: Triticum aestivum; assembly: GCF_018294505.1. Taxonomy (NCBI): domain Eukaryota; kingdom Viridiplantae; phylum Streptophyta; class Magnoliopsida; order Poales; family Poaceae; genus Triticum; species Triticum aestivum. The sequence goes on from NC_057806.1 coordinate 161,805,968, forward strand.
TTAGCCTCGATACCACTTCTATCTTTCCTTGCTAGTTGTTCGTTCTATCGCTATGTCGCGCTACCTACCACTTTTTATCATGCCTCCCATATTGCCATGTCAAGCCTCTAAGCCACCTTCCTAGCAAACCGTTGTTTGTCTAAGCTACCGCATTGCTAGTTGCAGGTGCCTTGCTGGTTGTTCCATGCTGGAACATGGATATGTAGGGATATCACATTATCTCTTATTTTAATTAATGCATCCACATACTTGGCAAAGGGTGGAAGGCTTGGCCTTTTGCTTGGTGTTTTGTTCCAATCTTGCCGCCCTAGTTTCCGTCATACTGGTGTTATGTTCCTTGATTTTGCATTCCTTACGCGGTTGGGGTTAAGGGACCCCCTTGACAGTTCGCTTTCAATAAAACTCCTCCAGCAAGGCCCAACCGTGGTTTTACATTTGCCTAACAACCTAAACCTTTCCCTCAGGAGTTATAAACCCGAGGGTCATCTTTATTTAACTCCCCCGGGCCAGTGCTCCTCTTAGTGTTGGTCCGAACCGAGTAGACTGCGGGGCCACCTCAGGGAAACTTGAGGGTTGGTTTTACTCGTAGGATGTCTCATCCGGTGTGCCGTGAGAACGAGATATGTGCAGCTCCTATCGGTATTTGTCGGTGCATCGGGATGTCTTGCTGGTCTTGTTTTAACATTGTGGAAATGTCTTCTAATCGGGATTCCGAGACTGATCGGGTCTTTCCGGGAGAAGGAATATCCTTCGTTGATCATGAGAGCTCCTGATGGGCAAAGTTGGGACACCCTTGCAGGGTATAAACTTTCGAGAGCCGTGCCCGCGGTTATGTAGCAGATGGGAATTTGTTAATATCCGGTTGTAGAGAACTTGACACTTGACTTAATTAAAATGAGTCAACCACGTGGGTAGCCGTGATGGTCTCTTTTCGGTAGAGTCCGGGAAGTGAACACAGTTTGGCTTATGTTTGTACGTAAGTAGTTTCAGGATCACTTTTGATCAGTTCTAGCTTAATGACCATTGTGTAGCTTCTCATCTTACTCTTATTTGCGTACGTTAGCCACTATATTTGCTTAGCGCTTGCTGCAACTCCACCTCATTACCACATACTACCCATAAGCTTAAATAGTCTTGATCTCACGGTTCTTGCGATTGCTGAGTCCTCGTGACTCAAATATACTACCAAAATAGTTGCAGGTGCTGACAATACTAGTGTAGGTGATGCTACCGAACTCAAGTGGGAGTTTGACGAGGACCTTGGTCGTTACTATGTGTCATTTCCTGATGATCAGTAGTGGAGCCCAGTTGGGACGATCGGGGATCTACCATTTGTGGTTTATCTTCTTTTCATTTGGTTTCCGCAGTTAGACTATGTGTGTACTCTGAATGATGTATGATTTATTTAAGTATTGTGTGACGTGGAGATTGTAAGCCAACTCTGTTTATCCCTTTCTTGTTCATTACATGGGATTGTGTGAAGATGACCCTTCTTGCAACAAAACCACAATGTGGTTAAGCCTCTAACTCGTGCCTCGACACGTGGGAGATATAGCCGCATCATGGGCGTTACAAGTTGGTATCAGAGCCATCCTCGACTTAGGAGCCCCATGCTTGATCGAATCGCTGAAGTTGTTCAGTCTAGAACAAAATGTTCTGAGTCTTAGGATTATATATATCGGAGAGTAGGATTGTTTTTACTCCTCAGTCCGTTCGTTGCTCTGGTGAGGCCTCCTAACATAGATGTTTTGACTTTCCTCTCCTCAAGTTTCACGAATTTTTTTAGGATCACGCGGGTATCTTGGGATTGTTCCGATATTCTTTTGACGAGAACATTGTTCTTGGTGCCTCCTGACATTTAGGGGTTGTGGCAGTGCCCCGGGGAGTTTAGCTCCGAGGTGTTGTCATCACAATTTTATCGTTGCAGTTCTAGAATACCTGAGTTTGCCGACATTGAAAATCTCTTTTATCTAGTTGTTGGTGAGATAACCTCGACGCCACCCGGTACTGGGGTGGGAGCTTCGGAGTATTGCCATAGCTTGTATAACGGATGCTTTTCGAAGGTTGAGGTACACGATTTCCGGAGTTTTCTTGGTTATGTGTTGACGGATGGATATAGTTGGAGTGTAGGGCTTGTTAGTTGTGTGTTATATATTGTGCTTCCCTATCTCCCCAACACTAGATTGCATAACCAAAAAGTTTTTGGAGTTTATAGGTGGGAATTCAAGTAGCTCTTATTATTTCTTCCTGCAGATTTTGGTTTGTGATTGGGTAATCCTTACCACTTATTTTTTCCATCGTACCTTGTTGTTTCATTCATCAAACCTTTATCTAAGTGGCTTCTCAACTTAATGGACGTGTGATGTTAACTTTGGAATTCATTCATTCAGTCCTTGTTTGAATGTTTATTGTGAAGACTATATGTTACAATTTCTATCCATTGATTCAGCTTGTCTACCTGTCTATCAAGATTCTAACGGATGTCAGCCTCTTTAGGATGGCTCCTCCAACACGTCTGAATCCGGACTGCAATGAAAGGAGTCAGGCGAACCCTCCACCTCCGCCTCCGGAGGCATGGCAGGCTGTCATTGCAGCCACCAACGCCAACACCAGATGCTTTTGCAACTCCTGCAAGAGCGCAACCAAGGGAATCAAGGTCAAGGGTAGTTCAACAATCAGCCTGGGTTTGCTACCCTCAACCAGTTCCATGCAAATCAGCCGAAGTCTTTCAGCAACTGTGTCGAGGCCATGGACGTCGATGATTGGCTCGTGGACATCAGTAAGCATTTTGAATGTAGCAATGTCAGGCCTGAGGACTACGTCAAGTTCACTTCATTTCAGCTCAAGGACCAAGCTGCTGATTGGTTTCAGCAATACAAAGATTCCAGAGGAGGTCGAGTGATTACTTGGGATGATTTCTGCCGGGGTTTCAAAGCTTATCATATTCCAGCAAGTGTTTCTAAGAGCAAGCGTGAGGAGTTCCACAATCTCAAGCAAGGAAGCATGTCCTTGTACCAATAGAACATCCAGTTTTAGAAACTTGCTCGCTTCGCAAGGCATGACATTCCTGATGAAAAGAGCATGATCTATCACTTCAGGGGTGGCCTCAGAGAATATCTGTAGTTAGCTCTTGTTCCTATTGAGCCTACTAAGTTTGATTAATTCTATAACATGGCCCTCAAGCAAGAAGGTGCTCAGCTCAAGTGTGAGGCCTCAAAGAAGAGAATCAGGGATGCAGTCCAGTCTTCTTCTTCCTCACAAGTGGCAACTAAGCAACAGAAGTTCTGGCTTCCTCCTCCGTTTTGTCCGCCCTACCAGCAGAAAAACAAAGGTGGCCATGGATCTTCCCACCCACCCAACCCAGGCTATCAGAACAAGTCTCAGACTCAAGCTCCAAAGACAAGTGCTACTCCTTCTTATCACCGTCCGCTCTCAGAAGTTACTTGCTACAAGTGTCAGCAGAAAGGTCACTATGCGAACAAGTGCTTCAACCAAAGGCGCCTTCTGCCTCCTCCCCCTGTGAGATCTTCACAGTGCAGTGGTCAAGCATAATCCCAAGCATGCTAAGGTGAACATGATGAACCCAGCTCAAGCAGAGGATTCTTCAAATGAGATCATGGGTAACCTTTCAGTTAACTCCATTCCTGAAAAAGTCTTATTTGATACTGGTGCATCGCATTATTTCATGTCGTACCCATTTGCATACAATGTTGACACAGAGATTTTGTCCAAAGTTATGCAAGTTGTTTCTCCGGGAAAGCTTATGACTTCTAGTTTGGTTGCTCCCAATGTCTCTATCAAGTTGGGCAACTACAAATTTCTGGCTTCTCCAATTGTTATTGGCAACTCGGATAATTATCTAATTCTCGGGATGGACTGGCTTTCTAAGCACAAGGCTCAACTTGATTGTGCTGCCAGGGAGATTCAATTGACACACTCTTCTGAGGATGTGATCATCTATGCCGCTCGGGATGAAACCATTCGTCTGTTTTCTCTCAATGAGAAGGGCGAGTTAGATGCCATTTCTTAGATTCCAGTCGTTTGTGAGTAATAAGACGTCTTTCCAGAAGAGCTTCCGAGAAGGCCTCCTCACCGGCCAGTTGAGTTCGTTATCGATCTTGAGCCTGGTACTGAACCCATTTGCAAGCGTCCATACAAGCTTGGACCAAAGGAGCTGAAGGAATTGAAGAAACAACTCGATGAACAAGAGTGTCTGTGTTTGATTAGACCGAGTTCATCTCCATGGGGTTGTGGTGTCCTTTCTGTCCAGAAGAAGGATGGCACGGACCGACTTTGTGTCAATTACCGTCCATTAAACAAGAAGACAATCAAGAACAAGTGTCCACTTCCCAACATCAATGATCTATTCGAGCAACTTAGAGGTGAAAAAGTATTCTCCAAGCTTGACCTCCGCATGGGTTATCATCAGATTCGCATTCATGAACAAGATATTCCCAAGACAGCATTCAAAACAAGCTTTGGTTCTTATGAATATACTGTCATGTCTTTCGGCCTTGTCAATGCTCCTCCAATGTTCTCTTGCATGATGAACTTCATATTCGACCCTTACACAAATGAATTCGTCCTGGTGTATCTCGATGATATCTTGGTCCTCTCCAAGAACAAGAAGGATCATGCCAAGCATTTGAGATTGGTGCTTGAGAAGCTTAGAGAGTATCAATTCTATGTGAAGCTTCCAAATGTGAGTTTTGGCTTGATGAAGTTCTTTACCTTGTTCACATCATCTCCGCCAAGGGCATTGCTATTAATCCGGAGAAGGTTTTTGCAATTGTAAAGTGGGAGCCTCCTCAGAATGTCAAGCAGCTCCGCGGTTTCCTTGGACTTGCATGCTATCGCCGAAGATTCGTTGAGAATTTCTCTAAGATTGCAAAGTCTCTTTCTAACCTCCTCCGGAAGAATGTTAAGTATGTCTGGACTCCTGAGTGTGACGTTGCTTTCAACAATCTAAACTCCTGCTGATAGTCTCAGCTCCTGTCTTAACTCCTGCTGATGAATCCAATCCATTCGAAGTTTTCTGTGATGCCTCATTGCAAGGACTCGACGCTGTGTTAATGCAAGAGAAGAAAGTTGTGGCCTATACCTTTCGTCAGTTGAAGCCCAATGAAAGGAACTACCCCACTCACGATCTTGAGTTGGCGGCAGTTGTCCATGCATTAATAACATGGAGACATCTCTTGTTGGGAAGGCAAGTGGACATTTTCACCGATCACAAGAGCCTCAAGTATATCTTCACTCAACCCAATCTCAACCTCAGGCAAACTCGTTGGGTTTAAATGATTCAACAGTACAATCCGAGTATTGAATATACTCCAGGCAAGGCGAATGTGATTGCAGATGCTTTGAGCAGAAAGGCTTATTGCAATAGCTTAATTCTCAAGCCATTCCACCAGGATCTTTATCAAGCTTTCCGCAAAATCAACCCCCAAGTTGTTCCTCAAGGTTTTCTTGCCAACCTTCATGTCACTCCAACTTTGGAAGATCAAATTCGTGAGGCACAACTCCTTGATACAATGGTGAAGAAGCTGAAACATGGTAATGCCAAGGGTCTTTCCAAATACAAGTGATATAGCATTGATGACAGAGGCACTTTATTCTTCGAGGACCAGATCATGGTTCCTAAAGGAGATCTAAGGAAGGTCATAATGAACGAAGCGCACAACTCTCTCCTTTCCATTCATCCAGGCAGTTCGAAGATGTACCATGACCTCAAGCAGTCGTATTGGCAGACTCGAATGAAGCAAGAGATTGCTCAATTCATGAATGAATGTGATGTCTACCGAAGGGTGAAAGCAGAACACCAACGACCTGCTGGTCTCCTCCAACCTCTTGCTATTACAGAATGGAAGTTTGACCATATCAAAATGGACTTTGTCAGTGGATTTCCAAAGTCCAAGTGTGGGAATAATGCTATCTTCATTGTCATTGACAAGCTTACAAAAGTGGCTCATTTCCTTCCAATCAAAGAATCTATCATGACAGCTCAGTTGGCAGAGCTATACACCTCCAGAATTGTCTCCTTCCATGGTATTCCGCAATTGATCTCTTCAGACCGGGGAAGCATTTTCACTTCTATGTTTTGCGACTCCTTCTATAAGGACATGGGCACCAAGATTCGCTTCATCATAGCTTTCCATCCTCAAACAAGTGGCCAAGTCAAGCGAGTCAATCAAATCCTCGAAGACATGCTCAGGGCTTGTGTCATCTATTTCGGTATGAAGTGTGAAGATTGTCTTCCATATGCCGAGTTCTCCTACAACAACAGCTTCCAAGCAAGTTCGGAAAAGGCCCCATTTGAAATTCTCTATCGCAGAAAGTGTCGTACTCCTCTCAATTGGTCCGAGACTGGTGAACGCCACATTCTTGGCAATGACTTGATCACAGAAGCTAAAGATATGTGTAAAGTCATTCGTGAAAATCTCAAAGACGCGCAATCGCGCCAGAAGAGTTACTATGATAGCAAGCACCATGACTTGGCTTTTGAGATCAGAGACCATGTTTACCTCTAGTCTCTCCAATGAAGGGCACTCGACGCTTCGGTATCAAAGGGAAGCTTGCCCCAAGATACGTGGGTCCTTTCAAGATCATTGGCAAAAGAGGCGACCTCGCCTATCAACTCGAGCTTCCGTCCAACTTCGCAAATGTGCACGATGTGTTTCACGTGTCACAGCTTCGCAAGTGCTTCAAGACCCCCGAGCGCACTATCAACTTCGAAGAGATTGATCTCCAAGAAGACTTGTCTTATCATGAGAATCCCATTGCTATTCTTGAAGAAACCGAGCACAAAACTCGCAACAAGTCAATCAAATTCCTAAAAGTTAAGTGGTCGCACCATTCCGATCGAGAAGCCACCTGGGAACGCGAGGAGCACCTCCGTTCCTAATATCCAGAGTTCTTTCAGTCCTAGATCTCGGGACGAGATCCTCTTGTAGTGGTGGAGTGTTGTAACACCCCGGATGTAATTTCCATAATTGTAACTCCAACTCCTGCCATTTCCGGCTATGTGATATGATATTTCCTTCGTGGTTGGGTTTTGTCTTTGTTTTGCATTTTGTTCAAGTCATGCATTTCATCTCATGTCATCACGTGCATCCCATTTGCATTCGTGTTTGTCTCATGCATCCGGTCTTTTTCCGGTTGTCCGTTTCGCAATCCAACACTGCCACATGCACTCGCTGCACCCCTCAAATCTCGTTTCATGAGAAACGTTCTCGGAGTGGGTGGAGATTTGTTGAGTGGCCTTGGTACATCACCGGTAGGCCGCCTATCAAATTTCGTTCCATTTGGAGGACGTTTGATGCCCCAACGGTTAACCGGGTAACCGCAAAAGCCCCTCTCTTGTTGTAGCCCAACACCCCTCCAAAACAGCCCACTAACCCATCTAATCCCCCTCCATGCTCTCCGTCGATGGATCACGATGGTGTGGGCGAAAACCGCACCTCATTTCGACACTCCTACCTCCCCCTACCTATAAATAAGTGTCTCAACTTCCAAATCATGGGTCCAAACCCTAGCTCCTTCTCCACCGCACCGCCGGACGCGTCTGCCCGTGACGGACACGTCTCCTCCACCAATCCCACGCCTCCACGTCATCGTCCCTGCCGCGTGGAGCCAGTCCTGCGCCGCCACGTCCCCTGGGCCACGCCCCACTTCGTCGCCACCCGCGCGGGCCCGCCGGGGCCCGACCGCGACCCTCCCCGGACGGAGCTCCCCCGCGCCCGAGCGCCGGCTCGCGCCTCCCGGCTCCTCCCACGCCACCGCCTTCCCGTCGCCGCCCTTCGTGCCGGCCATCGCCCGCCTCCACCAAAGCTCGTCGTCGGATCCACCGTCCGCCGCCCGGATCTCACCGCGCTGCCCCGCGCCCAACGACGTCGTCCACCGCGCCGCCCGACGCCGCCGTCCGACACCGCTCCACCTCCAGCCACCCAAACCCACCGGCGCCACCTCCCCCGACTCCGGCGAGCTCCTCCACTCCGGCTGCCGCGTCTCCTTCTACCCCGGTGAACCTCGGGATCTGTGCCGAAACCCTAGATCTGAAAGTTCAGAGATTCTAACATTTTATTGCCCTATTCATCATGTAATATCTCCATGCTCATAACTCTGTTTTGCGTGCATGATAGATGAAAATATTCGTCTCGTGATGCTCTTCATGTTTGTGTCATTTTAATGCATGTTACTTTCCATATTGATGCCCTAATCATCGTTGCAGAAGTGCTATATGATGTTGTGTGCCGGAATTTAGCATAACTTGATGATTTGTCATTTTCGTTGCATTTTGTGTGTGCATCCTATTAGCATGGTGTCCACACGTGTTTTCAGCTCCATCATGCCGTATTTACAGGGGAGCAAGTCCTATATTTTTATTAGCTATATGGTGACTAGCACAAACATGCAAAGTAGGCTGTGTGATGTTGCTGATTTCAGACAATTTGTTTCATTTCCTATTACATTTTGATGCTATGTAAACTTGTCGCTACTAATAGATCCATGCACATTTTGAGGTAGTTCAGTAAGAGTGTTTCGAAGATGTGGTATTGATCTATCCATTCATGCCTCAGGTTGTAATTATGGAGTAGTGTATCGTTTCATTTCCGTGCTCTACTTTTGCTAAATATTGTTGCTGGCAGATTGTTAACATGAATTTCAACTTTCCCATGTGTGTTGCTAGTGATACGTGTACCATATGAACTTGATCTTGCCATGTCTAGCTTTATGAATATGTCTACATCATGTTGGTTACCTTGTGATGCCATGAAATACTTTGTGGTGAGTGGCATGAGCTTACAAAGTTGCTATCATGAATCTATTTCTACCATGCTCTGTTTTTCTTCCAAGTCTGAAAATGATAATATAACTTGCCATGTTTGCATGGGTGCTACAATATTTTCCATGCATCTTTGGTTAAAGTTCAGTAAGGGAGTTTTGTTCTATGCCTTTAGTAATAGAATTCCATGCCTTTGTTTGCCATGATATGTTCCTGTAGCATGTGTGTCGGTGTCAAAACCGGCGGATCTCGGGTAGGGGGTCCTGAACTGTGCGTCTAGGCCGGATGGTAACAGGAGGCAGGGGACACAATGTTTACCCAGGTTCGGGCCCTATTGATGGAGGCAAAACCCTACGTCCTGCTTGATTAATATTGATGATATGGGTAGTACAAGAGTAGATCTACCACGAGATCAGAGAGGCTAAACCCTAGAAGCTAGCCTATGGTATGATTGTATGTTGTCCTATGGACTAAAACCCTCTAGTTTATATAGACACCGAAGAGGTTAGGGTTACCCAAGGTTGGTTACAAAGGAGGATATATACATATCCGTATTGCCTAGCTTGCCTTCCACGCCAAGTAGAGTCCCATCCGGACACGAGACGAAGTCTTCAATCCTGTATCTTCATAGTATAACAGTCCGGCCAATGGATATAGTCTGGCTGTCCAGAGACCCCCTAATCCAGGACTCCCTCAGTAGCCCCTGAACCAGGCTTTCAATGACGATGAGTCCGGTGCGTAGTATTGTCTTTGGCATTGCAAGGTGAGTTCCTCCTCCGAATACACCCCGAAAGAATTTTGAATATAAGGATAGTGTCCGACCTTGCAAAATAAGTTCCACACACCACCGTAGAGAGAATAATATTTCCACAAATCCAATTTGCTGACTTGTTTTGGCAACAGGACATTACGTCACGGCCCAGTAATTATTTGAACCGTTTCCTTTAACTAGCCCCGCACATAACGTGAGGCAGTTTTTTTGACACGTCTTGTCAAAACAGAGATCGTGTCCCCTTATCACGGGATTCTCATCAATACGGGTGTGGGTAACCCAACTGCGCCATCGATTATGGCGCTTGGGGGACGAGCGAGTTTTACCAGGCTAGTGTGGGCACATAGTTTCATCTGCCCATATAAAGGGATAAGGATTCACTTTTCCATCCACGCCTTCTTCCTCCTTTGCTCATCCACTTTCGCACACTCGAGCTCCAGCGCCCAAGTTCGCATTTCCCACCTCGACCTTCTCCAACCATGTCCGGAGCGGGAGGCAGGTGGATGGTCTCCTCCGTTACGGAGGGACACGTCAAGAAGCTGAGGAGAGCCGGATACTTGCCCGACGACATCGCACACCGGCTCCCAAAGGAGGGGCAGCTCATCCCCACCCCTAGGCCCCATGAGAGAGTAGTGTTCCTCACCCATTTCCTCCGCGGACTGGGATTTCCTCTTCACCCATTTGTCCGGGGGCTCATGTTCTACTACAGCCTGGATTTCCACGATCTGGCCCCGAACTTCATCCTCAACATCTCGGCGTTTATCGTCGTGTGTGAGGCTTTCCTCTGCATCAGGCCCCACTTCGGCTTATGGCTGAAAACCTTCAACGTCAAGCCAAAGTTAGTGAGCGGCCGCCAGGCGGAGTGCGGAGGCGCCATGGTGGGCAAGATGCCCAACGTCACATGGCTCGAGGGATCCTTCATGGAGACAATAAATGGGTGGCAGTCGGGGTGGTTCTACATCACCGAGCCGCGTGACCCTACATGGGTAGCAGCCCCGAGTTCCGATCTAGCTTCCCCACACGGCTCACCTCCTGGCAAGAGAAGGGTCTGTCCTGGGGTACTCCGGGAGAGCTGACCGGACTCCAAACATGTATTCAAAACATGGTCAACAAGAAGCTCAAACTCGTCAACGTAGTCCAGGTCATGCTCATCCGCCGGATTCTCCCGTGCCAACAACGGGCCTTCAACTTGTGGGAGTTCGACCCAGCGCAACACCGAACTCTGAACAGGCCCTTCGACACAACTCACGAAGATGCCTGGAGGGTGCCGTTCAAGAGCGTCGAGGTCCCCCCTCCCACTATGGAGGATCACGGATTCAGCGCAAAGTGTCAAGCCCGTGCGGTAAGCTCCTTTACCTCTCACATATTTTTTATAGATTGACTCCATGCGGGATCTAAACTCCCGTGCCTTTGACAGGACTGGCAGGAGACGGCTGGACAGATCGACTCTCCGGCTCCTTTGCCCGAAGGCCCAGCAAACGCTCTTCTAGCAAAGATGCTGACTCCGGCTCCTTATATGGTGCCAGAGAAGACCAAGAAGGCCAAGGGAACCCGGAAGAGTTCCCGACGCCAGACGTCATCGGACTCACCGTCCGATGACTCTATGGCACTCTCCTCCCCAGAAGACGAGGAGGCAGAAGAAGACGCTCCCCCTTCGAACGGGGGAGACAAGAAGAGGAAGGCCGCCCCGACTGAGGAGGCCGAAGGGTCCAAGAAGGGAAGGACTCTCCTTCCCGACAGTTCCACCACCGCCGCCGATGGCGAAGACGAGTGGCTACCCAGGGCCAAGCCCCTAGGGAAATCGTAAGTATTCGGATACCAGAGTTACTCATGGCATCCCTTTGCGGCACTACTTTACCTAACGCCGAAATGTGATTATGCAGGCCGCCCCGATCCCGTATCGATGTATCATCGGACGGCTCCCTGGGCTCGTCGTTTATGGATAGCGATCCAGTTCCGACCGCCACCTCCCCTCATCCCGCGGACGACACTGAGGTGCTGTCTCACGAAGCACCAGGTCCAGGGGACACAGTCCCGAAGGTGCCTCAGGGCAGCCTCCCGGACTCAGGGAGCAGAGGGGACAAAGCCCCTGAGGGCTCCGAGCTCGGCCCTCAGCTGGACACCGCGCCGGAACCTCCAGTGGATCCGGACTCGGGCAGGCGGCCTCCTCCTAAGAGGGGCAAGACGCCTGTACCGGCGGCCTCTGTCCATCCAGAGGCGCCAGACAATCTGCTGGAAGCGCTTCGCAGTGCTTCCATCGACGAGGAGCACCGCACTGTTATGAGTGCGGTGATCCAGAAGGTTCAGTCTGTTAAGAGCGGATTGACTAAAGCCTGTGCCAGCCTTCTAATAGCCTTTGAGGTTAGTCTTTAATATGAGTATGTTAATATGCATAGACAGTAGCCCCTGATGCTCTGTTCGGTGTTCGCAAAGAAAAGCCGAACAAAGGATCAAACAATATCGCATGAGTCTAATATGAGTATGTTAATATGCATATGCAGGCTTGCCGTACTGAAGCAGGACCTTAAAGGGTCCCAGGACGAGCTCCGCCTTACCAAGAGGCAGCTCGAGGAGACCAAAGGTAAGTAGTACCTAGTATGTGGTTATGTATAAAAAGAATGCGATTGCAAAATGACAGGATTATCATGAATTTGCCAGGAGCCACGACTGAAGTGGCGACCCTAAAGCAAGCGCTGTCCAAGGCCTAAGATAAAGCGGCCAAGGAGTGCACCGAGCGAGAGAAGCACGAGGCTCGGGTGGGCGAGGTGCAGCAAGAGCTCCAGGCTCTCGTGGCGAAGCATGAGGCGTTGGCACTTGACTCGGAGACGCGAGAGTCTGAGCTTGCCGCGGCCCTCAAGAGCGCAAAAAGTGTGAAGGCCGAAGCCCAAGAGGCCCTCCAGGAGATCGACGCAATGAAGAAGATAGCAGTGGGTAAGGCTTTCTATATGCAAAGAAAGCATGTAACAGTAAATTACCGATTACTTACCCGAATCCAGAGCACTCCAGGAGCATTCGCAGATTTGCCCCGCAGTGTGTCCGATGCCGCACAATTTTACCGGGCCAAGGATGGAAGCTCAACAGAGAAGCTGTTCTAGTCTCAGTATACTGAGGCCGGACACCCGGTGCCAATGAGCGACCAGCTGAAGCAGGTGGTCGAGCTACATAAGGTGGCCGAATAGGCCATGAAGGGCTTTATAGTCCGGCTATGGCCTAGCGACGCCCTTCCGAATAGCTTCTTTGGCTTGGTGAGGCGGCTTGTGGATGCCTGCCCGTGGCTGGAGGTCGTCAAGCGATCCGTCTGCATTCAAGGTGCACGCCGGGCTTTCGCCCGTGTGAAATTGCAGTGGGTCAAGCTAGACGTCGTGAAGCTGGTCAAGGAAGGGCCGCCGGAGGGAAAGGAGCATCGCCACCCCGAGATGTACTACGAGGGTGTTCTGCCGGGTGCCCGTCTCGTAGTGGACGAGTGCACAAAAGATGTAATATTTGAGTGAGACTTGCTCGTTTTATCTTGTATTTATGAAAACTTTGTTTCATATGCGCTATGCAACGCTTGTTTGAATTTAAAATATTTCCTTCTGTTTGGCTATTTATCCAATCTGAGAGATGGCTAGTCCTCGGCTTCTGCCCCCATGCCACGAGTGCTGGGGTGTTCGGGATAAACCTGAGCACTCTTGTTCCCATGTTTGGGTCCTTCGAGGGAGGTGCTCAGCACAGTGAACAAGGCAACCGGACTAATAATGCTTTATCACTCTCACTTAGCCATAGAATTCTATAATTTTAAATTTCGGCTAAGCCCCTGGTATTTGGAAGGCCGAATTCGGGGCGCGATACACGCCTTTAAGACGAACAGGGCCGGCCCCTCGCTCTAAGCGACATAAGTCTTTAGGGACTCGAAAACCTCGCCGAACAGCGACCAGTCTCTCGCCTCATCATGATAGTCAGTTTTAGCTTTCTCTACTGAGGTGTTGAACCCAGCAGAACCGGGGCACAATCGCAGTAGTTCTCCTAGTGCTACCTTAGCCGATAGACCAGAACGTAAGTTACCAAAACATAGGAGCCGGGCAAACCCAACATTTGACCAAAGACATGATTCAGAGCTGATGCATATAATGCTATATGTTCGGTGTGTCGCACTTGTGAAAGTGTTCGGACTTCACACTGTATTGTGTGGTACGTAAGCCCCTGGTGTATTGGCCATACCAAAGTGTACGGTTGCAAGGCGTCATTAATGAACACATAGATATATATATAACAAGAATGCAATAATAGTCGTAATGTCATGCATTGTTTATTCAAAAAATTGCGTCAAAGCAGAATGATACAGATAATGCGATAGGCAAAGAGTAGGACTATGTTCCTTCCAAGGGCAAGCTGAGGAATGATATTAAATCGAATATTTTGCTCGTTACTGTAATCCACCTGGGAATTCCACGGTGTGACGTAGCTGTCTGCCTCCTTGGTTGCTGCATCATGTGTTCGGCAATAGAGCTGCGGGACAGTGTTTCCAGAGATTAAGGTCCTGAAAAAAGAGAAAAATAACCAAACGGGAAGCCCCTAGTGCGGTTTAAGCCGCGTCTTGGGGCGTGCCGCGGTTGTGCCCCACTCCCCACCTGTGCCCATGGTATTTTTAATGCGTAATTATGTACGCGTGGCACGAGTTTCACCGTTTGGCTGGGACTGGGGTGGGGGCCGCATTGCTACGCGAGCTCAGATCGCGCCAGGCGGTCCAGCTGCCGATTATTCTGAGCGCGCTTGAAGGTGTCCAGGTCTTGAAACGCCGAACTGGTTGATTGCCTTGAGAGACTGCTTTTCACTTCTGCTGCTAAGGTCGCAGTGTGCTCCTCCGTTCGGAGAGAGCGCTCTGTGTTTCCATTGACTGTAATAACCCCGCGAGGTCCTGGCATCTTGAGCTTGAGGTATGCATAATGCGGTACCGCATTGAATCTTGCGAATGCGGTTCGCCCGAGCAGTGCATGATAACCACTATGGAATGGGACTATATCGAAGATTAATTCTTCACTTCGGAAGTTATCCGGGGATCAGAAGACCACTTCTAGTGTAATTGAGCCTGTGCAATGGGCCTCTACTCCTGGAATGACGCCTTTGAAGGTCGTTTTTGTGGGTTTGATCCTTGAGGGGTCTATACCCATTTTGCACACCGTGTCCTGATAAAGCAGGTTCAGGCTGCTGCCGCCGTCCATAAGGACTGAGTGAGGTGAAATCCATCAATGATTGGGTCCAGAACCAGTGCGGCGAATCCGCCATGACGGATACTGGTGGGATGGTCCCTGCGATCGAAAGTGATCGGATAGGAGGACCATGGGTTGAACTTTGGGGCAACTGGCTCTAACGCATATACGTCCCTGAGCGCACGCTTCTGCTCCCTCTTGGGGATGTGGGTTGCGTATATCATGTTCACCGCCCGCACTTGTGGGGGAAAGCTCTTCTGTCCTCCGGTGTGTGGCTGCCGGGGATCCTCCTCGTCATCGCTATGTGGCCCCTTGTCCTTGTTTTCGGCAATTAACTTGCCGGCCTGCTTGAATACCCAACAGTCCCTATTGGTGTGGTTGGCTGGCTTGTCGGGGGTGCCGTGTATCTGACATGAGCGATCGAGTATGCGGTCCAAACTGGACGGGGCCGGTGTACTTTGCTTGAATGGATTTTTCCGCTGACCAGGTTTAGAGCCTTTGAATCCGGCATTGACTGAGGTATCCTCAGTATTATCGCTGTTAATGCGGTGCTTATGTTTGTTGCGACATGACCTACTATTGTCGTCCTTGGTATCCGAGGTACCATGGTTCTTTTACATATTGTTACTACGAGCCAGGCAGCTATGTTCTCCTGCACAGAAGCGGGTCATGAGCGTCGTGAGGGCTGCCATAGATTTCAGCTTTTCCGGACCAAGGTGCCGGGCTAGCCACTCGTCCCGGATGTTGTGTTTGAAAGCCGCTAAGGCCTCTGCATCCGGACAGTCGATGATTTGATTTTTCTTTGTAAGGAACTGAGTCCAGAATTGTCGGGGCTGCTGAATTATGTGGCTCAAGTCATCGGCATCTAGTGGTCGCACATAAGTGCCCTAAAAGTTGTCGAGGAATGCGGCTTCCAGATCTTCCCAACAGCTAATGGAGTCTGCTGGCAAGCTGTTAAGCCAATGACGCGCTAGTCCTTTGAGCTTTGGTGGGAGGTATTTGATGGCGTGTAAGTGATCACCGCCGGCCATGTGGATGTGAAGGAGGAAATCCTCGATCCATACCGCAGGATCTGTAGTGCCGTCGTATGATTCAATATTTACAGGTTTGAAACCTTCTGGGATTTGATGATACATTACTTCGTCTATGAAGCATAAAGGGTGTGTGGCACCTCTGTATTGGGCTATATCGCAACGTAGCTCGAATGGGTCTTGCCCCCTGTGTTCAGCCCGGCCGGATTTACTTTTACTGTATCCGGCGTGAAGTTTATCGTCTCGCATGGTGGCGCGCCCTCGTGATCCATAGATCGATCTTGCATACTTTGCTTTGTCCTCCAATATGTCTCGTGGTTCTTGCATATCTCCCCATGCCTTTTTACTTGAATGGCGTCGGAGTGCGGGCTGAGTTTTTGGCTGGAATGCCTCTCTATCGCGGCCACGCGGTGGCCGATCAGCCGCCTCATACGCTTCTTCCTCCAGTCGGGGTAGCAACCTGCATTTTGGGTAACCCTTGGAGGGGCGCCCGATTTTGTATTCCTCGGCCGTGAGGACTTCAGTCCATCTGTCAGCTAGCAGATCTTGATCAGCTTGAAGCTGCTGCTACTTTTTCTTCAGGCTATTTGCCATGGCCATAAGCCAACGCTTGAAGCGCTCTTGTTCGACGGGATCCTCTGGTACGGCGAATTCATCGTCGCCGAGGCTTGCCTCGTCTTCGGAGGGGGGCATGTAATTATCATCCTCCTCTTCTCCGTCTGCCGCTCTAATTATCATCGTCGCCGCTCCTCCATCCTCCTGCTCTAAATCTTGCTGGAGGGGATTGTTGCTGTCTTCAGCACTATCCGGAGTTTTATTATCTCCTGTGCCGGTATCACCACTTTTTCTTTGGCGGGACTTAGAGCGGCGCCGCTGACGTCGGCACTTGGGTTGCTTCTTGGAGGGGTCATCCTCCGCCATCTCGTCGTCATTGCCTTCTTTGGGTGTATCCACCATGTATATATCGTATGATGAGGTGGCTGTCCAGTGCCCCGTAGGCAGTGGTTCCAATTCGTCTCCTGCATCGTCGTCCATACGTCGATGTCTTCAGAGTCGAAGTCGAGCATGTTGGTTAAGTCATCGACAGTGGCTACTAAGTGGGTGGTGGGTGGGTCGCGAATTTCTTCGTCGTCTGCACCCCAGTACTGCCGGACATAGTTCGGCCAGGATCCTCCTGATAAGGAGAGAGACCTTAATGAGTTCAAGATGTCGCCAAAGGGCGAGTGCTGAAAAATATCCGCGGAGGTATACTCCATGATCGGCGCCCAATCAGATTCGATAGGAACGGACACAGGCGGTTCGGAGTCTGTGGCCGGAGAAGGATCCAACAGTTTATCAACACGGCTCTCGTACAAGGTAAGGTCGATGTTCGGCTTGATCGCCGCTGAGGATAAGGCCTCCGTGGTGGGGTCCATCCACCCGTCCGCGGAAGGCGCAACTGGCTCCGAATTGATGGTCGGAGCGACTGCCAGTGCGATCTCCTGAACACTGTCCGATGGTAGAGCTAAATCGTACTCATCGTGACAGCGTGGCGCACAAGGCAGGGGCTCGAATCTGTCAAATATCAAGTCTCCGCGGACATCGGCCGTGTAGTTTAAGCTTCCAAACCTGACCTGGTGGCTAGGGGCATAACTTTCGATCTGCTCTAGATGGCCAAGCGAATTGGCCAGCAGTGCAAAGCCGCCGAACACGAAGATATGTCTGGGGAGAAAAGTCTCACCCTGGACTGCATCGCTATCGATGATAGTAGGAGCCATCAAGCCTAATGGCGACGACACAGAGGAACTCTCAATGAAAGCACCAATGTCGGTGTCAAAACCGGCGGATCTCGGGTAGGGGGTCCCGAACTGTGCATCTAGGCCGGATGGTAAAAGGAGGCAGGGGACACAATGTTTACCCAGGTTCGGGCCCTCTTGATGGAGGTAAAACCCTACGTCATGCTTGATTAATATTGATGATATGGGTAGTACAAGAGTAGATCTACCACGAGATCAGAGAGGCTAAACCCTAGAAGCTAGCCTATGGTATGATTGTATGTTGTCCTATGGACTAAAACCCTCCGGTTTATATAGACATCGGAGAGGTTAGGGTTACACAAGGTCGGTTACAAAGGAGGAGATATACATATCCGTATTACCTAGCTTGTCTTCCACGCCAAGTAGAGTCCCATCCGGACACGAGACGAAGTCTTTAATCCTGTATCTTCATAGTCTAACAGTCCGGCTAATGGATATAGTCCGGCTATCCGGAGACCCCCTAATCCAGGACTCCCTCAATATGGTTCGCTAGCTCTAAACATTGCTACCTGATGCTGTTTTGACATGTTTAGTATTTTCTCTAAGTTTGTGAATCTATTATCATTTGCATTTTTGCCATGCTATTTTGTGCTTGTTCTAGTGAGTTCTAGCAGGAGCTCATTGTTCATGATTTTTAGAGCTTCACCTGTACATCAATGCCATGTGCTTTGTTGTCTTGTTGGAGTGATGTAGCATAGTTTCTTGTTGCATCTTGAGTGCTATGATGTTGTTAAGCGCAGATTTGCATCATTCTTGTTTGGCTTGTCATTTGCAAATCGTGCATCCGTTTCTGGTGATCCTTATATCGATTTTGACTGAAATCACTCACTCTTTCCAGCGGCATACTTGTTTTTACAAGTTGAAGCCTTGATCATCCTTTCCCTTAGGGAGTACCCATATGCACTATACATCATACCTTGCATTTCATGTCATGTCTTGCATGATGTTGGTTGTGCATTGCACCGTGATTGATTGTAGTTCCATTGTTTGTGTTCTTGCTTTGGGTAGAGCCGGGAGATGAGTTTGTGAATGAGGAACCTGTTGAGTATGCTAACGAGGAGCAAGATTTCGGCAAATCTGAGAACTTTGGAGGCAAGATGATCATTACCCTCGATATCACTTCTATCTTTGCTTTCTAGTTCGTTCTATCGCTATGTCACGCTACCTACCACTCGTTTATCATGCCTCCCATATTCCCATGTCAATCCTCTAACCCACCTTCCTAGCAAACATTGTTTGGGTAAGTTACCGCTTTTGCTCAGCCCCTCTTATAGCGTTGCTAGTTGCAGGTGCCTTACAAGTTGTTCGTTGTTGGAACATGGATATGTTGGGATATCACATTATGACTTATTTTAATTAATGCATCTATATACTTGGCAAAGGGTGGAAGGCTTGGCATTTTGCTAGATGTTTTGTTCCACTCTTGCCGCCCTAGTTTCCGTCATACCAGTGTTATGTTCCTTGAGTTTGCGTTCCTTACGCGGTTGGGGTTATGGGACACCCTTGACAGTTCGCTTTGAATAAAACTTCTCTAGGATGGCCCAACATTGGTTTTATATTTGCCTAACAACCTAAACCTTTCCCTTGGGATTTATAAACCCGAGGGTCATCATTATTTAACCCCCCCCGGGCCAGTGCTCCTCTGAGTGTTGATCCAAACCGATTAGACTGCAGGGCCACCTCAGGGAAACTTGACGGTTGGTTTTACTCGTAGGATGTCTCTTCCGGTGTGCCCTGAGAATGAGATATGTGCAGCTCCTATCGGGATTTGTCGGCGCATCGGGCAGTCTTGCTGGTTTTGTTTTACCATTGTCGAAATGTCTTGTAACCGGGATTCTGAGACTGATCGGGTCTCTCCGGGAGAAGGAATATCCTTCATTGATCGTGAGAGATTGTGATGGGCTAAGTTGGGACACCCCTATAGGGTATGAACTTTCGAGAGTCGTGCATGTGGTTATGTGGCAGATGGGCATTTGTTAATATCCGGTTGTAGAGAACTTGACACTTGACTTAATTAAAATGAATCAACCGCGTGTGTAGCCGTGATGGTCTCTTTTCGGCGAAGTCCGAGAAGTGACCACGGTTTGGGTTATGTTTGTACATAAGTAGTTTTAGGATCACTTCTAGCTTCACGACCATTGCGTAGATGCTAATCTTACTCTTACTTGCATATGTTAGCTACCATATTTGCTTAGCGCCTGCTGCAACTCCACCTCATTACCGCATCCTACCCATAAGCTTAAATAGGCTTGATCTCGCGGGTCTTGAGATTGCTGAGTCCTCGTGACTCACAGATGCTACCAAAACAATTGTAGGTGCCGACGATACCAGTGCAGGTGATGCTACTGAACTCAAGTGGGAGTTCGACGAGGACCTTGGTCGTTACTATGTGTCGTTTCCTGATGATCGGTATTGCAGCCTAGTTGGGACGATCGGGGATCTAGCATTTGGAGTTTATCTTCTTTTCATTTGGTTGTCCATAGTTGGACTATGTGTGTACTTTGAATGATGTATGATCTATTTAAGTATTGTGTGACGTGGCGATTGTAAGCCAACTCTATTTATCCCTTTCTTGTTCATTACATGGGATTGTGTGAAGATAACCCTTCTTGCAACAAAACCACAATGCGGTTATGCCCCTAAGTCCTGCCTCGACACATGGGAGATATAGCCGCATCATGGACATTACATCGCACATGTCCAGCTATGCTCGCGGCAGAACTTGAGCTGAAGCACGGATGCGACCATCCAGAGTCATCCAAAGGGAGCCGCCCATTCTGTGTCTTCCACAACATGCATAGCCACAATACCAATGACTGCAAGGAGCTCAGGGCCATCTGTGATGGGCGCTTTGGTAATCGCCCCGAGCGCCACCACCGGGGCTACAGCCGTGGAGGAGGCCGAGGCCGAGGACGATGGACAACTGCGACCCCTGTCAGGACTAGCACAATCAGCCTCATGCAAGGCCACCCTCGCAACCCCTGGCAAGGCCACCCTCGCGAGGCTCCTGGAGGGATCAGCCTCGTGAGGACAAACCTCATGGCAACGATGCCATTCCTCCGCTACCACCACTGCCAAGAAGGAACGAGGACCACCACCAAGATGACGGGGCTGGGGGCTTCCAAGAGCCTTGTGCCATTGCTTGCATCCCGGGGGGCACTCAGGCTCCTGCCTCCCATAGCATCTTCAAGCAGTTCACTCGCGAGGTGAACACGGCCCTCCCCAAGCTTGAGGCGATACATCTGCTCAAGAGGTCCAAGTACGCCATCACCTTCGAGTCTACTGACCAGCTCAAGTGTGCGGCCACTACTGGCGCCCTCCCGATGCTCTGCTCACCTACGATCAGCAACATCCTCGTCACCAAGACACTCATCAAATGGTGACAGGCTCCAAGTGCCGTACGACCAGCTCCTGCCCACCAATCCCTTCTCATGAGTGACCGATAGCTCCACCATCCCGATAGGGCAGATTCGTCTCCCTGTCACCTTTGGCAAGCGCGACAACTACTGCACCAAGCTCATCGACTTCGATGTCACCGACATTTGTCTCCCGTACAATGCCATCCTTGGGTATCCGGCCCTAGCCAAGTTCATGGCAGCAACTCATCATGGCTACAATGTCCTCATGATGCCAGGCAGCCGCGGCATCATCACGGTCGCCTGCGACGAGAAGGACGCGGTGTGCTCTCTCGAGCGCGCCTACCAGGCTGCGGCTGTCGAGAACCCAGATGACGAGGGTGCCGCCTACCCTTGTGAGGCCATCCCCAAGAAGAACAAGCAGCTGCTCCGCCTAGGACCTCAGGAGGATGGGGCGTCCGATGACTGCGCCTCAGGACCTGCGCCCACTGGTGGGCCGCCTTCCTCTCTCCCATTGGAAGCCATGCTCGGTGCCCCTCTCAGGCTGGTCTCGGGGGCTCTCCTCTGGATGGCCTCTAACCTAGCCAGCGTCATGAGGGAGGTGCTCAGGCACCATGTGGAGGTGTGCTTCAACACGCGCTTCCGTGAGGAGAGCGGAGGGCGCGAGGCGCCAGGCGCTTAGGACTTCATCACCAAGGCGATCGAGGAGCTTCGGGAGGGAAGATCCATGCGAGGCGAGTGTTGCCCTGTACCACCAGGCGCACCTCCCTCCGCCGGCCCCATTCATGTCAGCTCCGGGGGGCCGCCCCATTCACATCAGCTCTGGGGGGGTCATTGGTCTTTGGCCTTCTCAAGCGATAACCTCAGGAGATTCACTCGGCGCAGGCTGCCTAACCATCTCGCTGGACTATCACAAGTGTTCCGAATCAAATTCAGGCACAACCCGCCTTGAGGTAGGGCCTCATGAGTCCCATACACACCTCCTCCAGCCCTTCCGTGCAAGCCACGTGTCAGGGTGGGGCTATACACGCCCCAGAGTCTCCCCTGAGAGGGAGCTCCCACCCACATACAAGTAGAAGCCCCATGCTCCGCGCTGGCGGACAACACTGTCGAGGAGCGGCTATGCCCGTGCAAGAGCAGAGGCACCATCCTCCGCACAGGTGAATAAACAACTGAGGGTAGCCTAACGGCTGCAGTAACCTCACGAGAGCCACTAGGCTCGCTGCTCAGGCTCACCATGCCGCTTTTCCCTTGGGAGATTCGCCCGAGGGGTCTAGGCACGGGGGCTACACTTTGGTCACGCCTGGCGTACGCCACCTCGCCAGGTCCCTCGGACCTGGTCTTCGCGCTCCCCTCCCGAGTGAAAGCTCGACGAGGAAAGGTATGGAGGGTCGTTCATATGTCAAGGGGGACTCCTGAGCATCGTGACTCAGGAGCGTCACTGGTCACATAGCCCCTTACCCCTTGGTTTCGTCCTGGTGATCCGGACGCCCCAACGGCGGCTGAGGTATGCGCGGGGCTGGGTGTAACGCCCCAGATGTAACTTTCCCTATATGTACTCCAACTCTTGCCGTTTCCGGTGTCAAGTTATATTTATTTCTCGGTTTCGGGTCTTTGTCTCCGTGTGTTGTTTTCGTTTTCATGCATCTCATACCATGTCATCTCGTGCATTGCATTTGCATACATGTTCATCTCATGCATTCGAGCATTTTCCCCGTTGTCCGTTTTGCATTCCGGCGCTTCGTTCTCCTCCGGTGGCCATTTCTAGCTTTCTTTCGTGTGTGGGGATTAAACATTTCCGGATTGGACCGAGACTTGCCAAGCGGCCTTGGTTTACTACCGGTAGACCGCCTGTCAAGTTTCGTATCATTTGGACTTCGTTTGCTACTCCAACGGTTAACCGAGGGACCGAAAAGGCCTCGTGTGTGTTGCAGCCCAACACCCCCCAAATTTGGCCCAAAACCCACCAAACTCTGCTCCATGTCCTAGAACGTTCGATCACGATCGTGTGGGCGAAAACCGCACCTCATTTGGACTCTCCTAGCTCCCTCTATGCCTATTTATACTCCGCCGGGGCTCCTCATCGCCGGCCGCGCCGCCCCAAGGTCCTCCCCGCGCCGCCGGCGTCCTTCTCCGGTGAACAGTGTTTGCTACAGTGCGGCTGGATCTAGATCTGGGTTGACCTCTCTCCCCCGAAACCCTAATTTCCGTGCTATCTTTGACTGCTTGTATCTCCGCAATCGTAGCTCCGTTTTGGGTATATGATATATCAAAATCTTCGCCTCGACATGTACATCATTTCATTCCATTGCATCATTTGCATTTGAGGTCATCTTGATACCCAAAATTCTGTTAGAAAGAGGCTTCGCGAGTTAAATTGCAGATCCGTTAGTTCATCATGCACTTTTGTCATTTTTGCTATGTTTAATTCGTGCATGATATGCCTGTGCCCCTTTGGGATGAATTGTTAAGCATTTTGTCTTCTTTCCAGAGGTGCCACCCATGCATTTTTAGGATGTGTGTGTTGTCTTGTGCAAGCTTGCGAAGAGAGGTACCTGAGATTGCAGATTTCAGGGACTTAGTGATTTCCACTAAGTCTGGGATATTTTAGTTCATGATGCTATATGTCCAGCTTGTTTCCTAGTGATCCGTGCCTCTTTTGAGGATGATCAGTAAGGGAGTTTTGATACTTATGTTATGCTCTATCCATCCATGTCTTTGTTTGCATATGTGGAGTGCTCTAGGTTGACTCAATCGAGCTCAACTTTTGCTTCGTTGTTAATCTGGGCAGATCGTCAACTTGTTTGCGATTTTGCCGATGCTACCGTTAGTGTTCCATGCATGGTATGCCTTCGTTCTTGCCATGTGTAGCTAGCACATTGTGCCTTCTTGCTGGTTATATGCTTTCCTTGCCATGACTTGCACCGTAGTGAGTGCATCGAGCTCGTTTACATGCCTTCGTGAGTTATATTTCAGCGTGTCTCAGTTTTCACTAAGTCTGAAAACTGATTGTGTTCGAGCGATGTTCGTGAGCTCGGTAGAGTATTTTGTGAACCCTTTTGGCCCCAGGTCACTTTGGGTGTTTTGTTAAGCTTGTTGAGTAGCTCCATGCCATGTTCTTACTTGTCATGTTCAGGTTTTCTATCATGTTGTTTTGCTGCTCCGAAGAGAGCATCGTGATCTGAAATTTCAGACTAGTGTTAATTTCACTAAGTCTGAAATCTGTTTTGCATTTGCGTTTTAGCCATGCTTGTTTGAACCTCTTAATGGATGAATTTGCCTATGGCTCAGTGCTAGTGTTTTGTCAACCATCTTGTGTACATCACTGCCATGTATTTTGTTTTCATGTTTGGTGGCTGTAGCATGTTCATTTCGTTGCATTTAGATGCCTACTTGCTGCAAATCGCATACCGGTGTCATATCTTAAAACGCTTGCCATTTCCAAACCGTAGCTCCGATTCCTATGATCTTTATATCGTTTTCAAGCGATTTCATCCCCTCTATCCAGTGGCACACTTAGTTTTCCAAGTTGATGCCAGGTGCATGCATTTCCTGTCATATCTTGCATTTTGCATCTCGCATCGCATCCCGCATAGCATATCGTCATTTCATCATATTGCTTGGACTTGCCTGTGGTTGATTGTATCCTTGTTGCTTGTTTGTCTTGTTGGGTAGAGCCGGGAGACGAGTTCGCTACCGAGGAGCCCGTTGAGTTCGCTTGTGAGGATCCAGTCAACTCTGACAACTGTGCAGGCAAGATGATCATACGCTCGAAATCACTACTATCTTTGCTATGCTAGTTTGCTCGCTCTTTTGCTTTGCCACTGCTACGATGCCTACCTTTTGCTTGTCAGCCTCCCTATTGCCATGTTGAACCTCTAACCCACCATTGTCCTAGCAAACCGTTGATTGGCTATGTTACCGCTTTGCTCAGCCCTTCTTATAGCGTTGTTAGCTGCAGGTGAAGATTGGAGCCGTCCCTTGTTGGAACATTTATTTACTGGTTGGGATATCATTATATTGCTATGTTATCTTAATGCATCTATATACTTGGTAAAGGGTGGAAGGCTCGGCCTCTCGCCTAGTGTTTTGTTCCACTCTTGCCGCCCTAGTTTCCGTCATATCGGTGTTATGTTCCCGGATTGTGCGTCCCTTACGCGGTTGGGCTATAATGGGAACCCCTTGATAGTTCGCCTTGATTAAAGCTTTTCCAGCAATGCCCAACATTGGTTTTACCATTTGCCACCTAGCCTCTTTTTCCCTTGGGTTTCCGGAGCCCGAGGGTCATCTTATTTTAACCCCCCCCCCCCCCGGGCCAGTGCTCCTCTGAGTGTTGGTCCGAACCAGGCAGCCTGCGGGGCCACCTCGGGGAAACTTGAGGTTTGGTTTTACTCGTAGCTTGACCTATCCGAGCGTGCCCTGAGAAAGAGATATGTGCAGCTCCTATCGGGATTTGTCGGCACATTCGGGCGGTGTTGCTGGACTCGTTTTAACCTGTCGAATCATCTTGTTGTACCAAGATACCGAGTCTGATCGGTGTGTCTTGGGTGGAGGTCTATTCCTTCGTTGACCGTGAGAGCTTGTTATGGGCTAAGTTGGGACCCCCCTGCAGGGATTGATCTTTCGAAAGCCATGCCCGCGGTTATGGGCGGATGGGAATTTGTTAATGTCCGGTTGTAGATGACTTGAACTAAACTTAATTAAAATGAATCAACCGTGTGTGTTACCGTGATGGCCCCTTCTCGGCGGAGTCCGGGAAGTGGACACGGTGTTGGAGTTATGCTTGCGCAGGATGTTCCTTTAGCTTCTCGCTCGTGCTTCGCCTTCTCTTCTCGCTCTCTTTTGCGTATAAGTTAGCCACCACATATGCTAGTCGCTTGCTGCAGCTCCACATATATTTGCCTTATCCATTCCCATGAGCTTAAATAGTTTTGATCGCGTGGGTGTGAGATTGCTGAGTCCCTGTGGCTCACAGATACTACAACTCCAGATGCAGGTCCAGGTGATTCCGCTCCAGGTGACGAGTACGAGCTCAAGTGGGAGTTCGACGAGGACTCTCAGCGATACTATGTGTCTTTTCCGGATGATCAGTAGTGGTGCCTAGTTGGGGTTATCGATTCAGGACCTTGTCGCATGTTGGGTTCTTTTCTAGTTTGGCGCCGTAGTCGGGCCATGAGTGATTGTTTGATGGATGTTATTTATGTACTCTGATGTGACGTGGCGAGTGTAAGCCAACTATGTTATCTCCCCCTTTTATTATATATTACATGGGATGTTGTAATGATTGCCTGACTTGCGACATTGCTTTCAATGCGGTTATGCCTCTAAGTCGTGCCTCGACACGTGGGAGCTATAGCCGCATCGAGGGCGTTACACTGGGCCCTGCTGATGCACAATGCTAAGACCTATGCCCGCATCTCCTTCCTGAGGCCTATTTGTACATCAAGGGGGACTCCTCAGCATCGTGACTCAGGAGCCTCACTGGTCACGTAGCCCCTCACCCCTTGGGCTTCTCCTCATGATCCGGATGACCCAACAGCGGCTGAGGTATGCACGGGGTCGGGCCCTGCTGACGTAGAACACTAAGCGAACGGAAAGGAAATCACGGAACCCTAGCAAATTATTGCAAAACATACTGTCCTTTAAAAGCTCAAAGCATGAGTTCTTACGCCACCATGAGGCACGATAAATGTTGCAGGATTAAAAAAGGTAGGAGCACGGCCTTTGAGCCTCTTCCTCAGCCTTGGACACCACCATCGCCCGCCTGGGGAGGCCTTTCATTGGCAACGTCGCCGTCCTTGCCATCGGCCGCGGCTGCAGGGTCCTCGGCGGCGGCATCGTGGAGCTCAGGATCCACAGGTTCGAGCAGCGCGCCAAAGTCAAAGCCGGGGTCCCGAAGATGGAGGTGGCTAAAGATGCGCGTCGAGGCCGAGGTAAAAAGCGCAAGAGCCTCTCCCTCCACCATGGGGCCCACTCTGACGATGATGCCCTCGAGCGTGGCGGCAAGCTTGGGGAGCAGCCCGGCGGGGCCTTCCTTAGGAGTCGCTAGCGGCTTCTTGTACCCCTCCCCATAAAGGTCATGCAATGCTTTGCAGGACCTCAACTCGAGGGAGACGAAGTCATCGCATCCCACAGTGGCAAGGAATTTCTCCCTGGCCTCCAGTCGGGCCTTCTCCTCGGAGACGAGCTTGGTATGAGATGCCTGGGCCGCCTCCTCCTCCTCCTTTAGCTTCTCCAGGCATCTGCACTCAGTGGCCTATTCCTAGGCTGCCTGCTCCACCTCGGCACCGCGGTCGGTGAGTGCGGTCTCCTGGGTTTTCAGCTTCTCTTCCTGCTCCTCGAGCTGGCAGGCGCGGGTGGCCTGCTCGTAGCGGAGGTTCTTCAGCTCGGCCTCCGACGCACAATAGCGCTTCTCCGCGGCTGCGGCTACGGCCAACGCTACATTGCGAGCAGCTGCAGCCACGCCGGCCACCTTCTGGCTCTCCTTGGGGGCGGCCTCGGCCTAGCCTCAGGCTGTCCTAATGGACGAGTCAGCCTGGAGCCATCCCAAGACCAGCCCCAGGTGGTCCGCCACCATGCGTCGGTCGGCGCCCCAAAGATCATCCCGAAGCCTGTCTAGCATGGAGAAGGCTTTCTCCAGAGTGTCGGGCATGGCAGAAGAACCATGGTCCGCCTACCTGACGGCTTGGGGAGGAGGCGACACAAGCGCTAGGGTTGGCGAAGCAACGGCAGCAAGGATGGTCGGGGGCTCCGGAGCCCTCGGACTCCTAGCAGGTGCATTGAGGACGGGCGGCTCAGGAGTCAGCTTAGCCGCGGAGGCGGTCTTCTCCGGAGGCTGAGCCCCCAAGCCTCAAGAGGCCAACCCCATCGCAGGAGGACGTGAGGAGGCCTCTTCTTTTCGCGCCGGAGTCGCCGTGACCGTGGCAGGCCGCTTGGCCTTGGAGGCCCTAGCCTCCTCCTTCTTCCTCTTCGCCGCAGACCTTAGCCTGGCCATCAAGAGGAAAATGTCCGGGTACTGCATCAAGAGAGGGAAGAAAAGATAAGGTGAAGCCCTTGGTCGTCGGTGACGTACGCCCTCTTTATATCCAGGAGCGTGGCGCCCCCGAGCTTCTTGGGCACAAGCCCCGCCGCGCTCTGAGGAGCGGACGAGCATGCGCCAGTCGGCTCTGTGATGGTGGCTGCAGCCGACAAGGTGGGGGTGTCACCCCGGGGAAGCGATGCCGACCCGCCCTTCTTCAGGGTCCCCTGCTTCAACTTCCTCGGGGAGGCGCCCCTGGACCTCGCGGCGACTCCGGTGGAGCGCGGTGATCCCTTGACTAGGTACTAACTAGCTTCGTCGTCATTGGAGAGGACGCGGAGGGGAGGTCTCCCCCACCCCCTCCAAGGTCGCCTCGGAGTTCCCCTCCTCTTCCTCCTCATCGGAGTGCTCGCCAGAGGACACCGGCACCAGGGAGCTAGGGGGCTGGGAAGGCTCCAGCGGCACGAGCCCCCGCTCATTGCAGACGGGCATGGCGGCGACTACCTACGCTCCATCGTCGCGGCGGTACAGTGGGAGGTAGGCCACCGGGAGGATGCCTAGGTTCTTCTCGAGCAAGGTGCATATGGCCTTGCTTAGCTCCTCGTCAAATAGGTCGCCTGGGCACAGCCAGAGTTTGTCTTCCGCGCCCTTGAGGCTCCACAGAGGGCACGAGTGTGCCTGGAGCGGAGCCAAGCGCCACGTCACGAACTCCCTGACAATCATGGCCCCTGTCAGCTTCTCCGCCTTCTGGTCCGCAGTCATCTTCTACAGCAGCAGCTCCGCCCGGGGATTGATGAGCTTCTCATGAGCCCACCGGTCCAGTTTCACCAGTAACGCAGTCGGCAGCTCCAACAGAGCGTGGGAGCGCTTGGCGTCCATGAAGGTCCACTTGTGCCGGAAGTCCGCCACCTTCTTCCCGGCCCTTGAGATCACGTTGCTGCCATTAGCTGCGATGAAGCAGGCGCACCCGGAGCACTGGGCGCTGCCCATCCAGAGGTAGAAGAAGTGGCAGAACTGCGCAACGGAGGGCGCCACCCCCACAAACGCCTCGCAATAGTAGGCAAAGATGGACAAGAGGAGGATGGAGTTGGGATGAAGATGAAGGGCGTGAATCTGGTAATGGTTGAGGATGGCAAAGAAGAAGTTGGAGAAGGGGGGACGAGACCAGCGAAGACGTTGTGCAGAAAGAAGGGGTAGAAGGTTTCCCCCATGGTTTCCGGATTGGCGGAGCTAGCCCGGAGCACCGTCTCCAGCCCCTCATTGGCATCGCTCGCTGTCAGCGGGAGCAAGGTGGCGAGATGCTTCTCCTCAGTGATGGAGTAGGCACCGAGGGCTGGCTCTAATGATAAAGCTGAGAGCGCAGCAGAAGCGGAGGGCTTCGCTTTCTCGGTCGCCATTGGTTGTCGGCGTCCTGGGAACGGGGGTACCCGGACTTGTCTGCCTGCGGCCAAGGGCATGGCTCCACCAGCGGCTTGGTACAGCGCATCTTCATCAACCAACGTTCAAGACCCTCACAAGGGGCCAAGCCTAGCAAGGTGGATGACACAAGACCTCCTCAGGGGCAGCCTCACCAGGCTGGCTCACGAGGAGCGGAGAGATCAAGGCGAGGGGCACCTCGTGAGGTTTCCGTGACGTGAGCCATGAAGACCAAGGCTAGGCAGGCGCCAGCGAGCGTAGAGTGCCAGTTTCCTCTTTGGTGCTAAAGAGGCTGGCGCGGGCGAGGAGTCCCGACGCGTCAAGCAAAGGTTTTCATATCGGTGTAATAAGACCAAGACCAGTAGGACGGCAAGACGGAGGTCATCACGGAGCCCATGACGGCGTCAACACCAGAGCCTTTGGCAGGCGAAGACCACCTTTTGTTAGGATAACTTGTACTCGTTGTCCCCCTTCAAGTTGGCCGTTGTAGGATCCCTTCCTGCCTAATATTTGGGGAGAGGACCCGAGACTCTATAAATAGGGCTAGCCACCACCATAGCAAGGGATGGATCATTGAGATCATCCCCAACCACACAAGCTCATCGAGCTCAAGAAAACCTCTCCTCAGGAGGTTGTTCTTCCTTTGTACTTGTTCATCCCTAGCCTACAAGGCAATCCACCACACCACACTGGAGTAGGGTATTACCCCGCAATGGTGGCCCGAACCAATGTAAACTCTGGTGTCCTTTGTTCCTCGGGTTCGGTGAGCTAGGATTTGAGATCGTTGCAAGAGTGTGTGATAGGGGGAGAGAGAGACCTTCGTGCGCACCACGGTGTTCGAACCTCAAGGGTTTGCCGGAACTCAAAATCCGACATTTGGCGCGCCAGGTAGGGGTGTGATGAAGCTTTCCCTCTGTCGATCCACGTTCCACAGCTCCATCGCATCCATGTCAGACGCTCGCCGAGCCCGTGCTGAGCGCCGCGCCGCCCTTGCCTCCCGCGTTGCCCAGACGGCACCCGTTGGCGGACCTCCCCACCATTCTCCATCACCTGCTTCCAACACCGTGTAACACCCACGATGCGACTATATGAAAGGATCGAGAAGAGGTGTCTAGAGGGGGGTGATTAGACACTAGGTGCTAAAAGTTGTAGTTTTTAAATTTTTTAGGTTGAAGTGGATATTTGGCACAAGTTTAACAAACACAATACATATCAAGCAAGCATGCAAAGAGTATATGAGCAGCGGAAAGTAAAGCATGCAACTTGCAAGAATGTAAAGAGAAGGGTTTGGAAGATTCAAACGCAATTGGAGACACGGATGTTTTTGTCGTGGTTCCGATAGGTGGTGCTATCGTACATCCACGTTGATGGAGACTTCAACCCACGAAGGGTAACGGTTGCGCGAGTCCACGGAGGGCTCCACCCACGAAGGGTCCACGAAGAAGCAACCTTGTCTATCCCACCATGGCCATCGCCCACGAAGGACTTGCCTCACTAGCGGTAGATCTTCATGAAGTAGGCGATCTCCTTGCCCTTACAAACTCCTTGGTTCAACTCCACAATCTTGTCGGAGGCTCCCAAGTGACACCTAGCCAATCTAGGAGACACCACTCTCCAAGAAGTAACAAATGGTGTGTTGATGATGAACTCCTTGCTCTTGTGCTTCAAATGATAGTCTCCCCAACACTCAACTCTCTCTCACAGGATATGGATTTGGTGGAAAGAAGATTTGAGTGGAAAGCAACTTGGGAAGGCTAGAGATCAAGATTCATATGGTAGGAATGGAATATCTTGGTCTCAACACAAGTGTAGGTGGTTCTCTCTCAGAAAATATAGGTTGGAAGTGTAGGTTTGTTCTGATGGCTCTCTCCGCGAATGAAGAGGAGGTGGAGGGGTATATATAGCCTCCACACAAAGTCTAACTCTTACACATAACTTTCCAAACTCGGTGGGACCGAATGATTAAACTCGGTCGGACCGATTCAGCAAAGCTAGTGACCATTAGGGTTTTCAGTGGGACCGACATGAAACTCGGTAGGACCGATATGATTAGGGTTAGGGCATAACGTAATCTCGGTGAGACCGATTACACAAACTCAGTGAGATCGATTTTGGTAATAAGCTAACCAGAGAGTTGGTCAGGTAAACTCGGTGGGACCGATCGCTCATTTCGGTGAGACCTAAATGTTACAAAAGGGAACTAGAGAGTTTACATTGCAGTTTCCTTGGGACCGATCACAAGTTTCGGCGAGACCAAAAGTATTGCAATAGGCAATAGAGAGTTTGGAATCCCATCTCGGTGAGACCGAGATCCCTATCGGTGAGACCGATTTGCCTAGGGTTTGTGGCAGTGGCTAAGACATTTGAAACTCGGTGGCGCCGGATAGAAAGAATCGGTGGGGCCGAGTTTGACTTTTGGTTTAGGTCATATGTGGATGTGAGAAAGTAGTTGAGGGTTTTGGAGCATATCACTAAGCATTTTGAGCAAGAACCTCATTAAGCAACACCTCATCCCTCCTTGATAGTATTGGCTTTTCCTATAGACTCAATGTGATCTTGGATCACTAAAATGGAAAATGTAGAGTCTTGAGCTTTGAGCTTGAGCCAATCCTTTGTCCTTAGCATCTTGAAGGGGTTTCACATCCTCTAGTCCATGCCACTTCACTGTTGAACTTATCTGAAACATACAAGATAAGAATGTTAGTCCAATAAGAGATATGTTGACATTAATTACCAAAACCACCTAGGGAGCACTTGTGCTTTCAATCTCCCCCTTTTTGGTAATTGATGACAACATACATCAAAGCTTTAGATCAAGATATTAAGAGTAGTAAGTAAAGCTTTGGAAAGACATGTAACTTGCATAGGCTCCCCCTACATGTATGCAATCATGTGAATATGGAATATAGGAGCATGTGAATGCATAAACATGATAGAGTAAGCAATGTGTTACATGTATCTTGGCTATATGCATCAGAGCAAATGATGAAAATATGAGAAATGTACCTTCATGCTCATGAGTCCTTCTTGCAAACAGTATGTACATCAGCAAGAATTTCTCATTCACATGACTGTGATGTATATACTTACCTTGTGGTCTTGAGTTGGCTTAGGATGGGATGAACCTGCATAAACAAGGTTAGATAACACAGATACACCTACTGGCCAGAGCAAACAAGAGAGACCACAAGAGTACCAAGACTGGGATGACATGTAGAGTGAGTACTAAGTACCACATTGGATATAGACATGTCCCCAAAGGTAAAGATGTGCAATAAATTCAAGGATTTCCTTCCCTTAGATGTCTTGCTCCCCCTGAATCTAACATGGGATATTGGGAGAAGATAGGGAAATCAGAAAATCAGAGCTCAAAGGAAATAAACAGAGCTAATGCAATCGAGCAAATATGAACATGTCTTTCCCCTCTTGAAGACATGTGACTTCTCTCCTCTTGAACACCAAGCATCTGGGGTCTCTTTCTTCCCTAGAGTATTCTCTCCCCCTATAGATATGATTAAGCTTTGATGTGATGGATCTCTCTCCTCCTTTGACATCAATTTTGAAGAAGGGTTCTTCTGGATTTTTGTCATGATGGGTTTGGTCCTTGAGTCATAGAACAAAGCAGCAAGTTGAGTAGGATGCTGGTCGAGGACAAGATTCATTGAGTGAAGCTGGATTAAAAAAATTCAGAAACAAGTGGCAAGATGTTTTTCCTGCAGTGAAATCGGTAGCACCGAGTTTGGTGTTTCGGTGGCACTGAAAGGGTTCGGTTGGACCGAAGTAGACAGCCCGGTGTGACCGAGTTCATCACAGAGAAAACACTTGTCACCTCAGTTCACTAGACAAGTAAGATCTCACAAGGATTTGCAAGGTAATTAATGTACAAGATGCAGAACGGAAAATAAAGAGAAGAAACTAAAAAGAATCTAGATGAAGTTGAAGAGGGAAACAAATATGCATGAGACAAATGCAAGAGCATAGAAGAGAACACAAGAGAACTTCACCTAGCATTGGGCGGTGACAAAGTCACCTATGTTAGAGTATATTGACTTTGGAGTCAAGTGAGATCACTTGATCTTTGGTCATACTCATCGTTTAAGCTCAAAATGGGGTTACCATTTTTTGTGAAAGCATCTTGATGTATTCACATCTTGTTGAGTTGCTTTATCCCATGACTTGGAGTAAAGCTTCTCTAAGATGGAATAACATACCTTGGGTGGTGGTGTTGATCATGATCATGTAGTTGAGCTTTTGTGGGTTGCTCAAGGTTGATGTAGCTCATAAAGAGTTGGGAGCATCACTTGAAGTTTGAGTTCATCTACCTACATGGGTTAGTTTTTGCAAGGAAGAGCACTTGTGTATCCAAAATGACAATGATGATAGAATTTGTCAAAGGATATGTTTGAATGGTTGCGTGCTTCCTTGTCTTCATCCACCATTGTGTAGGGACTTGATGATATAGAAATTGCTCAGGATGTGAGTGAGTTGCAATCTCATAGATTTCGATTCATCCAAGTACTTACACGGGTTAGATAGCATGCAAGGTGCAAATATATCCAAGACATAAGATAGTCAACATAAGAGAAATATCAAGGATTAGTCATAAGCTCATGCCTTGCATGTATTAAATGGAGTTCCTACTCCAAGTTTGAAGCATCAATGATGTTCAATTCACCTCTTAACCTGCAAAACACTTTCTCATCAAGTGGTTTGGTAAATATATCCGCCAATTGCTTATCGGTGCGAACATGCTTAAGATTAATGTCCCCTTTGGCAACATGATCTCGAATGAAATGATGACGAACTTCAATATGCTTAGTTCGAGAATGTTGCACGGGATTGTGAGCAATCTTAATAGCACTTTCATTGTCACAAAGCAATGGAACATGTTTCACATTGATCCCATAATCTTTAAGAGTTTGGGTCATCCAAAGTAATTGAGCACAACATGATCCAGCGGCAATGTATTCCGCTTCGGCGGTGGATAAGGATACCGAGTTTTGTTTCTTGGAGGACCAAGAGACAAGAGATCTACCAAGAAATTGACAAGTACCCGAAGTTGACTTTCTATCAACCTTGTCACCGGCATAGTCCGAATCGGAGTAGCCAACAAGATCAAAGGAAGCCCTCTTTGGATACCAAATGCCAAAATTTGGTGTATGGATTAAGTATCTCACTATCCTTTTCACGGCCTTAAGATGACATTCTTTAGGAGCAGCTTGATATCGTGCACACATGCACACACTTAGCATAATATCGGGACGTGAAGCACATAGATATAACAATGAACCAATCATAGAGCGATAAACCTTTTGATCAACCGGTTCACCATCTTTGGTTAAATCAAGATGTCCACTAGTAGGCATGGGTGTAGTCATACCTTTGCATTCTTGCATATTGAACTTCTTGAATAAGTCCTTGGTGTACTTTGTTTGAGATACAAAGGTGCCTTCCTTAGTTTGCTTGATTTGCAAACCGAGAAAGAATTTGAGTTCACTCATCATCGACATCTCAAACTTCTCCGACATTAGCTTTCCAAACTTTTCACTAAAATGAGGGTTAGTTGATCCAAATATAATATCATCGACATAAATTTGGCATACAAATAGTTCTCCATTAACCCTTTTAGTAAAAAGAGTAGAATCTATTTTCCAATTTCAAAGCCTTTTTCAATAAGAAACTTGGTCAAGCATTTATACCATGCTCTAGGAGCTTGTTTAAGACCATAAAGAGCTTTGTGAAGTTTGTAAACATGATTAGGTTTCTTAGGATTGACAAATCCGGGAGGTTGCTTAACATAAACTTCCTCCTCAATTTCACCATTCAGAAAAGCACTTTTAATGTCCATTTGGTATAAGGTGATATCATGATGATTAGCATAGGCAAGTAAGATGTGAATGGACTCAAGTCTAGCAACGGGGGCATATGTCTCACCATAGTCCATACCTTCGACTTGAGTGTAGCCTTGGGCGACTAGGCGTGCTTTGTTGTGGACAACTTGACCATCTTCATCTTGCTTGTTGCGAAACACCCATTTGGTACCAATGATGTTGTGGTTGTTGTTGGGATTTTCAACCAATGTTCACACTTGATTTCTCTCAAAGTTGTGTAGCTCTTCATGCATAGCGTTTATCCAATCTGGATCTTCCAATGCTTCTTCAACCTTCATAGGTTCAATGCGAGAGGTGAATGGGTAATGTTCACAAAAGTTAGCTAAACGAGTTTTTGAGCGAGTGATTCTCCCGGTTTGGATATCATTGTAGATTTGCTCGACGGGATGATCTTTAGCAATTCTTGCTCTAACTCGTGAAAGCTTTTGCTTGGATATTGGTTGAACATCTTCTTCGTCTTGTTCTTCTTCTTGGCCTTCTTCATTGTTGACATTGTCATTCTCTTGTTGTGGTGGAGAAGGAGGTTGTTGGCATTCCTCTTGATGCACTTCCTCGTTTTCTTCATCTTGATGTGTCCCACTTGTGGATGCTTCCGTATCAACTCTTGGTTCACCTAGTCGTGATGTAGAAGCTTCCACTTGGACGGACGAGGTACTCTCCTTCACCTCCCTTGGACGAATCTTGCCAATAGACAAGTCTTGGATTGCTTCCGAAGGGTCTTTGTCTCTAACATAACTTGGCAATTGCTCTACTTGCGAGCCGTTAGATTCATCAAACTTCACATCTACCATCTCTTCAAACTTTCAGGTGAAATTATTGTAGACACGGTATGTGTGAGAGTTTGAGCCATAACCAAGTAGAAAACCTTCATGAGACTTAGGAGCAAATTTAGAACGACGATGCTTATCAAGAATGTAGCACTTTGAGCCGAATACTCGAAAGTATCCAACTTGTGGTTTGTTACCGGTGAGGAGCTCGTATGCCGTCTTGCCGAGTAGCTTGTGAAGATACAAGCGATGTGTTGCATGACAAGCTGTCTCAACCGCTTCCGCCCAAAAGTTTTTGGCGTCTTGTACTCATCAAGCATCGTTCTTGCCATCTCAATAAGAGTCTGGTTCTTCCTCTCAATGACTCCATTTTGTTGAGGTGTGTACGTAGCCGAGAACTCATGTGAAATCCCTTCTTCGTCAAGAAAGGTATCCACATTTGCGTTCTTGAACTCCATTCCATTGTCACTTCGAACCTTCTTGATCTTCTCCTCAAATAGATTTTGGGCCTTCCTAGTGAAGTTTTTGAAGATCTTTTGGACCTGCGATTTGTCATCAAGAAAGAACACCCACGTAAATCTTGAAAAATCATCAACTATGACTAGTCCAAATGAGTTACCACCGAGACTCTTGTAGGCATTTGGACCAAAGAGATCCATGTGAAGTAGCTCAAGTGGTCTTCTCGTGGTCATGATGTTCTTTGCGTGATGACTTACTCAACTTGTTTCCCTGCCTGACAAGCACTACAAAGTCTATCCTTGTCAAATATAACATCTTTTACTCCAAGGATATGATCACCTTTAATAAGCTTGTCAAGGTTTCGCATACCAACATCACCTAATCGTCTATGCCATAACCAACCCTTAGAAGATTTAGCATTTAAGCAAGTTCTAGGTTGAGCCTTTTTAGTGAAATCAACAATGTAAAGATCACCTCTACATATTCCGGTAAAGACCATTTTACGATTGTCTCCATGAAACACTTGGCAATCTACTTTAGTGAATAGGATATTGAAACCGAAATCAGCAAGTCTAGATACTAAAAGTAAGTTGTACCTAAGAGATTCAACGAGCATGACATTTTGTATGGAGCTATCATGTGAGATGGCCACCTTACCGAGGCCAACCACCTTACCCTTTGAGTTATCACCAAAGGTGACATATTTTCGAGGGCCATCGTTTTTAGCAAGCTCACGGAACATATCTTTATCTCCGGTCATATGATCAGTACATCCATTATCAAGAACCCATTCCTTTCCTATGGCCATGTAGCCACGAAGATTTTCCATAAGACCAAAGTGTCTCATCGCATCATCAAGGTCATAGTCACTATCATCATCATCCTCATCAGACTATCCATGTTCAACATCATCTTGTGGTTGATCAATTCCTAGAGAGGGTAATTCATTAGATAAATTATCATTTCTATAGTTATCTTTATGAATTCTAATAGCTCTGGAAATGATATTGCTAATGATTCCAACATATCCTTTGGCACTCGTAAGATTAGTGAGCTCAAATAAGCAGTCACCAAAATTGGGATCATTGGAATTCATCTTAATCAAGGCAATGGATTTATGGAGAATTTCATCTAGATCTTTCAAGGAATAATTTGGAAAGAGTTCCTCGAGAAATTTCCATATGGTGTAGGCACACTTAAGAGTAGGCAAACATCCAATAAAGTTTCTAGGCAAGCCTCTAGTGATAAGATTAACAGTTCTAAGGTTGTGGAACATGTTAATAGACTCATCAAGGGTAGGATGCAAAGGATCAACATGAGGTGCACAAGGGCTAGCAATGTACTTGTTCAAATGATATTCATTGAAAATCTCAAGCATTTCATTTTTCCACTCATGAAAATATTCTCCATCAAGAATAGGCACTCTACGTCTAAGACTCCCCAAAGTAGACTCATCCATGTTCCTCCAATGGTGTTTAAACCAAAGCAATGGAGACCAACGCTCTAATACCAATTGAAAGGATCGAGAAGAGGTGTCTAGAGGGGGGTGATTAGACACTAGGTGCTAAAAGTTGTAGTTTTTAAATTTTTTAGGTTGAAGTGGATTTTTGGCACAAGTTTAACAAACACAATACATATTAAGCAAGAGTGTAAAGAGAAGGGTTTGGAAGATTCAAATGCAATTGGAAACATGGATATTTTTGTCGTGGTTCCGATAGGTGGTGCTATCTTACATCCATGTTGATGGAGACTTCAACCCACGAAGGGTAACGGTTACACGAGTCCATGGAGGGCTCCACCCATGAAGGGTCCATGAAGAAGCAACCTTGTCTATCCCACCATGGCCATCACCCACGAAGGACTTGCCTCACTAGCGGTAGATCTTCACGAAGTAGGTGATCCCCTTGCCCTTACAAACTCCTTGGTTCAACTCCACAATCTTGTCGGAGGCTCCCAAGTGACACCTAGCCAATCTAGGAGACACCATTCTCCAAGAAGTAACAAATGGTTTGTTGATGATGAACTCCTTGCTCTTGTGCTTCAAATGATAGTCTCCCCAACACTCAACTCTCTCTCACAGGATATGGATTTGGTGGAAAGAAGATTTGAGTGGAAAGCAACTTGGGAAGGCTAGAGATCAAGATTCATATGGTAGGAATGGAATATCTTGGTCTCAACACAAGCCTAGGTGGTTCTCTCTCAGAAAATATAGGTTGGAAGTGTAGGTTTGTTCTGATGGCTCTCTCCACGAATGAAGAGGAGGTGGAGGGGTATATATAGCCTCCACACAAAATCTAACCGTTACACATAACTTTCCAAACTCGGTGGGACCGAATGATTAAACCCGGTCGGACCGATTCAGCAAAGCTAGTGACCATTAGGGTTTTCGGTGGGACCGACATGCAACTCGGTAGGACCGATATGATTAGGGTTAGGGCATAACATAATCTCGGTGAGACCGATTACACAAACTCGGTGAGACCGATTTTGGTAATAAAATAACCAGAGAGTTGGTCAGGTAAACTCGGTGGGACCGATCGCTTATTTCGGTGAGACCGAAATGTTACAAAAGGGAACTAGAGAGTTTACATTGCAGTTTCCTTGGGACCGATCGCAAGTTTTAGTGAGACCGAAAGTATTGCAATAGGCAACAGAGAGTTTGCAATCCCATCTCGGTGAGACCGAGATCCCTATCGGTGAGACCGATTTGCCTAGGGTTTGTGGCAGTGGCTAAGACATTTGAAACTCGGTGGCGCCGAATAGAAAGAATCGGTGGGGCCGAGTTTGACTTTTGGTTTAGGTCATATGTGGATGTGAGAAAGTAGTTGAGCGTTTTGGAGCATATCACTAAGCATTTTGAGCAAGAACCTCATTAAGCAACACCTCATCCCTCCTTGATAGTATTGGCTTTTCCTATAGACTCAATGTGATCTTGGATCACTAAAATGGAAAATGTAGAGTCTTAAGCTTTGAGCTTGAGCCAATCCTTTGTCCTTAGCATCTTGAAGGGGTTTCACATCCTCTAGTCCATGCCACTTCACTGTTGAATTTATCTGAAACATACTAGATAAAAATGTTAGTCCAACAAGAGATATGTTGACATTAATTACCAAAACCCCTTAGGGAGCACTTGTGCTTTCACTTTATCTCCTACGTGTCGGGGCACGGTTTAGAGGCATAACCGCATGGTAGGCATGTCGCAAGAGGGGTAATCTTTACACATCCCATATACTGAATAAGATAGGGATAAAGAGTCAGCTTACAAACGCCACTTCACACAATACATAAACATATATTACGTCATCCAAAATACAATCAAGGTCCGACTACGGAACCAAAATAAAGAAAGACAACCCCAATTGCTAGATCCCCGATCGCCCCAACTGGGCTCCTCTACTGATCAACAGGAAACGAAACACAACAACGATCAAGGACTTCATCAAGCTCCCACCTGAGCTGGGTTGCATCATCTGCACTGGTATCATCGGCACCTGCATCTGTTTGGTAGTATCTGTGAGTCACGAGGACTCAGCAATCTCAGACCCGCGAGATCAAGACTATTTAAGCTTATGGGTAGGAAAGGGTAGTGAGGTGGAGTTGTAGCAAGCACTAGCATATATGGTGGCTAACAAACGCAAATAAGAGCGAAAAGAGAAGCAACGCAACGGTCGTGAACTAGAAGTGATCCTAAAACTACTTACGTTCAAGCATAACACATGAACCGTGTTCACTTCCCGGACTCTGCCGGAAAGAGACCATCACGGCTACACATGAGGAGTGTCGGATTGCAAAACGGACAACGGGGAAAATGCTCGGATGCATGAGACGAACACGAATGCAAATGCGATGCACATGATCACATGATATGAAATGCATGACATGAACAAAATGCAAAATGAAAGACAAAACCCCAACCATGAAGGGAATCTCATGTCGCATCTCCAGAAAAGGCAAGAGTCGGAGTTACAAATATGGGAAGTTGTATCTGGGGCGTTACAACACTCCACCACTATGAAAGGATCTCGTCATGAGATGTAGGATGGCACCGGAGGGAAAAGGAAGAGGAAGATAAGAGGTAAAACTAAGTTGCTTCTATAAAAAAGAGTGAAACCAAAGAACCTTGAGAGGTTAAACCGACTTCGAGAAAAGAATACAACAAAGATGAACAAGGTTCAAAACACTCCGTTAGGAAAGAGGAACAAGGAAGAACAAATTCGGGCAGCACTCCGGTTGAAAAGTGATACAAAACTTGATAAGATGAAAAGAACTTGAGCAGAGGGCACAACACTGCGGTTAAATGGATAAGCATGAAAAGAACACGATCCTCACCACTTGAGATGATGAGAGAAGAGAGCAACATCACAATGACTCCGGAAGAAAGAATAGAAGATAGATCATTGGAAAGAAAGAATGAATGAAGAAGAAAATGCCACTAACGAAAACGATAGATTGGATTGATATGAACAAGGAGACGAGAAACTTATTTCACCAGGAGGATAAATGAAGAACTTGGGCCATTTATAAGCACCATAAATAGCAACAATCCTTAAGGAAAGCTTTAGGTGAAATATAACCCAATCTAACTCTAATGAAGAGATTGATGTATTGAGAAGAGCTCATGCTCAAAGAAATTGATGGGTTTGAATATCTCATTCCTAACAACTGTTGAATCATGACACACGAAGGGAAATTGTCAAGAGTGACATAACACCACCTTGAAAGATGAGATCTGAAAGAATTGCACTTCGAAATGCAAGAAGAAGAATACTTGAACTCCTCTTGGCGAACACTACGAGAACGAATTAAATCCTTCATGAACCACCATGTAGAGCCTTCATGAAGAACTCCGGTAACAAAATGATGATAAAAAGAAAGAGAAGTTGAAAAAACAAGGTGATGCCTTGTAATGATTTAGATGGATCTTCACGATGATGTAATTGAGAGATCTTGGAACTCTAGGAAAAAAAGATGAAACAATTTAAAACGAGAATTTATTTAACAAACTCCGAAGGAAGGAATTAATCACTTGGATGAAAGACGAATAAGAATTATGTTATGAGTATCCTTCATCAATTTAAATTGATGACAAGCAATGGATTTGGCATACTACTTATTCTCATAGAAAGGATTAAGAGAGATATAGTGCAAACTTGAGAAGGACTTCAATGAACCACCGGTAGGATTGGAAAGAACGAATGAACCTATATGATAACAAAGGAAGAGAACTCTGGAACGAACCACCATAAGAATTAAAACTGAAAGTAGGAAAGGCACAATTCACCGGGAAGAATTGGAAAATGAATGAAGATACTTGAGGGAAAATAGATAATGAGAACGAAGAGATCATGAACTGATTAGATAATACTTGAATGATGCATCGGTAATTTGGAGAACGAGAGCTGAAAGCTGGAACGAATAATTCTGAGATGATGGGCTCCGGAGAATCAAACTGAAAAGGCTCCTGAATTCTCCAGATGGGTGAAAAGAATCATGAATCTCTGAGAGAACGGATAAGATATGGAGGGAAAAAACTCTTCTTCGGTCTTCAAATGTTGAGAATGAAGATGCGAAACACCAACATGAATTGTTGAGATACTCCGGGATGAAGAATAAAAAGGTTGAATCAATGATGAAGAATTTGAAAGATCTTGGAGAAAGACATTTGATTGATGACAAAACATTCTTACGTCAAACTTTGAAATGAATTTGAGAATAACTCCACAAAAATTAGAAGAGTCAGGTAAGATCTTGGGAAAAGACCTGTGGGTTAGGGCCCACTCAAAAGAAACACCATTGAATGATTTAAAAGATAGATTGCGCCAGTTGAATTAAATGGCTTGAATGAGATAACACCCTCGAAATAACTTGAACGGATCGGGAATGGAAACGTGAATCTTCTGAGATATCTTCGGCACTCTGGAGCAATTGAATAGCGAGAAGTGGATGATTAAGAATTGCACCGGCATGGAAAAACATTTGAAACGAGGAAAGGGATATGCTCAAGACCAAAAGCTTGAATTGAATCCACCGGAGAAGAAAGAGAACGAAGAATGATAAACTTAAGCTCCGTTAGTATCTTCATGAGAATCACCGGATACGAACATTGAAAGAAAAGAATGAAGAGACTTCACATGAATAAAATGGATACTTGATTAATAAACCAGAGTCCTTAAAGAAAAAAAGGGTGGGAGGGCGGGAAAAATAAAGACAACTTGGGACGGATGAAACAAATACCGTTGAGAAAAACTTTGAGTTGATCTTGGGGATGTTGAAAATGTTCGGATCCACTTGAATAGAAACACGCCGGTTGAAAAAGGATTGGCATGGCAATCTCGATTATCAAGAAAGGATTGGTATTCACATAGAAGTGTGAGTACACCACTTAGGGAAGGTACGGAATCAACACTTGACATTGGAGCAACTCGAATACCTCAAACAAAACAAAAACAAAGGATTGACTTGCAAAATAAGCCGGAACAAACATATGATGGATCCCATATCGTATCATGTGTCTGTTGGAAAGATATTCTTGGAGCTACTTGAATTCCCACCTATAAAACTCCCGAAACTTTATGGTTATGCAATCAGGTGTTGGGGATACAGGGGAAGCATAATATCTCACCCAAAACTAGCAATCCCTACATCCAGCTGTATCCATCCATCAACACATAACCAAGAAACCTTCGAAAATCGTGTACCTCAACCTTCGAAAAGCATCCGTTATACGAGTTATGGCAATACTCCCGAACTCCCGCCCCAGTACTAGGTGGCGTCGAGGTTATCTCACCAACAACTGTGTAAAAGAGATTTTCGATGTCGGCGAACTCAGGTATTCCAGAACTCTACCGATAAAATTGTGACTACAACACCTCAGAGCTCAACTCCCCGGGACACTGCAACAACCCCTAAATGTCAGGAGGCACCAAGAACAATGTTCTCGTCACAAAACCATCGAAACGATTCCAAGATACCCGCGTGATCCTAAAAAAAATCGTGAAATTTGAGGAGAGAAGAGTCAAAAATCTACGTCAGGAGGCCTCACCAGAGCGACGAAGGGACTAAGAAGTAAAAAGAATCCTACTCTCCGATACATATAATCCTAAGACTCAAAACATTTTCTTCTAGACTCAACAACATCAACGATTCGATCAACTTGTAACACCCACGACATAGGGGCTCCTAAGTCGGGGAAGGCTCTGATTACCAACTTGTAACACCCACGATGCGGCTATATCTCCCACGTGTCGGGGCACGACATAGAGGCATAACCGCATGGTAGGCATGTCGCAAGAGGGGTAATCTATACACATCCCATGTACTGAATAAGATAGGGTTAAAGAGTTGGCTTACAAACACCACTTCACACAATACATAAATATATCTTACGTCATCCAAAATATAATGAAGGTCCGACTACAGAACCTAAATAAAGAAAGACAACCCCAATTGCTAGATCCCCGATCGCCCCAACTGGGCTCCTCTACAGATCAACAAGAAACGAAAGACAACAACGATCGAGGACTTCATTGAGCTCCCACCTGAGCTGGGTTGCATCACCTACACTGGTATCATCGGCACCTGCATCTGTTTGGAAGTATCTGTGAGTCACGAGGACTCAGCAATCTCACACCCGTGAGATCAAGACTA
This sequence comes from Triticum aestivum, assembly GCF_018294505.1. Taxonomy (NCBI): domain Eukaryota; kingdom Viridiplantae; phylum Streptophyta; class Magnoliopsida; order Poales; family Poaceae; genus Triticum; species Triticum aestivum. The sequence continues at coordinate 161,850,092 of NC_057806.1, forward strand.
TTTAAGCTTATGGGAAGGAAAGGGTAGTGAGGTGGAGCTGTAGCAAGCACTAGCATATATGGTGGCTAACATATGCAAATAAGAGCGAGAAGAGAAGCAACGCAATGGTCGTGAACTAGAAGTGATCCTAAAACTACTTACGTTCAAGCATAACACATGAACCGTGTTCACTTCCCGGACTCCGCCGGAAAGAGACCATCACAGCTAAACATGCGGTGGATTCATTTTAATTAAGTTATGTGTCAAGTTTTCTACAACCGGATATTAACGAATTCTCATCTGCCCATAACTGCAGGCACGTCTTTCGAAAGTTCAAACCTTGAAGGGGTGTCCCAACTTAGCCCATCACAAGCTCTCACGGTCAACGAAGGATATTCCTTCTCCCGAGAAGACCCAATCAGACTCGGAATCCCGGTTACAAGACATTTCGACAATGGTAAAACAAGACCAGCAAAGCCACCCGATGTGTTGACAATCCCGATAGGAGCTGCACATATCTGGTTCTTAGGGCAACACCGGATGAGACATCCTACGAGTAAAACCAAACCTCAAGTTTCCTCGAGGTAGCCCCGCAGTCTACTCGGTTCAGACTAACACTTAGAGAAGCACTGGACCGGGGGGTTAAAATAAAGATAACCCTCCAGTTGGCCGACCCAAGGGAAAGGTATAGGTTGTTAAACAAATGTAAAACCAAGGTTGGGCCTTGCTGGAGGAGTTTTATTCAAAGCGAACTGTCAAGGGGTTCCCATCACACCCAACCGCGTAAGGGACGCAAAATCAAGGAACATAACACCGGTATGACAGAAACTAGGGAGGCAAGAGTGGAATAAAACACCAGGCATAAGGCCGAGTCTTCCACCCTTTACCAAGTATATAGATGCATTAATTAACATAATAGATATTATCCCAACATATCCATGTTCCAACATAGAGCAAGCCTCAACTTCACCTGCAACTAACAACGCTATAAGAGGGGCTGAGCAAAGCGGTAACATAGCCAAACAACGGTTTGCTAGGAAAGGTGGGTTAGAGGCTTGACATGGCAATATGGGAGGCATGATATAGCAAGTGGTAGGTAGCGCGGCATAGCAATAGAGAAAACAACTAGCAAGCAAAGATAGAAGTGATTTTGAGGGTATCGTCATCTTGCCTGCAAAGTTCTCAGAGTTGACGAAAGTTTGATCCTCGTAAGCATACTCAACGGGTTCCTCGATCACGTACTCGTCTCCAGGATCTACCCAAAGGAAGAACACAAGCAAAGGACCAACAATCAATCACGGTGCAATGCACAAGCAACATGATGCAAAACATGGCATGACATGCGGGATGTGATATGCAATGCATATGCGTGCTCCGGAAGGGAAAGATTGAACAAGGCATCAACTTGGCAAACCAAGTGTGCCGCTGGAAAGATGAGTTGATTTCGGTCAAAATCGATATAATGATCACCGGAATCGGATGCATGGTTTGCAAATGGCAAGAAAAACAAGAATGGCACAATTCTGCGATTAACAGCACGATGACATCTATAATGCAACATGAAACTAAGCTACTGCACTCCAACATAGCAGCAAAGTATATGGCAGTGATGTACTCAAGATGCCTGACAAAACATGAATACTAAGCTATGGCTAAATGACCCAAGAGCAGGTTCAAACAAGCATGGCAAAAGTGCAAAAGATAACAGCTTCACAGACTTTGTGAAAATGCTAACATGCCAGGAATTAACATTAGGAAGCAATGTTTAGAGCAAGCAAACGACAAGCTACAGGAACAGATCATAGCAAACAAAGGCATGGCATGAATCTACTCAAAGCATAGAACAAAAGTACCTTACTAACCATGAGCCAAAAAGGCACAGAAGATATGATGACACTCATGTAAACATAGCAAGTTTAGTTAACAGATTCAGACTTGGCAGAAAACTGAGCATGGCATAAACAGAATTATGAAGGCCTCTTGGCGAGCACGATTCACTCACCACAAGGAATTGCATGACAAGATAAGCATAGCATCAGCAAGATGGCATGTTCATGAAGCTAACCATGGCAAGAACAAGATTAAAGCATGCATGGATCAACTACAACAACCATGGCAAAATTGATTAACATGTAAACAATCTGCCAGGAACATTTTATAGCAAAAGTAGAGCAATATTAAGACATGATAGAGCACTCCATAATTGCAAATAGGGGAATTTATGAATAGAGCATAACCATATGTTCAAATCATCCTTACTTAAGCAACTCAAAAGAAGCATTGATCTCACTGTAGCATCATGTTTACATGGCATAAAAATAACAGCAGGCACAAGACTTGGCAAAATCCTAAGTCCCTGAAATCAGCAATATCACGAAGGCTACTTTGCATGTTTGTGCTAGTCACCACATAGATCACAAGAATACACGGCAAGCACCCCTGTGAATATGGCATGGCATAAATGAAAACACATGTAGAGCTCATGCCGACAAGATGCACACAACAAATGTGACAAAAATGACAAATCAACATAATCTGCTAAGTAACAGGAGCTAACATTTTATAGCACTCTTGCATCAGTGATTAGGGCATCAAGATGGACTCAAACAAGCATGTCACAATGGAATGAAATGAAGAGCACATCATGATGAACATTTTGATATCTCATGCGCACAAAATGAAGCAACGGTCATGAAGTTATGATGCGATGAACAGGACCATGAAAAGTTACAGGAAAAAGACTTAGAGGAAAATCTGGACCACCAGATCTAGGGTTCCAGGGCACGATAGTCGAGGCAGGCCTGGATCTCGCCAGAGATGCGGTGGCCGGAGAGGGAGATGGATCCGGTGAAGTGGAGAGGAGGAGGCGGCGTGCGGCGGCGCGGCGAGGGACGACCGGGGCCGCACGGCGGCGGGGACCAGTGAGAGGAGGGCGAGGTGGCCCGCGGCGGCGCTCGGGAGGCGAGGCAGCGTCGCCATGGCTGCGGGGCGGCGGGTTCGAGGCCCTAGGCACAGCGGCGGCGCTCACGGGCTTCGGCGGCGTGAGGGAGTGGCCGGTTGGCGGCGACGGGCGGCACCGGAGATGGTGGCGGAGACCGGCGATGCTCCGGCGAGCGAGCGCGTGGCCGGAGATGACGCAACACGGGCTGCAGCGCCCGGGCTTGTCCAAGCCCTGATGGGCTCGGGCGGGCCCCGATCTAGGCCGGGAGGGCCAACGCGGTGGAGACGGGGGCGGGGTGATGTGTCACGCCGTGGTTGGACGAGAGGCAGCGGCGGACGTGTCCGGCCGCCGGCGCGGGGAAAGATGGATCTAGGGTTTAGACCGCGAATTTGGAAGGGTTGCACATATTTATAGGTAGGAGGAGGTAGGAGTGTCCAAATGGAGTGTAGTTATCGACCACGCGATCGTGATCCGACGGCGGACATGGAAGAGGTTTGGATGGGTTATTGGGCCATTTTGGAGGGGTGTTGGGCTGCAACGCACACGAGGGCTTTACGGTTCCCCGGTTAACTATTGGAGCATCAAACGGACCCAAATGGAACGAAATTTGATAGGCGGTCTACCGGTGGTGTATGAAGGCCACTTGGCAAATCTCGGTCCATTCCGAGAACGTTCAACACCCACTCACAAAAAGAGAACAAAAGGGGACGTCGGAGGACGTAGGAGTGTCGGATTGCAAAACGGACAACGGGGAAAATGCTCGGATGCATGATACGAACACAAATGCAAATGCGATGCACATGATGACATGATATGAAATGCATGACATGAACAAAATGCAAAACGAAAGACAAAAACCCAACCACGAAGGGAATCTCATGTCGCATCTCCGGAAAAGGCAAGAGTCGGATTTACAAATATGGGAAGTTGTATCCGGGGCGTTACAACACTCCACCACTACGGAAGGATCTCGTCACGAGATCTAGGATGGCTCCGGAGGGAAAAGGAAGAGGAAGATAAGAGGTAAAACTAAGTTGCTTCTTTAACAAACGAGTGAAACCAAAGAACCTTGAGAGGTTAAACCAACTTCGAGAAAAGAATACAACAAAGATGAACAAGGTTGAAAACACTCCCTTAGGAAAGAGGAACAAGGAAGAACAAATTCGGGCAGCACTCAAGTTGAAAAGTGATACGAAACTTGATAAGATGAAAAGAACTTGAGCAGAGGGCACAACACTCCGATTAAATGGATAAGCATGAAAAGAACACGATCCTCACCACTTGAGATGATGAGAGAAGAGAGCAACATCACAATGACTCTAGAAGAAATAATAGAAGATAGATCATTGGAAATAAAGAAAGAATTAAGAAGAAAATGCCACTAACAGAAACGACAGATTGGATTGATATGAACAAGGAGACGAGAAACTTATTTCACCGGGAGGATAAATGAAGAACTTGGGTCATTTATAAGCACCATAAATAGCAACAATCCTTAAGGAAAGCTTTAGGTGAAATATAACCCAATCTAACTCGAATGAAGAGATTGATGTATTGAGAAGAGCTCATGCTCAAAGAAATTGATGGGTTTGAATATCTCATTCCTGAAAACTGTTGAATCATGACACACGAAGGGAAATTGTCAAGAGTGACATAACACCACCTTGAAAGAATTACACTTCGAAATGCAAGAAGAAGAATACTTGAACTCCTCTTGGCGAACAGTACGAGAACGAATTAAATCCTTGATGAACCACCATATAGAGCCTTCATGTAGAACTCCGGTAACAAAATGATGATAAAAAGAAAGAGAAGTTGAAAAAACAAGGTGATGCCTTGTAATGATTTAGATGGATCTTCGCGATGATGTAATTGAGAGATCTTGGAACTCCGGGAAAGAAAAGATGAAACAACTGAAAACGAGAATTTATTCATCATGAACAAACTCCGAAGGAAGGAATTAATCACTTGGATGAAAGAAGAATAAGAATTATGTCATGCGTATCCTTCATCAATTTAAATTGATGACAAGCAACAGATTTGGCATACTACTTATTCTCGTAGAAAGGATTAAGAGATATATAGCGCAAACTTGAGAAGGACTTCAACGAACCACCGGTAGGATTGGAAAGAATGAATGAACCTATATGATAACAAAGGAAGAGAACTCTGGAGCGAACCACCATAAGAATTAAAACTGAAAGTAGGAAAGGCACAATTCACCGGGAAGAATTGGAAAATAAATGAAGATACTTGAGGGAAAATAGATAATGAGAATGAAGAGATCATGAACCGATTAGATAATACTTGAATGATGCATCGGTAAGATTTGGAGAACTAGAGCTGAAAGCTAGAACGAATAATTCTGAGATGATGGGCTCCAGAGAATCAAACTGAAAAGGCTCCTGAATTCTCCAGATGGGTGAAAAGAATTCTCACAATCGAAAGTAATTATGAGAGGATGGCATCAGGCTAGAATCATGAATCTCTGAGAGAACGGATAAGATATCGAGGAAAAAAACTATTCTTCGATCTTCAAATGTTGAGAATGACGATGTGAAACAACAACATGAATTGCTGAGATACTCTAGGATGAAGAATAGAAAGGTTGAACCAACGATGAAGAATTTGAAAGACCTTGGAGAAAGACATTTGATTGATGACAAAAGATTCTTACGTCAAACTTTGAAATGAATTTGAGAATAAATCCACAAAAATTAGAAGAGTCAGGTAAGATCCTGGGAAAAGACCTGTGGGTTCGGGCCCACACAAAAGAAAAACCGTTGAATGATTTAAAAGATAGATTGCGCCAGTTGAATTAAATGGCTTGAATGAGATAACACCCTCGAAATAACTTGAACGGATCGGGGATGGAAACGTGAATCTTCTGAGATATCGTCGGCACTCCGGAGCAATTGAATAGCGAGAAGTGGATGATTAAGAAGTGCACCGACATGGGAAAACATTTGAAATGAGGAAAGTGATATGCTCAAGACCAAAATCTTGAATTGAATCCACCGGAGAAGAAAGAGAACGAAGAATGATGAACTTAAGCTCCGTTACTATCTTCATGAGAATCACCTGATACGAACATTGAAAGAAAAGAATGAAGAGACTTCACATGAATAAAATGGATACTTGATTAATAAATCCAAGTCCTTGAAGAAAAAAAGGATGGGAGGGTGGGAAAAACAAAGACAACTTGGGACGGATGAATAAAATACCATTGAGAAAAACGTTGAGTTGATCTTGGGGATGTTGAAAATGATCGGATCCACTTGAATAGAAACACGCCGGTTGAAAATGGATTCACATGACAATCTCGATTATCAAGAAAGGTGTCACAGCCCTAGAATATTGTTTGTAAATAGTTGCATCTTCATCCAGGCATCATATTTAAATTTCTGAAACTTGAACTGAGGAATTTTGGAAGCCTCAAAAACTTAAATAAAAGAAGGGCAAAAACCCTAAAAATCTCATTCATTGCTCCAAAATGCTCTTCTTAAATGTTTGATAATTTTTGGTAAGGGTTCTGGTCCCAACCAAAATATTGAACATTTTTAAGGATTTATTTTTGGGACTTTGAATTTAAATCATTAGCTATTTGAATTTGAATTATATTCATATAACTAGAATATAATTTCAAATACCCCTGAAATATTTTATGAGCTTTTGGAAAAGTCCATATAGCAAAATAAAAATATTCAGAGGAGCTTTTGGCATTGTTTGAATTATTATTTTAATTCAAAACAGTGGCAAAAGAATTAAATAAAAGAAAAACAGAACAGAATTATAAAAAAAAAGAAGAGCAGAAGCCTACCTGGCGCTCACCTCTCAGCCCACCCGGCCCAAACCTACCTGGCGGCCTAGCTGGCAGGCCCAGCCCACCTCCTCCTCCCTGTCGCCTTCCTCCTCGCGCCAGTAGGTAGAGGAGGGACTCGGCGCACGCGCCCGAGCTCGCCACGCCACCACCCTGCTCGTCTGCATCGCCTGGACACCGCGACGCCTCGCGTCATCCTCTCGGCGCCGCCTCGACCCCCTAGAACCCTCCCGCTCACTCCCTCGTCCCCATCTCCTCCTCTGTTCTTTCTCTCGCACGCACCCGAGAGTGACCGCCGCCGCCGCTTGCTGCTGCCGCGGCCACCGCCGCCCCCTCGCTTCTCTGACCAGCCCACGAGCTCCGCCTAGAACGCGAGCGCCTCTCCGCCGACCCACGCAAGGCCGGAGGACCCCAAGACGACGCTGCGACCCTTCTTCCCCGTCCACGGCCGCCGGATGCCGCCGCCCGATTCGTCGTCCACAGGGCCTCCCTGAGCTCGCCGTCTTCTTCATACGACTCCCTGTGAGCCCCTCTCCCTTTCCCCTCATACCCCGTGGTGGATTTGGTTCGCTAGCTCGATTCCCGCCATCGCCGAGAGCTTCTGCCGTCGTGTCTCATCGCCGCCGTGGCCTGAGCTCGATCTGCTCACGTCCGAGCACGCGGTAGTGCTCCAAGAGCTCCCCTGGTGCTCTTGCACCTCTCAACCTGCTCGCTAGCAAGCTGCAGCCCCGCGCCCCGACCGAGCCCGAGCATCGCCGCCGCCGAGCTCATCGCCGGTGCCGCTACAGCCCGCATCAGCTCCAGCCACCACCACCATCGTACGCGCCCTGCTGCGGGTGTTCCAACGCACCCGGCCACGCGACCTCCCGTCGCCGGAGTTGGCCGGACGAGCGACCTCGCCGTGCCCTGTTACGCCGGCGGCTAAACGCCGATTAGAGCTGACGTGGAGCATTAGGTTAGGTGCTAATCACTCAGTTAATTAAACCCTTGTGCATGACATGTGGGACCGCTGCTGTTAAAAACACGGGTTAAGTTAAATAACCCCCTGTTAGCTCTCTATCTCACTGACATGTGGGCCTCGATGTCAGTTTGACTTGCTGACGTGGCTTTTGACCGGCCCCACACGTCAGTGACTCATGCCAGCGGTGTGTCACTGACCAGTGGGCCCCACTGGTCAGAATTTGACCGGACTGTGCCACGTTGACCTGCTGACGTCATCATGACGTCAGGATGACGCAGTAATGTTTTCTGGATTTATTTTATTCAGAAAATTCCAGAAAATTGTATAAACTTCAATAAATCATAGAAAATTAACCGTAACTCCAAATTAAATAATTTATATATGAAAAATTATCAGAAAAATTCAAGGAATCCATCTGTACCATTTTCATGCATGTTAGAACAACTTATAGCTGCTGTCTAGCACAAATCAATTAAATGGCATTTGAATAATCACATATGGAGTTTGAATTTGAATCTTGTATTCAAACCAACTTCATTTAATCTGTTGCTAGTTGCATTAGCCCAAAACACATTCATTTTGCCATGTCATGATCATGCATCATATTGTGCATTGCATTGATTGTGTTCCCTTCTGTGTTGCCGGTATTTGTCCCCTCTCGATAGACGTGATACCGATGATGTGATCGTTGACACTGATGAAGACTCAATGTTATCTTCAGAAGTGCCAGGCAAGCAAAACCCCCTTGTTCATTCCGATAAAATCCCACTCTCTCGCTCCTGCTCTCTTTTACTGCATTAGGACAACACCGATTCATCTGTTACTTGCTGCGGTAGCTGAACCCCTTTATCCTTTGCATGACCTGTCATTGCCACAGTAAATAGATGAAACCCACTAGCATGAGTAGGAGTTGTTTGAGCCCTGTTGTGCCTACTCATTCATGTTTGTTTGTCATGCCTGCTACTGCTTAGAGTTGAGTCAGGTCTGATTCATCGGGGATGAATCAGAGGCGTGTGAACATGTCCTACTGTGTGTGAGCTAAGTGTGTGAACACGATTTGGTAAAGGTAGCGGTGAGAGGCCATGTAGGAGTACATGGTGGGTTGTCTCATTGCAGCCGTCCTCAGGAACTGAGTTCTGTGTTTGTGATCCATGATTCAGCTACTACCACGCATTGGGCCCGAAACCAATGGACCCTCTCGGCTTCTTGATCACCCTTGTCCTCTGTCCAGGAGTTGCAAGTAGTTTCTGGTGTTTGTAGTATGCTGGAGGCCGTGCGCAGCGCTGACCGTAGGGGTGGGCTGTGATGCGGTAGGCACGTGGCACGGTGTACCGGGCACCCGTTTGGTGTCTCGGGAACCCTGTTCACATCGTTTGGGGCTGTGAGCGAAACTCCGGCCGGATCTCCTCATGGATGGAACCCGAATAGGCGATAAACCTGGACTAGAGACTTGAGTGTTTAGGTAGGCCGTGGCCGACACCCACGTTGGGCTTCCGCTTGAAGGTTGCCGAGTACATGTCGTGTAAACGGCGGTAAGTGGTGAGAGCGTGTGTGAAGAAGTACACCCCTGCAGGGTTAACATCATCTACTCGAATAGCCGTGTCCGCGGAAAAGGACTTCTGGGTTGCTTATATCAGTTCATAGACAAGTGAAAGTGGATACTTTAAAATGCGCAAGATAAGCGTGAGTGCTATGGATGGCGTTATCGTAGGGAGACGGGAGCGGATCCATAGTGGTGTATTGATATGGTGAATATGTGGACTCGTGTGCGCCACCTCAAAAGAGTCGCTTGCAGTCGTAGTTTAGGATAGCCACCGAGTCAAAGCTGGCTTGCTGCAGTTAAACCCCACCATCCCCTTGTTGAAAATGATGCATATGTAGTTAGTTCTGATGTAAGTCTTGCTGGGTACATTTGTACTCACGTTTGCCTATTTTATGTTTTTGCAGAGAGACTTCAGTCTCACTAGTAGTTCCACGTGGACTTCGACGTTTAGCTTGTTACCTCAGCTACGATCTTGTGCCCTCGGCAGGATCTGATAGATAGTCAGGCTTCTCAGCCTTTTTCAGTTATAGATGTCTGTACCCAGACATGATAGCTTCCGCTTGTGCTTTGACTTGTATGCTCTGATTGTTGGGTCATGAGACCCATGTTTGTAATATCTCGCTCCTCGGAGCCTATTGAATAAATTACTTGAGTCGTAGAGTCATGTTGTGATGCCATGTTGTATTTGCACATATCGAGCATATTGTGTGTATGTTATTGAAATGCTTGGTATGTGTGGGATCTGACCATCTAGTTGTTTATCTTTAGTAGCCTCTCTTACCGGGAAATGTCTCCTAGTGTTTCCACCGAGCCATGGTAGCTTGCTACTGCTCCGGAACACTTAGGCTGGCCGGCATGTGTCCTTCTTCGTTCCTGTGTCTGTCCCTTCGGGGAAATGTCACGCGATGAATACCGGAGTCCTGTTAGCCCGCTACAGCCCGGTTCACCGGAGTCCTGCTAGCCCAGTGCTACAGCCTGGATTCACTCGCTGATGACCGACACGTTCGATGCTGGGTCATGGATGCCTGTCCCTGTAAGTCTGTGCCACTTTGGGTTTACGACTAGCCATGTCAGCCCGGGCTCCTTATCATATGGATGCTAGCGACACTGTCATATACGTGTGCCAAAAGGCGCAAACGGTCCCGGGCTAAGGTAAGGCGACACCCGTGGGAATACCGTGCGTGAGGCCGCAAAGTGATATGAGGTGTTACATGCTAGATCGATGTGGCATTGAGTCGGGGTCCTGACAGCATTGGTATCAGAGCTTGACTGCCTGTAGGATTACCAAGCCAAACTGGTCGAAGTTGAGTCTAGAAATTCTTTAGTTATGTAAGGGAATTGATTGTGGGATGGAACGTAAGGCTCTTTTTACTCCTTACATCTTATGCCTTCTGATCTGAGTCATCATCTTCTCTTCTACGGGGATTAAGAACTAGGCTATCTCTTCTTTCTATTAGGATCACGTGTTACTAATCCGTAGACTTATAAGATTTTTGGACTTAAGCCTCTGTTCATGTTTTTACTGCTTCCGTATGTTAATTGTTGATCTCGAAACCGTGATATTGTGCTTCTGAGTGGTTATGCCACCATTTTTGTGAATGTCTCAAATCTTTTCTGAGCATTTACAGCCGTTATGCTGTCCGAGTCATCCCAGGTTTCCAAATAGTCTGATGCATTTGCAAAATCCTTTCCCTCTGGTTTCGATGTTCCTTTATGCCATCTCAATCACACTAATTGTTGAGTTGAGGTATTCTATTGCCTTGACATTTATGTTGGAGTTACTATTATGACCCTAGGTATTTAGGGAGTCACCTAGAAATCTAGCAACGTTTTGTGTTCTCAGTGTGAAGATTCTGTCCATCATTCTCGAAAGCATCTCGTAATGCTACTTAGTAATAGGTATTCTATTCCTGGGTTCTGAACCCGAGATTCACTCTACCTACTTCATGTTGATAGTAATTGCTAGTGCCTTTAGGATATTAGTAACCTTTGCGATAGTCCTTGAAATCCGTGGTATCTTCTTCTTCCAAATACCATGAACTACTTATGGCAGAAGTTCCTCGTTGAACTGAAATATCACAACAGGATTATTCTTGATGAGTTCTCCATTATATATTGTGACTCTGCCAGTTCTACCTTTCTGCATGGGTTATCCGGAAGAAACATGTTGAACTTGGTTCAACATGCTAAACCATGCATCCACAACTCAGAAAATCGTATGTTCCTTTGAGTTGTCCCTCTTTAGTTGTCTACTGACCTTCGTCTATCAATTGATAGTCAAGGGTATGCATGCATTCGTTTATCGATGCCTATTACCCTTGTGGTCCGTCAAGCCATTCTGTCCTGAATGACTTGGAGAAACAAACTCCAGTACCTCTTCCATATCCAGGATTGGGTCAAAGAAGTTGTGCTCCGCAGATCAAATTGCTAATCCAGCTTTTGTTCTGTTCTACCTTGGAGTATTACCATCTTTATATCGGGATTGTTATAGGAATTGCACACCATCCTATGAACTCTTGGTACAGTGATACTTCTTGCCATCGTTAGTCATTCCTCGGTCTTCGTGTTGATGCAACCGAAATACCGACAAATGAATTGTGATGTGTGAAATCAATACTCCCAGCAACCTCGTTGCTTGGTAGTTAAAGGGTAATAATTTCATTCTTAGCGTGTTGGTTTTTGAATCATCCTTCTAAGACTGATCGTGCTACCTAGTCCTTATTTCGGTGCACCCTTCGATTGATGAGTTAGGATCTTGTCAAGTCCTCACTCATTTGATCATATCGTCTTGCCCTCAAAAGCGAGATTGTTCTCGAGCTTAGTAACATACCGGTGGTTCGTGATTTTCCGAATATCTTCTCGGAAGTATTACCAGGTTGTTCCCTGACTGTTATGTTGAGCTCGTGATCAAGTTGGTTTCTTGTGAACCACCTTCTCTCCAAGAATCGGTGTTAGATATCCCTGAGCTAGTTGGTTAAGCTAGACAACAACTTGGAGAGTTGGAGGATAAAAGCTTGCATGACTTAGTTCGTTCCAAAGGGATAATCTTGTGTAGTGTGTGTTGAAGAAAGATGATATCTTCATCGATTGGTCCCTGTGATCAGTTGCTGGACCTATTGTCTTATCAATCCTTTGATTTGAGTGTGGGCTATCGTCAAATCAAATCAGTACCAACGATGCTCGTAATGTTGTCTTATTCGTGGTTGATCCCTCGAGCATACACCATTACATCTTTGGTCTGACCAATGCTATCACTTGTTCACTTAACTATGGAATTCCTTTTAAAAGGAAACCCAGATGAATTGTTGTTGAGCCCATTGACAACATCCTTATCTCCTCCATGATTTTGTTGAACATTAAGCTAGTGTTGGAAATTTTTGAAAGCATTTGTTCATGCTAGCTCATGAAGCATATGTTTGGATGAAGGTAGTGACTTCCTTTAATTCATGTTCATCTGATGCAAGTTGCCGCCGTGGATTCGAGAAAGTCAATGTTGCTTTCTTTGGAATCATTCCAAATCAGTCATGCACACGTGCGAAGAATGCTGTGGTTTGAAGACTTGCAACTTTCAATCTATATGTATCCCTAGCACACCAAGCCACTGATTGATTTGTTCAAGGAGAAGGAGTTCCTTCATAAGAGCTAATCCGGACTTATGTAAGGACTTCAATACCCTCGTTGATGGTTCCCCCTCCTGAACTCGGTAGTGTTTTATTATAAGACTACTATGTGGTCATGCTTGTCTGGGACAGCGTGTTCACATGTTTGTAGCAGAACCAGCTCATGTTTTGGAGCTTACTATCGTAGTTCATTCCCCGAGAATCTCGCAACGTCATCTCGTCGATTTGTGTTGCAAATTTCCGTTTTTCTTCCTAGACTCGATGAGTCTGGAATATCCTGACACCAACCAGATCTGAATCTCAGGCAGATATGATGGTTGGAATATTTCCCAAGAATTATAATATTGGTCGCGCGATAACCGGTAAAGTGGATGTCGTGGCCAACACACCCAGCCGGAAGACCTATTATTGTAGTATCTTGATTAAGGAAGTTGGCCACCTCCCCATAGGGATTTCGTAGGATTTACCTCCGTAGTTATTCCTTATGGATTCCTGTGCTCCCGAAGTCCGACCTTTTTACTTGATGTTCTAGATATCAAACCATATCTATGAATGGGTTACACTAGCACATCAAGGAGAACATTAGAAGCGGAGTGCTAAATGTCTCTCGGTCGATCATCCATATTTTGTTTCCTTGGCCTCGCTAAGGTGAAGTCTGAGAAGGTGTTATCTTCCTTTGCGTCTGCGTCATCCATCATTAGCCATCATGGTAGTAAGTTGTGTTACCGGACCCTTGACACGGATGTTGGTAAAACCTTGATGATTGTGGAAATGCTCAAGTTCTTGAGAGCACGTACAAGCGCTACGTGTTATCATCGGCACTAACGGGGATGCTCTCCGTTTCCCCGGCAATGCTATGACCTTTCAAACAGTGAATTTACTCTCTATTGCTGGGTTCTTCCCCAGTTACCAGAATCATTCCCATTATTTGCATTTTGTTCCCAGCTTGCACCGCCAATGTGCCATTCTACCATGGGTCCCTTCCATTTCCGGTGATAAGCAAAAATCATCCATTGCGTTGTCTTCAACAAGGTAATCCACATCATCCAAGTCCGAGTATGCCATTCTACCGACCCCCTCCAAACGATCGTTGTGAATTGCCTTAGGCTGGTATGAAGAGTTTTAATGATCTCTGAATCAAAAGTAATTCTTTTTGCCACTTAAGGTAATAATCTACGAATCACCCTCCTCCAGGATGTTTCGTCGTGGTATCATGGCAACTCAACTCCTCACTACGTTGACAATCGTTTACCACCTTCTTAGGTGTGGAATTGTTGTCTACCTAGTGAACCTTCGTCATCCGTTTCTTTCCACCCCTCTTGATGTGTATCTCGTGTCTCAACCCGAGAGATGGTCCTATGTCTCATTCCGTGAGTTGTTCGATCTTCGAGAAGATCGACCCTTCTAGAGTCTCCTTCTTCCCTCCATGTCATGTTGACAGGATTTCTCAGAGCAAGACTTCAAGACAATGATGGTGATCGAATCAACGTTCCTATGAAGTGCAACCTGGATCGTGAAGATTGTACTAGTTGCGTTCCCCATCGTCTTACCCTACACTTGAATCTCGGGACGAGATTTTTGTTTAGTGGGGGTGAGTTGTCACAGCCCTAGAATATTGTTTGTAAATAGTTGCATCTTCATCCAGGCATCATATTTAAATTTCTGAAACTTGAACTGAGGAATTTTGGAAGCCTCAAAAACTTAAATAAAAGAAGGGCAAAAACCCTAAAAATCTCATTCATTGCTCCAAAATGCTCTTCTTAAATGTTTGATAATTTTTGGTAAGGGTTCTGGTCCCAACCAAAATATTGAACATTTTTAAGGATTTATTTTTGGGACTTTGAATTTAAATCATTAGCTATTTGAATTTGAATTATATTCATATAACTAGAATATAATTTCAAATACCCCTGAAATATTTTATGAGCTTTTGGAAAAGTCCATATAGCAAAATAAAAATATTCAGAGGAGCTTTTGGCATTGTTTGAATTATTATTTTAATTCAAAATAGTGGCAAAAGAATTAAATAAAAGAAAAACAGAACAGAATTATAAAAAAAGAAGAGCAGAAGCCTACCTGGCGCTCACCTCTCAGCCCACCCGGCCCAAACCTACCTGGCGGCCTAGCTGGCAGGCCCACCCCACCTCCTCCTCCCTGTCGCCTTCCTCCTCGCGCCAGTAGGCAGAGGAGGGACTCGGCGCACGCGCCCGAGCTCGCCACGCCACCACCCTGCTCGTCTGCATCGCCTGGACACCGCGACGTCTCGCGTCATCCTCTCGGTGCCGCCTCGACCCCCTGGAACCCTCCCGCTCACTCCCTCGTCCCCATCTCCTCCTCTGTTCTTTCTCTCGCACGCACCCGAGAGCGACCGCCGCCGCCGCTTGCTGCTGCCGCGGCCACCGCCGCCCCCTCGCTTCTCTGACCAGCCCACGAGCTCCGCCTAGAACCCGAGCGCCTCTCCGCCGACCCACGCAAGGCCGGAGGACCCCAAGACGACGCCGCGACCCTTCTTCCCCGTCCACGGCCGCCGGATGCCGCCGCCCGATTCGTCGTCCACAG
The DNA here is from genome assembly GCF_018294505.1 of Triticum aestivum. NCBI lineage: Eukaryota > Viridiplantae > Streptophyta > Magnoliopsida > Poales > Poaceae > Triticum > Triticum aestivum. The sequence goes on from NC_057806.1 coordinate 161,865,515, forward strand.
GGCCTCCCTGAGCTCGCCGTCTTCTTCATACGACTCCCTGTGAGCCCCTCTCCCTTTCCCCTCATACCCCGTGGTGGATTTGGTTCGCTAGCTCGATTCCCGCCATCGCCGAGAGCTTCTGCCGTCGTGTCTCATCGCCGCCGTGGCCTGAGCTCGATCTGCTCACGTCCGAGCACGCGGTAGTGCTCCAGGAGCTCCCCTGGTGCTCTTGCGCCTCTCAACCTGCTCGCTAGCAAGCTGCAGCCCCGCGCCCCGACCGAGCCCGAGCATCGCCGCCGCCGAGCTCATCGCCGGTGCCGCTACAGCCCGCATCAGCTCCAGCCACCACCACCATCGTACGCGCCCTGCTGCGGGTGTTCCAACGCACCCGGCCACGCGACCTCCCGTCGCCGGAGTTGGCCGGACGAGCGACCTCGCCGTGCCCTGTTACGCCGGCGGCTAAACGCCGATTAGAGCTGACGTGGAGCATTAGGTTAGGTGCTAATCACTCAGTTAATTAAACCCTTGTGCATGACATGTGGGACCGCTGCTGTTAAAAACACGGGTTAAGTTAAATAACCCCCTGTTAGCTCTCTATCTCACTGACATGTGGGCCTCGATGTCAGTTTGACTTGCTGACGTGGCTTTTGACCGGCCCCACACGTCAGTGACTCATGCCAGCGGTGTGTCACTGACCAGTGGGCCCCACTGGTCAGAATTTGACCGGACTGTGCCACGTTGACCTGCTGACGTCATCATGACGTCAGGATGACGCAGTAATGTTTTCTGGATTTATTTTATTCAGAAAATTCCAGAAAATTGTATAAACTTCAATAAATCATAGAAAATTAACCGTAACTCCAAATTAAATAATTTATATATGAAAAATTATCAGAAAAATTCAAGGAATCCATCTGTACCATTTTCATGCATGTTAGAACAACTTATAGCTGCTGTCTAGCACAAATCAATTAAATGGCATTTGAATAATCACATATGGAGTTTGAATTTGAATCTTGTATTCAAACCAACTTCATTTAATCTGTTGCTAGTTGCATTAGCCCAAAACACATTCATTTTGCCATGTCATGATCATGCATCATATTGTGCATTGCATTGATTGTGTTCCCTTCTGTGTTGCCGGTATTTGTCCCCTCTCGATAGACGTGATACCGATGATGTGATCGTTGACACTGATGAAGACTCAATGTTATCTTCAGAAGTGCCAGGCAAGCAAAACCCCCTTGTTCATTCCGATAAAATCCCACTCTCTCGCTCCTGCTCTCTTTTACTGCATTAGGACAACACCGATTCATCTGTTACTTGCTGCGGTAGCTGAACCCCTTTATCCTTTGCATGACCTGTCATTGCCACAGTAAATAGATAAAACCCACTAGCATGAGTAGGAGTTGTTTGAGCCCTGTTGTGCCTACTCATTCATGTTTGTTTGTCATGCCTGCTACTGCTTAGAGTTGAGTCAGGTCTGATTCATCGGGGATGAATCAGAGGCGTGTGAACATGTCCTACTGTGTGTGAGCTAAGTGTGTGAACACGATTTGGTAAAGGTAGCGGTGAGAGGCCATGTAGGAGTACATGGTGGGTTGTCTCATTGCAGCCGTCCTCAGGAACTGAGTTCTGTGTTTGTGATCCATGATTCAGCTACTACCACGCATTGGGCCCGAAACCAATGGACCCTCTCGGCTTCTTGATCACCCTTGTCCTCTGTCCAGGAGTTGCAAGTAGTTTCTGGTGTTTGTAGTATGCTGGAGGCCGTGCGCAGCGCTGACCGTTGGGGTGGGCTGTGATGCGGTAGGCACGTGGCACGGTGTACCGGGCACCCGTTTGGTGTCTCGGGAACCCTGTTCACATCGTTTGGGGCTGTGAGCGAAACTCCGGCCGGATCTCCTCATGGATGGAACCCTAATAGGCGATAAACCTGGACTAGAGACTTGAGTGTTTAGGTAGGCCGTGGCCGACACCCACGTTGGGCTTCCGCTTGAAGGTTGTCGAGTACATGTCGTGTAAACGGCGGTAAGTGGTGAGAGCGTGTGTGAAGAAGTACACCCCTGCAGGGTTAACATCATCTATTCGAATAGCCGTGTCCGCGGAAAAGGACTTCTGGGTTGCTTATATCAGTTCATAGACAAGTGAAAGTGGATACTTTAAAATGCGCAAGATAAGCGTGAGTGCTATGGATGGCGTTCTCGTAGGGAGACGGGAGCGGATCCATAGTGGTGTATTGATATGGTGAATATGTGGACTCGTGTGCGCCACCTCAAAAGAGTCGCTTGCAGTCGTAGTTTAGGATAGCCACCGAGTCAAAGCTGGCTTGCTGCAGTTAAACCCCACCATCCCCTTGTTGAAAATGATGCATATGTAGTTAGTTCTGATGTAAGTCTTGCTGGGTACATTTGTACTCACGTTTGCCTATTTTATGTTTTTGCAGAGAGACTTCAGTCTCACTAGTAGTTCCACGTGGACTTCGACGTTTAGTTTGTTACCTCAGCTACGATCTTGTGCCCTCGGCAGGATCTGATAGATAGTCAGGCTTCTCAGCCTTTTTCAGTTATAGATGTCTGTACCCAGACATGATAGCTTCCGCTTGTGCTTTGACTTGTATGCTCTGATTGTTGGGTCATGAGACCCATGTTTGTAATATCTCGCTCCTCGGAGCCTATTGAATAAATTACTTGAGTCGTAGAGTCATGTTGTGATGCCATGTTGTATTTGCACATATCGAGCATATTGTGTGTATGCTATTGAAATGCTTGGTATGTGTGGGATCTTACCATCTAGTTGTTTATCTTTAGTAGCCTCTCTTCCGGGAAATGTCTCCTAGTGTTTCCACCGAGCCATGGTAGCTTGCTACTGCTCCGGAACACTTAGGCTGGCCGGCATGTGTCCTTCTTCGTTCCTGTGTCTGTCCCTTCGGGGAAATGTCACGCGATGAATGCTGGAGTCCTGTTAGCCCGCTACAGCCCGGTTCACCGGAGTCCTGCTAGCCCAGTGCTACAGCCTGGATTCACTCGCTGATGACCGACACGTTCGATGCTGGGTCATGGATGCCTGTCCCTGTAAGTCTGTGCCACTTTGGGTTTACGACTAGCCATGTCAGCCCGGGCTCCTTATCATATGGATGCTAGCGACACTGTCATATACGTGTGCCAAAAGGCGCAAACGGTCCCGGGCTAAGGTAAGGCGACACCCGTGGGAATACCGTGCGTGAGGCCGCAAAGTGATATGAGGTGTTACATGCTAGATCGATGTGGCATTGAGTCGGGGTCCTGACAAAAGGATTGGTATTCACATAGAAGTGTGAGAACACCACTTAGGGAAGGTACGAAATCAATACTTGACATTGGAGCAACTCGAGTACCTCAAACAAAACAAAAACTCCCGAAACTTTCTGGTTATGCAATCAGGTGTTGGGGATAGAGGGGAAGCATAATATCTCACCCAAAACTAGCAATCCCTACATACAGCTGTATCCATCCTTGAACACATAACCAAGAAACCTTCGGAAATCATGTACCTCAACCTTCGAAAAGCATTCGTTATACGAGTTATGGCAATACTCCCGAACTCCCGCCCCATTACTGGGTGGCGTCGAGGTTATCTCACCAACAACTGTGTAAAAGAGATTTTCGATGTCGGCGAACTCAGGTATTCCAGAACTCTAACGATAAAATTGTGACACGACACTTTGGAGCTCAAATCCCCGGGACACTGCCACAACCCCTAAATGTCAGGAGGCACCCAAGAACAATGTTCTCATCACAAAACCATCGAAACGATTCCAAGATACCCGCGTAATCCTAAAACAATTCATGAAATTTGAGGAGAGAAGAGTCAAAACTCTACGTCAGGAGGCCTCACCAGAGCGACGAAGGGACTGAGAAGTAAAAAGAATCCTACTCTCCGATATATATATCCTAAGACTCAAAACTTGTTCTTCTAGACTCAACAACATCAGCGATTCGATCAAGCAGGGGGTTCCTAAGTCGGTGAAGGCTCTGATTATCAACTTGTAACACCCATGATCCGGCTATATCTCCCACGTGTCGGGGCACGACTTAGAGGCATAACCGCATGGTAGGCATGTCGGAAGAGGGGTAATCTTTACACATCCCATGTACTGAATAAGATAGGGATAAAGAGTCGGCTTACAAACACCACTTCACACAATACATAAATATATCTTATGTCATCCAAAATTCAATAAAGGTCCGACTACGGAACCAAAATAAAGAAAGACAACCCCAATTGCTAGATCCCTAATCACCCAACTGGGCTCCTCTACTCATCAACAGGAAACGAAAGACAACAACAATCAAGGACTTCATTGAGCTCCCACCTGAGTTGGGTTGCGTCACCTGCACTGGTATCATCGGCACCTACATCTGTTTGGAAGTATCTGTGAGTCATGAGGACTCAGCAATCTCACACCCGCGAGATCAAGACTATTTAAGATTATGGGTAGGAAAGGGTAGTGAGGTGGATCTGTAGCAAGCACTAGCATATATGGTGGCTAATATACGCAAATAAGAGCGAGAAGAGAAGCAGCGCAACATCGTGAACTAGAAGTGATCAAGAAGTGATCCTGAAACTACTTACGTTCAGGCATAACACAGGAACCATGTTCACTTCCCAGACTCCGCCGGAAAGAGACCATCACGGCTACACATGCGGTTGATTCATTTTAATTAAGTTAAGTGTCAAGTTCTCTACAACCGGATATTAACAAATTCCCATCATCCCATAACTGCGAGCACGGCTTTCGAAAGTAAACCCTGCAGGGGTGTCCCAACTTAGCCCATCACAAGCTCTCACGGTCAACGAAGGATATTCCTTCTCCTGAGAAGACCCGATCAGACTCGGAATCCCACTTACAAGACATTTCAACAATGGTAAAACAGGACCAGCAAAGCCACCCGATGTGCCGACAATCCCGATAGGAGCTGCACATATCTGGTTCTCAGGGCAACACCGGATGAGATATCCTACGAGTAAAACCAAACCTCAAGTTCCCCCGAGGTGGCCCCGCAGTCTACTCGGTTCGGACTAACACTTAGAGAAGCACTGGCCCGGGGGGTTAAAATAAAGATGACCCTTGGGTTGGCCAACCCAAGGGAAAGGTATAGGTTGTTAGGCAAATGTAAAACCGAGGTTGCGCCTTGCTGGAGGAGTTTTATTCAAAGAGAACTGTCAAGGGGTTCCCATAACACCCAACCGCGTAAGGGACGCAAAATCAAGGAACATAATGCCGCTATGACGGAAACTAGGGCAGCAAGAGTGGAATAAAACACCAGGCATAAGGCCGAGCCTTCCACCCTTTACTAAGTATATAGATGCATTAATTAACATAATAGATATTGTGATATCCCAACATATCCATGTTCCAACATGGAACAAGCCACAACTTCACCTGCAACTAACAACGCTATAAGAGGGGCTGAGCAAAGCAGTAACTGCTACCTCTTGAGCACTGAGTTGGTTTTCCCCGAAGAGGAAGGGATGATGTAGCAAAGTAGTGTAAGTATTTCCCTCAGTTTGTGAGAACCAAGGTATCAATCCAGTAGGAGGCTACGCGCGAGTCCCTCGTACCTGCACAAAACAAATAAATCCTCGCAACCAACGCGAATAGGGTTGTCAATCCCTACATGGCCACTTACGAGAGTGAGATCTGATAGATATGATAAGATAATATTTTTGGTATTTTTGTGATAAAGATACAAAGTAAAATAAAGGCAAAGTAAAAAGCAAAGGAAATAACTAAGTAGTAGGGGATTAATATGATGAAGATAAACCCGGGGGCCATAGGTTTCACTAGTGGCTTCTCTCGAGAGCATAAGTATTCTACGGTGGGTGAACAAATTACTGTTGAGCAATTGACAGAATTGAGCATAGTTATGAGAATATCTAGGTATGATCATGTATATAGGCATCACGTCCTAGACAAGTAGACCGACTCCTGCCTGCATCTACTACTATTACTCCACTCATCGACCGCCATCCAGCATGCATCTAGAGTATTAAGTTAAAAACAGAGTAACGCCTTAAGCAAGATGACATGATATAGAGGGATAAACTCATGCAATATGATGAAAACCCCATCTGTTATCCTCAATGGCAACAATACAATACGTGCCTTGCTGCCCCTACTGTCACTGGGAAAGGACACCACAAGATTGAACCCAAAGCTAAGCACTTCTCCCATTGCAAGAAAGATCAATCTAGTAGTCCAAACCAAACTGATAATTCGAGGAGACTTGCAAAGATAACCAATCATACATAAAAGAATTCAGAGAAGATTCAAATATTGTTCATAGATAGACTTGATCATAAACCCACAATTCATCGATCTCAACAAACACACCGCAAAAAGAAGATTACATCGAATAGTTCTCCACAAGACAGGGGGAGAACATTGTATTGATATCCAAAAAGAGATAACAAGCCATCTAGCTACTAACTATGGACCCGTAGGTCTGAGGTAAACTACTCACACTTCATCGGAGAGGCTATGGTGTTGATGTAGAAGCCCTCCGGCGGAGCTCCGGAACAGGCCCCAAGATGGGATCTCGTGGATAAAGAAAGTTGCGGTGGTGGAATTAGGTTTTTAGCTCCATATCTGATTGTTTGGGGTACGTAGGTATATATAGGAGGAAGGAGTACGTCGGTGGAGCAACAGGGGGCCCACGAGGGTGGAGGGCGCGCCTGGTGGGGGTGGGCGCGCCCCCTACCTCGTGGCCTCCTCTTTTGTGTCTTGACGTAGGGTCCAAGTCTCCCGGGTCTTGTTTGTTGAGAAAATCACGTTCCCGAAGGTTTCATTGCGTTTGGACTCCGTTTGATATTCCTTTTCTTTGAAACCCTAAAACAGGCAAAAAACAGCAATTCTGGGCTGGGCCTCTTGTTAATAGGTTAGTCCCAAAAATAATATAAAAGTGGATAATAAATCCCAATAATGTCCAAAATAGTATATAATATAGCATGGAGCAATCACAAATTATAGATACGTTGGAGACGTATCAAGCATCCCCAAGCTTAATTCCTGCTCGTCCTCGAGTAGGTAAATGATAAAAACAGAATTTTTGATGCGGAGTGCTACTTGGCATAATTTTATGAATATTCATATCCGAAAGATTCAAGACAAAAGTTCATATTGACATAAAAATAATAATACTTCAAGCATACTAACTAAGAAATTATGTCTTCTCAAAATAACATGGCCAAAGAAAGTTCATCCCTACAAAATCATATAGTTTAGTCATGCTCCATTTTCGTCACACAAGAATGCTCTCATCATGCACAACCCCGATGACAAGCCAAGCAATTGTTTCATACTTTAGTAATCTCAAACCTATAAACTTTCACGCAATATATGAGCGTGAGCCATGGACATAGCACTATGGGTGGAATAGAATATAATGAGGGGGTTATGTGGAGAAGACAAAAAAGGAGAAAGTCTCACATCAACAAGGCTAATCAATGGTCTATGGAGATGCCCACCGATTGATGTTAATGCAAGGATTAGGGATTGCCATGCAACAGATGCACTAGAGCTATAAATGTATGAAAGCTCAACAAAAGAAACTAAGTGGGTGTGCATCCAACTTGCTTGCTCACAAAGACCTAGGGCACTTGAGGAGGCCCATTGTTGGAATATACAAGCCAAGTTCTATAATGAAATTTCCCACTAGTATATGAAAGTGTCAAAACAAGAAACTCTCTATTATGAAGATTATGGTGCTACTTTGAAGCACAAGTGTGGCAAAGGATAGTAACATTGTCCCTTCTCTCTTTTTCTCTCATTTTTTGGGCCTTCTCTTTTTTATGGCCTTTCTCTATTTTTTTATAATTCCTCACTTGGGACAATGCTCTGGAAAATGATGATCATCACACCTCTATTTATTTACAACTCAATACTAGAACAAAAGATGACTCTATATGAATGCCTCCGGCGGTGTACCGGGATATGCAATGGACCAAGAGTGACATGTATGAAAGAATTATGAATGGTGGCTTTGCCACAAATACTATGAAAGAATTATGAATGGTGGCTTTGCCACAAATACTATGTCAACTACATGACCATGCTAAGCAATATGACAATAATGAATGTGTCATGATAAACGGAATGGTGGAAAGTTGCATGGCAATATATCTCAGAATGGCTATGGAAATGCCATAATAGGTAGGTATGGTGGCTGTTTTGAGGAAGATATAAGGAGGTTTATGTGTGAAAGAGCGTATCATATCACGGGGTTTGGATGCACCGGCGAAGTTTGCGCCAACTCTCAATGTGAGAAACGGCAATGCACGGTATTGAAGAGGCTAGCAAGGATGGAAGGGTGAGAGTGCGTATAATCCATGGACTCAACATTAGTCATAAAGAACTCACATACTTATTGAAAAAATCTACAAGTCATCAAAAACGTCGGCACTACGCGCATGCTCCTAGGGGGATAGATTGGTAGGAAAAGACCATCGCTCGTCCCTGACCGCCACTCATAAGGAGGACAATCAAATAACACCTCATGTTTCAAATTTGTTACATAACTTTTACCATACGTGCATGCTACGGGACTTGCAAACTTCAACACAAGCATTTCTCAATTTCACAACTACTCAGCTAGCACGACTTTGATATTATTACCTCCATATCTCAAAACAATCATCAAGCATCAAACTTCTCTTAGTATTCAAAACACTCATAAGAAAATTTTACTAATCTTGAATACCTAGCATATTAGGATTTTAAGAAAATTACCATGCTATTTAAGACTCTCAAAATAATCTAAGTGAAGCATGAGAGATCAATAGTTTCTATAAAACAAATCCACCACCATGCTCTAAATGATATAAGTGAAGTACTAGAGCAAAACTATATAACTCAAAAGATAAGCGAAGCACATAGAGTATTCTAACAAATTCCAAATCATTTATGGCTCTCTCAAAAGGTGTGTACAGCAAGGATGATTTTGGTAAACTAACAAATAAAGCCTCGAATAATACAAGACACTCCAAGCAAAACACATACCATGTGGCGAATAAAAATATAGCTCCAAGTAAAGTTACAGATAGAAGTAGACGAAAGAGGGGATGCCTTCCGGGGCATCCCCGAGATTTGGCTTTTAGGTGTCCTTATATTATCTTGGGGGTGGAATGGGCATCCCCAATCTTAGGCTCTTGCCACTCCTTGTTCCATAATCCATCAAATCTTTACCCAAAACTTGAAAACTTCACAACACAAAACTCAAAGTAGAAAATCTCGTGAGCTCCATTAGCGAAAGAAAACAAAACACAACTTCAAGGTACTGTAATGAACTCATTCTTTATTTATATTAGTGTTATACCTACTGTATTCCAACTTCTCTATGGTTTATAAACTATTTTACTAGCCATAGATCCATCAAAATAAGCAAACAACACACGAAAAACAGAATCTGTCAAAAACAGAACAGTCTGTAGTAATCTGTAGCTAGCGCAAGATCTGGAACCCCAAAAATTCTAAAATAAATTTACGGACGTGAGGTATTTATATATTAATCATCTTCAAAAAGAATTAACTAAATATCACTTTCCAAATAAAAATGGCAGTATTTCTCGTGAGTGCTAAAGTTTCTGTTTTTTACAGCAAGTGTAACAGGACTTTCCCCAAGTCTTCCCAATGGTTCTACTTGGCACAAACACTAATTAAACACAAAAACATAACCAAAACAGAGGCTAGATAAATTATTTATTACTAAAGAGAACAAAAAGCAAGGAATAAAAATAAAATTGGGTTGCCTCCCAACAAGCGCTATCGTTTAACGCCCCTAGCTAGGCATAACAAGCAAGGATAGATCTAGGTATTGCCATCTTTGGTAGGCAATCAATAAGTGTCTCTCATAATAGATTCATAAGGTAATTTAATTTTATTTCTAGGAAAGTGTGCATGCCTTATCTTAATGGAAATTGGAATCTAATATTTCCTTCGTTCATATCAATAATTGCACCAATCGTTCTACGGAAAGGTCTACCAAGAATAATAGGACATGAAGGATTGCAATCTATGTCAAGAACAATAAAATATGTAGGCACATAATTCCTATTTGAAACAATAAGAACACCATTAATTCTTCCCATAGGTTTCTTAATAGTGGAATCCACAAGGTGCAAGTTTAAAGGGCAATCATCAAAATCACGGAAACCTAACAAATCACACAAAGTCTTTGGAATCGTGGAAACACTAGCACCCAAATCATATAAAGCATAGAATTAATGATCTTTAATTTTAATTTTAATAGTTGGTTCCCACTAATCATAATGCTTTCTAGGGATAGAAACTTCCAATTCAAGTTTTTCTTCATAAGATTGCATCAAGGCATCAACGATATGTTTAGTAAATGCTTTATTTTGACTATAAGCATGAGGAGAATTTAGCACGGATTGCAACAAGGAAATACAATCAATCAAAGAGAAATTTTCATGGTTAAATTCCTTGAAATCCATAATAGTGGGTTTAGCAAGATCTAGGGTTTTAATTTCTTCAATCCCACTTTTATCAATCTTAGCATCAAGATCAAAAAATTCCGAATTCTTGGAAAGCCTTCTAGGTAAAGGTGGGTCATATTCAGTCCCATCATTATCAAGATTCATATTTCAAAACAAAGATTTAATAGGGGACACATCAATAACTTTTAGATCTTCATCATTATTTTCATAGGAACTAGAAGAACACGCTCTTATAAAGGCATCTTTCTTAGCACGCATCCTAGCGGTTATTTTTTTGCACTCATCAATGGAAATTCTCATGGATTTGAGAGACTCATTGATATCATGATTAGGTGGAATACATCTAAGTTTCAAAGAATCAACATCAAGAGAAATTCTATCAACGTTCCTAGCCAACTCATCAATCTTAAGCAAATTTTCTTCAATCAAAGCATTAAAATTCTTTTGCGAAGTAATAAATTTAATATTAGATTCAAAATCAGAGGGCATCTTATTATAATTTCCATAAGAATTGTTGTAGGAATTACCATAATTATAAGAGGGATTAATAGGATAAGGCCTAGGATTAAAATTTCCTCTATACGCATTGTTACCAAAATTGTTCCTACCAACAAATTTCACATCCAAAGATTCATTATTATTCTCAATCAACATAGACAAGGGCATATCATTAGGATCAGAAGAATCACTCTTATTAGCAAATGATTTCATAAGTTCATCCATCTTTCCACACAAAACATTAATTTCTTCTATCGCATGCACCTTTTTATTAGTAGATCTTTCAGTATGCCATTGAGAATAATTAACCATAATATTATCTACGAGTTTAGTAGCTTCTCCTAAAGTGATTTCCATAAAAGTGCCTCCCGTGGCCGAATCTAAAAGATTTCTAGAAGCAAAATTCAATCCGGCATAAATTTTTTGAATAATCATCCATAAATTCAAACCATGAGTGGGGCAATTACGTATCACTAGTTTCATTATCTCACAAGCTTGTGCAAAATGTTCATGATCAAGTTGCTTAAAATTCATAATATTGTTTCTAAGAGAGATGATTTTAGCGGGAGGAAAATACTTAGAGATAAAAGCATCTTTGCACTTGTTCCATGAATCAATACTATTTTTAGGCAAAGACGAAAACCAAGCTTTAGCACGATCTCTAAGTGAAAAAGGAAATAGTTTCAATTTAACAATATCATTATCCACATCTTTCTTCTTTTGCATATCACACAAATCAACGAAGATATTTAGATGGGTAGCGGCATCTTCACTAGGAAGGCCAGAAAACGGATCTTTCATGACAAGATTCAGCAAAGCAGTATTAATTTCACAAGATTCAGCATCGGTAAGAGGAGCAATCGGAGTGCTAATAAAATCATTGTAGTTGGTATTGGTGAAGTCACATAATTTAGTATTATCTTGAGCCATCGTGACAAGCAAATGAACTAACACACAAGCAAAAAAAGCAAGCGGGCAAAAAGAGGCAAATAGAGAAAGGGAGGGAGGATAGAGAGAGAGGGCAAATAAAACGGCAAGGGTGAAGTGGGGGAGAGGAAAATGAGAGGCAAATGGCAAATAATGTAATGCGGGAGATAAAGGTATGTGATGGGTACTTGGTATGTTGATTTTTGTGTAGACCTCCCTGGCAACGGCGCCAAAAATCCTTCTTGCTACCTCTTGAGCACTGCGTTGGTTTCCCCCGAAGAGGAAGGGATGATGCAGCAAAGTAACGTAAGTATTTCCCTCGGTTTTTGAGAACCAAGGTATCAATCCAGTAGGAGGCTATGCGCGAGTCCCTCATACCTGCACAAAACAAATAAATCCTCGCAACCAACGCGAATAGGGGCTGTCAATCCCTACATGGCCACTTACGAGAGTGAGATCTGATAGATATGATAAGATGATATTTTTGGTATTTTTGTGATAAAGATGCAAAGTAAAATAAAGGCAAAGTAAAAAGCAAAGGAAATAACTAAGTAGTAGGAGATTAATATGATGAAGATAAACCCGGGGCCCATAGGTTTCACTAGTGGCTTCTCTCGAGAGCATAAGAATTCTATGGTGGGTGAACAAACTACTGTTGAGCAATGGCCATAATTGAGCATAGTTATGAGAATATCTAGGTATGATCATGTATATAGGCATCACGTCCTAGACAAGTAGACCGACTCCTGCCTGCATCTACTACTATTACTCCACTCATCGACTGCTATCCAGCATGCATCTAGAGTATTAAGTTAAAAACAGAGTAATGCCTTAAGCAAGATGACATGATGTAGAGGGATAAACTCATGCAATATGATGAAAACCCCATCTTCTTATCCTTGACAGCAACAATACAATATGTGCCTTGCTGCCCCTACTGTCACTGGGAAAGGACACCACAAGATTGAACCCAAAGCTAAGCACTTCTCCCATTGCAAGAAAGATCAATCTAGTAGGCCAAACCAAACTGATAATTCGAAGAGACTTGCAAAGATAACCAATCATACATAAAAGTATTCAGAGAAGATTCAAATATTGTTCATAGATAGACTTGATCATAAACCCACAATTCATCCGTCTCAACAAACATACCGCAAAAAGAAGATTACATCGAATAGTTGTCCACAAGAGAGGGGGAGAACGTTGTATTGAGATCCAAAAAGAGAGAAGAAGACATCTAGCTACTAACTATGGACCCGTAGGTCTGAGGTAAACTACTCACACTTCATCGAAGAGGCTATGGTGTTGATGTAGAAGCCCTCCGTGATTGATGCCCTCTCTGGCGGAGCTCCGGAAGAAGGCCCCAAGATGGGATCTCGTGGATACTGAAAGTTGCGGCGGTGGAATTAGGTTTTTGGCTCCATATCTGATCGTTTGGGGGTACATAGGTATATATAGGAGGAAGGAGTACATCGTTGGAGCAACAGGGGGCCCATGAGGGTGGAGGGCACGCCTGGTGGGGGTGGGTGCCCCCCTACCTCATGGCCTCCTCTTTTGTGTCTTGACGTAGGGTCCAAGTCTCCCGGGTCTTGTTTGTTGAGAAAATCACGTTCCCGAAGGTTTCATTCCATTTGGACTCCGTTAGATATTCCTTTTCTTCGAAACCCTAAAACAAGCAAAAACAACAATTCTGGGTTGGGGCTCCGGTTAATAGGTTTGTCCCAAAAATAATATAAAAGTGGATAATTAAGCCCAATAATGTCCAAAACAGTAGATAATATAGCATGGAGCAATAAAAAATTATAGATACATTGGAGACGTATCAGTAACATAGCCAAACAACGGTTTGCTAGGAAAGGTGGGTTAGAGTCTTGACATGGCAATATGGGAGGCATGATATAGCAAGTGGTAGGTAGCACGGCATAGCAATAGAGCGAACAACTAGCAAGCAAAGATAGAAGTGATTTCGAGGGTATGGTCATCTTGCCTGCAAAGTTCTCAGAGTTGACGAAAGCTTGATCCTCGTAAGCGTACTCAACGGGTTCCTCGATCACGTACTCGTCTCCAGAATCTACCGAAAGGAAGAACACAAGCAAAGGACCGACAATAAATCACAGTGCAATGCACAAGCAACATGATGCAAAACATGGCATGACATGCGGGATGTGATATGCAATGCATATGCGTCCTCCAGAAGGGAAAGATTGAAAAAGGCATCAACTTGGCAAACCAAGTCTGCCGCTGGAAAGGTGAGTTGATTTTGTGATTAACAGCATGATGACATCTAGAATGCAACATGAAACTAAGCTACTGCACTCCAACATAGCAACAAAGCATATGGCAGTGATGTACTCAAGATGCCTTACAAAACATGAACACTGAGCTACGGCTAAATCACCGAAGAGCAGGTTCAAATAAGCATGGCAAAAGTGCAAAAGATAACAGCTTCACAGACTTAGTGAAAATACTAACATGCCAGGAATTAACATCAGGAAGCAATGTTTAGAGCAAGCAAACAACAAGCTACAGGAACAGATCATAGCAAAAAAGGCATGGCATGAATCTACTCAAAGCATAGAACAAAAGTACCGTACTGACCATGTGCCAAAAAGGCACAGAAGATATGATGGCACTCATGTAAACATAGCAAGTTTAGTTAACAGATTCAGACTTAGCAGAAAACTAAGCATGGCATAAACAGAATTATGAAGGCCTCTTTGCGAGCATGATTCACTCACCACAAGGCATTGCATGACAAGATAAGCATAGCATCAGCAAGATGGCATGTTCATGAAGTTAACCATGGCAAGAACAAGATTAAAACATGCATGGATCAACTACAACAACCATGGCAAAATTGATTAACATGTAAACAATCTGCCAGGAACATTTTATAGCAAAAGTAGAGCAAGATTATGACATGATAGAGCACTCCATAATTGCAAACAGGGGAATTCATGAATAGAACATAACCATATGTTCAAATCTTCCTTACTTAAGCAACTCAAAACAAGCATTGATCTCACTGTAGCATCATGTTTACATGGCATAAAAATAACAGCAGGTCCAAGACTTGGCAAAATCCTAAGTCCCTAAAATCAGCAATATCACGAAGGCTACTTTGCATGCTTGTGCTAGTCACCACATAGATCACAAAAATACATGGCAAGCACCACTGTGAAGATGGCATGGCATAAATGAAAACACATGTAGAGCTCATGCCGATAAGATGCACACAACAAATGTGAAAAAATGACAAATCAACATATTCTGCTAAGTAACAAGAGCTAACATTTTATAGCACTCTTGCATCAGCCATTAGGGCATCAAGATGGACTCAAACAAGCATGTCACAATGGAATGAAATGAAGAGCACACCATGATGAACATTTTTCTATCTCATTCGCACAAAACGAAGCAACGGTCATGAAGTTATGATGCGATGAACATGGCCATGAAAAGTTATAGGAAAAAGACTTAGAGGAAAATCTGGACCTCCAGATCTAGGGTTTCAGGGCACGGAAGTCGAGGCAGGCCTGGATCTCGCCGGAGAAGCGGTGGCCGGAGAGGGAGATGGATCCGGCATAGTGGAGAGGAGGAGGCGGCGTGCGGCGGCGCGGCGAGGGACGAACGGGCGGTGCAGGGCGGCGGGGACCCGTGAGAGGAGGGCGAGGTGGCCCGCGGCGGCTCTCGGGAGGCGACGCGGCGTCACCATGGCTGCGGGGCAGCGGGGTCGAGGCCCTGGGCGGAGCGGCGGTGCACTCGGGCGCTCGCGGGCTTCGGCGGCGCGAGGGAGTGGCCGGTTGGCGGCGACGGGCGGCGCCGGCGATGGTGGCGGAGACCAGCGATGCTCCGGCGAGCGGGCGCGTGGCCGGAGACGACGCAACACGGGCTGCAGCGTGCGGGCTTACCCGGGCCCCGATGGGCGGCGGGGTGACATGTCACGCCGTGGCTGGACGAGAGGCGGCGGCGGACGTGTCCAGCCGCCGGCGCGGGGAAAGATGGATCTAGGGTTTAGAACGCGAATTTGGAAGGGTTGCACATATTTATAGGTAGGAGGAGGTAGGAGTGTCCAAATGGAGTGTAGTTTTTGACCATGCGATCGTGATCCGACGGTGGAGGACATGGAAGAGGTTTGGATGGGTTATTGGGCCCTTTTGGAGGGGTGTTAGGTTGTAACACACACGAGGCTTTTACGGTTCTCCGGTTAACTATCGGAGCATCAAACGGACCCAAATGGAACGAAATTTGACAGGCGGTCTACCGGTGGTGTACGAAGGCCACTTGGCAAATCTCGGTCCATTCCGATAATGTTCAACACCCTCTCACAAAAAGAGAACAAAAGGGGACGTCGGAGGGCGTAGGAGTGTCGGATTGCAAAACGGACAACGGGGAAAATGCTCGGATGCATGAGACGAACACGAATGCAAATGCGATGCACATGATGCCATGATATGAAATGCATGACATGAACAAAATGCAAAACGAAAGACAAAAACCCAACCATGAAGGGAATCTCATGTCGCATCTCCGGAAAAGGCAAGAGTCGGAGTTACAAATATGGGAAGTTGTATCCGGGGCGTTACACGCCGCCACTGGCCCGACAGTGAATGAGCAGCAAGCATCATCGCTGCACCCCTCTATGCGGCGGAATGGCCGCACCGCCACCCCGTCGCTGACTCTGGCCGACTCGTCATCCCACGCTCGTCGTGCGACCACGGATGTGCAGGCCGCATTGCTCATGGAATGCTAGCTCCTGTGTTACCGCTCGGTCGACGACCTCTATGAAGACTGGATGGACCACATCGCCGAGCTCGTTAGCGCCGCTGGGGGCTCTCCTGCACCATCCCTCTCGCTGCCTCGCCCGCCTCCAGCTGCGGGGGACGTAGCTCACGGAGCGCCTCGGCCGCCACTGCATCAAGACGGCGCCCTCGCGCCGAGACGCGTGGCTCGCGGAGCTTCCCCGCCACCTCTGCATCAAAGACGGTGTCCTCGCCCCAAGACGCGTGGTCCCGTGGCATGATCCACCACACAGTGTGCCCGCACATGAAGAAAGATGCTACCAAGAGGTCCCTCGGCCGCAAGAAAATGCTCCTGCACTCCCCGCACCACCACGTCAAAACTGTGCGCCGCCTGCCGTGGCAGTGCGTGGGTACCAAGACCAGATTCCACCTCCACGACGGGCTCCGGTGACTACAGCAGGTTGTCGAGCCTTTACTACTGAGTTGTGCACCATCATTTGGCCAGGCAAGTTTAAGCCGGATCTATCTCCGCGCTACGATGGCTCCCCCGACCCTACGGAGTTCTTGCAGCTCTACGAGCTGAGCATCGAGGCATCCAACAGCAACGAGAAAGTTAGGGTGAACTAGTTTCCCATGGCTCTCAAGGATGGTGCTCGCTCGTGGCTCCTGAACCTGCCCGCGGGATCAATCTCCTCCTGGGGCGAGATGCGCGAGCGTTTCGTTGCCAACTTCCAGGGTACTCGCGACCGCCCGCCAGCCACAGGCGACCTGTGGCGCATCAAGCAGCAACCAGGGGAAACCCTGCAAAAGTACATTCGACGCTTCAACAGCGTCCGCCTCAAGATCCCCAAGGTGATAGACGAGGCCATCATCTCCGTGTTCTCCAATGGTGTCCATGACGTCAACATGAAGGAGGACCTCGCCATCCACGAAGAGCTATGCTCGGCCCTGGAGATGTTCAATATGGCGAATAAGTGCGCAAGAGCTGAGGAGGGGCACCTCTCCCTCCTCGAGCTCCCTGCTGCTGACCCCGAAGATAAGAAAGCCAAGGCCAAGGACGTGAAGCGCAAGGGAGTAGCCCTGCTCACGGCGGAGCCGGACTCGAAGCGCGATCAGGATCACCCCAAGTCGTCTAAGAGCAGCCGTCCGTTGTGCGCCTTGCACAACATACACAACCACAACACTAACGACTGCCAAGAGCTCAGAGCCATTCGAGATGGACGCTTCGGTCGGCGCCCCAAGCGCAATGACCAAGGTTACTGCTAAGGAGGAGGACGAAGTGGGAGATGCTGGGATGACCGTGGCCCCCGTCAGGAGTGGCGCAACCGGCCCCGTGAGGACCACTGGTAGGACCAGCCTTGCGAGGGTGCCTGGAGGGACCAGCCTCGTGAGAATTGTCCTTAGGGCAACGCTAGCTTCCCTCCGCTGCCACCACCACCGAGGAGGAACGATTACCACCATTAGGACGAGGGGGCTGGGGGCTTCCAAGAGCCGTGCGCTATCGCCTACATCCTGGGCGGTGCTCAGGCCCCAGCTTCCTAGCGCATCTTCAAGCAGTTTGCTTGTCAGGTGAACGCGGCCCTTCCCAAGCTCGAGGCCACGCGCCCACTTAGGTGCTCCAAGTGGGCCATCACCTTCAGCTTGGCGGACCAGCTCAAGTGTGCAGCGACCGTCGGTGTCCTTCCGATGCTTTGTTCACCCATCATCAGGAACGTCCAAGTCACGAAGACCCTCATCGATGGCGACGCAGGGCTCAATATCCTGTCCGTCGAGACATTCGATAGCCTCCAAGTGCCATACGATTAGCTACAACCTACCAAGCCTTTTCAGGAGTGACCGATGGCTCCACCACCCCGATAGGGTAGGTTCGCCTCCCTGTCACCTTCGGCCAGCGTAACAGCTACCGCACCCAGCTCATCAACTTCGACGTCACCCACATCCCTCTACCGTACAACACCATCCTTGGGTATCCAGCATTGGCCAAGTTTATGGCAGTAACCCACCACGGCTACAACATCCCCAAGATACTAGGGAGTGGAGGCATCATCACGGTCCCCTGCGAAGAAAGAGATGCGGTGTGCTCCCTTGAGCGTGCCTTCCAAGCCGCTGCGATCGAAGACCCCGACAATGAAGGCATCATGTACCCTCCCGAGGCCATCCCTAGGAAGGCGAAACAGCTACTCCTCCCAGGGCCTCAGGAGAGCAGTGTCTCTAGCGGCACAACCTTAGGACCTGCGCCCATAGCTGGGGCGCCTGCCTCCCTCGCATAGGAAGGCATGCCCGGCGCCCTCCTCGGGCAAGGCTCGGGGGATCTCTTCTAGAGGGCCTCAGACCTAGCCAACATCACGAGGGAGGTGCTCGGGCACCATGTGGAGGCGTGCTTCACCGCATGTTTCCCTCAGGAGGGCACTAGGCGAGGAACATCCGATGCTCAGGAGTTCATCATCAAGGCGACCCGGGAGCTTCAAGAGGGAAGGTCCATACGTGGCGACCGCCACCCACCACGTGGCCTAGCCCCCCATCCTGGCGAGGACGGCAGGCTGCGCGTCTGCGTCGGCATTCAAGGGATCAACATGGCTGCATCTCCCTTCGCGCGTGGGACGCTGCAAGGGCCCACCTCACAGCTACATTCGCATGCCGTTTGGCCTGCCGAGTGTGGCGGCCGCCTGTCAACGCAACCTGCGGAGCATCCTGGCAGCTCAGGAGGCTAGGCATCACGCTGTCCTGGTGGAGATGGCGACGGTCCTCAATGAACCACCCGAGCCCAGGAGCCTCCAGAGGCTCAGGGCCTTGGCGGCTCGTGAGGAATGACTCTTCGGCACGCATCATCAGCTACTCCAACACCACTCCAGTGATGTTATCAGGTGACTCTTTTCAGTTCATTCATTTGGGGGCGCCCCTCGGGCTGCATTATCCCCAAGTCTCATGGGTCTATTCCTGCGACATGTATCCTTTTGCATCTCTAGCTTACCCTGCTGGGGGCGCCCCTCGGGCTGCATCATCCCCAGGCTACTCGGGTCCGTCCCAGTGGCATGTACCGTTCTCGCTTCTATCTGAGCTAACTTGCCACTTTGCTTGAGTTGTTCTATGACTATCACCTGCTTATCTGATACCCCACCCGTGACCGCCCTCATTACCATGGGAGCCGCGTGCCGGTTGTCTTTCTTTAGGATCCCTCGCATGAGTAGGCTAGGCACGGCTTCTGTGCTCGGGTCCGTCCCTGCAGTGTCGATAAACCCAACGACTAAGCTTTGTCTGGCGGGCCGGCCCTGTTCACATCACCTACTGGGGTCATTGGTGTCTGGCCTCCCCATGTGACCGCCTCAGGAAATTCTTCTGGCACAGGTTGCCTAACCATCTTGCAGGACCGCTAAAGCTATCAAGAATCAAGACCAGGCGCAACCTGCCTTGAGATAGGACCTCGTGAATCCCACACTGGCTCACGGGTGCCCAGACACACCTCGTCTAGCCCTATCGTGCAAGCCACATGTTAGGGTGGGGTTGTACACACCTCGGGGGCTCCACTCAGAGGGAGCCCTCACCCACGCACCAGTGGAAGCACCAAGCTCCATGTTGGCAGTCGACACGGTCGAGGAGCGGCTATGCCCATGCAAGTGTGGAAGCGCTACACTCTGTGCTGGTGATAAACAACTGAGGGAGGCCCCATGGTCGTACCAACCTCAGGGAGCCACCCGGCTCAGTGCCCAGCCTCACCGCAATGCTTTTCCCTTGGAAGAGTCGCGCGAGGGGGCTAGGCACGTGGGCTACACTCAAGCCCTGCCTAGCGTACGCTGCCCTGCGAGGTCCCTCAGACATGGTCGCTGCGCACCCCGAGCGGGACCTCAGTGAGGACAGGTATGAAGGCCGTTTGAGCGTCAAGGGGGACTCCTGAGCATCATGACTCAGGAGCCTAACTGGCCACGTAGCCCCTCACCCCTTGGTCCGTCCTTGTGATCCGGACGTCCCAATGGCGACTGAGGTATGCGCGGGGTCGGGCCCTGCCGATGTAGAACACTAAGGCCCACTTTAGCGGCTCCTCCCCGTAGGTTGTTTGCGCGTCAAGGGGGAGTCCTGAGCATCGCGACTCGGGAGACTAACTGGCCACTTAGCCCCTCACCCCTTGGTCCCGTCCTGGCGTTCCGGACGGCCCAACGGCGGCTGAGGTATGCGCGGGGTCGGGCCCTGCCGACGTAGAACATCATGCAAATGGGAAGGAAATTGCGGAACCTAAATAAATTATTACACACCATATTATCCCCAAATGTCAGAGTTTTAACGCCTCCAAGAGGAACGTCTCATGTCACGGGAAATCTCACAGGAAAGTAAAACGAGAAGGAGCACCATTCTTCGCCAGCAAACCTTTTCTTCAGCCTTGGGCACCATTGTTAGGGAGCGCCTTCCCGTCGGCAGCGTCATTGTCGGCCGTGTCGTTGGCCTCAGTCACAGGATCAGCGGGGCCATCGGTTGGAGGCGCAGGCTCGATGGCGAGGAACTTCTTCAACACGGCCTCCACCTGCCCTCCACGGCTGCGGTAGCAGCTGCGCAGTGCTCCTCCTCCATGGGCTCGCGCAGCTCGCTGAGGTCGACGTCGGGTTCGCGAAGATGCAGGTGGCTGAAGACGCGCATCAGAGCCGAAGAAGAAAGCGCACGGGCTTCCCCTCCACCATGGGGACGATCCCGGCGATGACACCCTCGAGCACTACGACATGATAAGGAAGCGGCTGGGTGGGGCCTTCGTCATCCATCACCAGCGGCTTGTCCAAGCCCTTCTCGTAGAGTTCCTTCAGCGCCTCACGGGATCTCTCCTCAAGGGACTTGAAGGCCGTGCGATCCTCAGCTAGAACCTTTGCCTTGGCCTCTAGCTGGGCCTTCTCTCCGTCATCTTCTTCTCTAGCTCCTCTAGGCGGCTGAGTTCCATGGCCTGCGCCCTCACCGATTGCTCCAGCTCGGCGTCACGACTGGTGACGGCGTCTTCTCGGGCCTTCATCTTCTCCTCCTCCGCCCTGCGACCATGATCCTTGGCAGCGCACTCGTTGTGCATAGTATCTAGCTTGGCCTCCATCGACCAGCAGTGCTCCTTGGCAGCCTCAGCGTCCTTCAGCACCACCTCATGGGCGGCTGCAGCTTGGTCAGCGGCTGGCTTGTCCTCCTCGGCAGCTGCCACGGCCTAGCTCAACGCCACCCTGACAGACGCTTCGGAGTGCAACTAACTAGAGATCAGTTCCAGGCGCTCCACCACCAGGCGGCGATGAGCGCCTTGGAGGTCGCCCCAAAGCCGCGCCAGTGCGAAAAGGGCCTCCTCCAAGGCGTCAGGTGAAGCGAAAGGATCACGAGCCAACGATTCGACCAAAGGAGGAGGCTGCTCCGTCGCCAAGACCTGTGAGCTGGGGATGACAGGGAGTGGAGTTGGGGGCTTCTGAACCTTGGCCGCGTCGGCGGGCGAGCTAGGGATAGGCGCCTCCGGAGAGGGCTTTGCTGAGCAGATTGCCTTCTCCTGAGAACGGTCCACTGGGCCTCGCGAGGACGATCGAGCGGGAGAAGTGTGGGTGCCTTCGCCGACTTTCTGCGCTGGAGGGGGTGCGACCAGGCCAGGCTGCTGGGCTCGTGAGGATGTGGCCGCCCCCTCCTTCTTCTTCGCGGACAGCGTCGGCCTGATAATGCAAGAGGGGAACATCAGGAAGCAGCAACAGAAGCGGGAGTAAGAACAAAGTCAGGGCGAGATGCTTACTTGTGACGCCCCGAGACCAATGCGCCAGGTGTCTTCCAGTTATTTGACGTCGTTGCCATGTCTTTCGTTTGGTTGTTTGCATTTCATGATGTCATCATGTGCATTGCATCATCATGTTTTCGAAACTTGCATTCGTCCGGGTCTCCCAATTCCTTCCGTTGTCCGTTCTAAGCCCAGACACACTTGCATGCACCCGCGGCACGTCCGAATATTATTTTATAGGGGCCGGAAAATGTTCTCGCAATGGGATGAAAATTTGTGTGTGGTATTACTATAGTGTAGATAGACCGCGTGTCAAGTTTCATCGCATTTGGAGACTGTTTGATGCCCCAACGGATAACTATAGCGACAGTATAGTCGGTCTTTTCGTTGGACGTTTTCGGTCTCCGGAAATCGTGTCGTGCTGCATCTCTCCCCTCTTGTCTCAGACCAACCCGCTCTCCACAGTCCACCTAGGCCCATGCCTACCCCTCTTTGCATAGTGCATCGGCCCCTCACGGGCATCCGAAAGTTGTCCCGAACCCGACCTGGGCAGTTGTCACCGTTGGACTCAGAACATCCCCAAACATCTACAAAACATCCCCGTTTTCTTAATTGGACTTCCTAACCTATATTTTTCTCAGCCGTCTGAGTATGATCGGAGGGGCTAGAATACCCCCCTACCCATGTCAACTAACTATATATATAAGGGGCAACCCTAGATTTTAGGCAGGTTGTCCCATCCATCTCATCGCCGCCGCCGCTCCACCAAATTCTCTTCCTCGGGATCCCCTTGCCCTATCTCCCTCGATCCCCTCGCCCAGCCATCCACCGATGCCTACAGCCTCCTCCCACCTTGGGATCATGTGCCGGCCAACCCGAGCCCCTCCTGCGCCCGAGCCCTCCGGCCTCGAGCTCCACCACGCCTCCTACTATGCCGAGCACACGCGGGACTCCTTGCTCCCGTCGTCAGCTGTGAGCCCCGTCCCCGAGCTCGTACAGCCCCATGGCGACCCGACCTCCAGATCGAGATGATCTCGATCCCGTGTCGCCAGGCCAGACTCCCTCGCCCTCTCTCCTGCTCTCCTTCCCTTTCTTCCCCATCTCTCTCCCGTGTTTCACCCTCTCTCTCGCTGTCTCGTTGAAACAAAGAACTCCCGTGGGTTCCCGTCGCCAACGGATGCCATGGCCGCCTGAGTTCCTCTATGCCAGCCTGCTACCTCGCCTCGCCGACCCGAACTGGCCTGGATCCGCGTCTCCGGCCACAAAGCTAGTCCCCGCGCCACCGTCGTGCATCAAGCCTTGCGCCTCTCCGCCGCCCCGCCAAGTCCCTCTGCTGCATCGCCCGCCTGCGACCTCCTCCGCTAAACCTGTCGCGCCAAGTCCCGCTGCCGCCGCGCCTCTGCATCGAGCTGCTGCTTCGCTCTGCTTCGTCTCAGGACGCGAGCATTTCGCCTCTGCTTCGAACCAGGGGGCGACGCCTCCGGACCCCGCGTTGACCAGCAGTCGCACCAAGGCTAGCGCCCAGCCTCTGCTTCGCCTCGCCATGCCCCTGTCGCTCGCGTTGACCGGTTCGCTACCCAGCCGGCCGCTCCAGCGCCAAGGCCCGACCTTCTCCTCCAACCTGCCAGGCCTCTCCATAGTTTGGGCCGAGCCCATATGGTGAGCCACCCACCAGTCCTGTGCCAGTCCGCCCCAGTTTCGGCCCGCTTCAGTTTTTTTCGCATCTTCGAATTTAGCTAATTATCCAGAGTTGGCAATTTTGCAGAAAAACCCTCATGATCATGCATTTAATAACTCTAGAACTGTGCATCATATGTAAATAATTTATACATGTAAAATGCTTAGAATTTTGTCTAGTTCCATAATATGCTACTTTCATGCATGTTAAAAATATTTAAATGTTGTTTGATTAAATTTGTTCTAATAATATGTAAAAATGCTTTAATTCATAACTAATTAACCGTAGCTCCAAATTTAACAAACTTTATATGTAAATGGTGTAGAAAAATGCATAGTTTAACATGGTAGCCTACTTTGCATGTTAAACAACTCCAAAATTGTGTATAGGACAGAACAGTACCAAACCTAATATATGCATATGGGGATTTTTCCGGACTTGTTGTTTGTTGTTCCGGCCTCATTTAAACTTGCCTAGATAGGTAGTTTTCATATGCTTCACCTCTTGCCATGCTAACCAACATTTAATATTGTTGAGTACATAAACGGGAGAGAACTAAATAAGTCATGTGGTGTTCCATCAATATGCAACTCGTTGCATATTGAGCTCCACTTAATTTGTAGTTTTGCTTGTGCATTTTGCCATGCCATGCCTCATTAAATCGGACATGCATCATACTTGGTTGTGCATCATGCCATGATTTATGTGATGGTTGTTTACCCTGTTGTTTGCTTCTTTCCGGTGTGCTTCTTCGGGTTAGTTCCGATAATGTCGCGTTTGTGAGGATTCGTTTGACTTCGTCTATTTGTCTTCTTCATGGACTCGTTCTTCTTCCTTGCGGGATCTCAGGCAAGATGACCATACCCTCGAAATCACTTCTATGTTTGCTTGCTAGTTGCTCCCTCTATTGCTATGCCGCGATACCTACCACTTGCTATATCATGCCTCCATATTGCCATGTCAAGCCTCTAACCCACCTTTCCTAGCAAACCGTTGTTTGGCTATGTTACCGCTTTGCTCAGCCCCTCTTATAGCGTTGTTAGTTGCAGGTGACGCAACCCAGCTCGAGTGGGAGCTCGATGAAGATCGTGTTCGTTGTGTTGTTTCGTTCCAGTTGATCAGTAGTGGAGTCCAGTCGGGGCGATCGGGGATCTAGCATTAGGGGTGGTCTTCTTTTATTTTGGTTCCATAGTCGGACCTTGATTGTATTCTGGATGATGTAATGTTATATTTATGTATTGTGTAAAGTGGTGATTGTAAGCCAACTCCTTATCCCTTTCTTATTCAGTACATGGGATGTGTAAAGATTACCCCTCCTGCGACATGCCTACTATGCGGTTATGCCTCTAAGTCGTGCTCCGACACGTGGGAGATATAGCTGCATCGTGGGTGTTATAAGTTGGTATCAGAGCCTTCCCCGACTTAGGAGCCCCCTGCTGGATCGAATCGCTGGCGTTGTTGAGTCTAGAAAATGTTTTGAGTCTTATAGGATTATATATATCGGAGAGTAGGATTCTTTTTACTCCTTAGTCCCTTCGTCGCTCTGGTGAGGCTTCCTGGCATAGAGTTTTGACTCTTCTCTTCTCAAATTTCACGAATTTTTTTAGGATCACGCAGGTATCTTGGAATCATTCCGATGGTTTTGTGACGAGAACATTGTTCGTGGTGCCTAGTGACATTCAGGGGTCGTGGCAGTGTCCCGAGGAGTTGAGCTCCGAGGTGTTGACGTCACAATTTTATCATTGCAGTTCTAGAATACCTGAGTTTCGCCGACATCGAAAATCTCTTTTATGCAGTTGTTGGTGAGATAACCTCGACGCTACCCAGTACAGGGGCGGGAGTTCAGGAGTATTGCCATAACTCGTATAACGGATGCTTTTCAAAGTTTGAGGTAAATGATTTCCGAAGTTTTCTTGGTTATGTGTTGAAGGATGGATACAGCTGGATGTAGGATTTGCTAGTTTTGGGTGAGATATTATGCTTCCCCTGTATCCCCAACACCTAATTGCATAACCAGGAAGTTTCGGGAGTTTATAAGTGGGAATTCAAGTAGCTCCCAGGATATCTTTCCGACAGATGTATGATATGAAATTGGGGTTCGACGTCTAGTGGTCCACCTATCCATGGTTGGTTTTATAGTGGTCTCGTTGTGTCTTAAAGAGTCCTTGGCTATGCTGACTCGGGGACGCTTCGTATGTCATGTGCACTGCCTTGTACATGACGGTGTTGTACGATCGAGCCCGTGTGGGCCCCACCACGAAAACTTCGGACGAAATCTCTATCATATGTTTGTTCCGGCTTATTCTGCAAGCCATTCCTTGTTTTGTTTTGAGTTGTGGTATTCGAGTTGCTTCAATGTCAAATGTTGGTTCCATACCTTTCCCAAGCGGTGTTCTCAAATTCCTATGTGAATACAAATCCTTTTCGATCATCAAGGTTGTCATGTTAATTCTTTTCCAACCGGCGTGTTTTCTCTTCAAGTGGATCCGATCATTGTCTACATCCGCAAGATCAACTCAAAGTCTTCTCAACGTTATTTGTTTCATCCGTCCCAAGTTGTCTTTGTTTTCCCACCCTCCCACCCTTTTTCTTCAAGTATTCAGATTTCTTAATCAAGTATCCATCTTATGGATGTGAAGTTTCTTCATTTTTTCCTCAATGTTGTTATTCGGTGATTCTCATGAAGATTCTAATGGAGCTTCAAGTTCGTCATTCTTTTTCTTCTCCGGTAGATTCAATTCAAGCTTTGTCGATCATATCATTTCCTCGGTTCAAATGCCTTCTCATGCCGGTGCACCTCTTAATCGTTCATCTCTCTCTATTCACATCCGAATTGCTGAAGATATCTCAGAAGATTCACAGTTACATTCTCGATCCGTTCAAGTTCTTTTGAGATGGTTATCTAATTCAAGCCATTTTAAATGAACCGGTGCATTATTTCCTCCTCGGTAATATTTTCGATGGTGTATCTTTGAGTGGGCCCTAACCCACAGGTCTTTTCCCAGGATCTTACCTGACTCTTCTAATTTTCCTGGAGCTATTCTAAAAATTCTTTTCAAAGCTTGGTGTAAGAATGAGCTATCATCTGTTAAATGTCTTCTCCAAGATGTTTCAAATTCTTTCATCGTTGGTTCAACCTTTCTAATTTTCATTCCGGAGTGCCTCAACAATTCATGGTGGTGTTTCTCGTCGTCATTCTCGAATTTTGAAGACCGAAGAGGAGTTCCTCTTAAATTCTTACCTGTTCTTCCAAAGATTCATGGTTATAGCTTGATGCATCCTCTCATAATTGTTTTCGATTATGAGCATTCTTTTCACCCATCCGGAGCAATTCAGGAGTCCGTCAGTTTGTTTCTCCGGAGTCCATAATCTCAGAATTATTCATTTCCAGCTTTCAGCTCTCATTCTCTAAATCTTACCGGTGCGTCATTCAAGTATTCTCTAATCAGCTCGTGATCTATTCGTTCTCATGTATCTAAATTCTCTCAAGTATCTTCTTTCGTTTTCCAATTCTTCCCAGTGAATTGTGTCTTTGTTACTTTCCTTTTCAATTCTTACGGTGGTTCGTTCAAGAGTTCTCTTCATTCGTTATCATATCAACTCATTCGTTCTTTCCAAGCCTACCGGTGGATCGTCGAAGACCTTCTCAAGTTTGCGCTATATCTATCTTAATCCTTTCTATGAGAATAAGTAGTATGCCAAATCCGTTGCTTGTCATCAATCTAAAGTGGTCAAGGATACGCATAATGTAATTCTTATTATTGTTTCATCCAAGGGATTAATTCCTTATTCCAGAGGCTCATCAAATTCTTGATTTCATTTGTTCATCTTTCTTTTCCGGAGTTCCAGGTTTTCCGCTTTATCTCGTCGCGAAGCTCCATCTAAATCTTCACAAGGCTTCACCTTGTGTTTTCAACTTCTCTTTCTTTTCATCATCCTTTTATTACCGGAGTTCTTTCAGCTTTCCTTTCGTTTGACCATTCTTTTATTACCGGAGTTCTTCGAGAGTTTCTTCATGGTGGCTCATCAAAGATTTAATTCCTTCTCAAAGTGTTCATCGAGATTCTTTTCAGAGGAGCTCATGTATTCTTCATCTTTCATTCCGAAGTGCAATTCGTTTTACCTTATCTTTTGAGGTGGTGTTACATCATTTTTGACAATTGCTTGGTGTTTCATGATTCACAAGTTGTCCGGGATGACATATTGTAAACCCATCATTATCAATTCGTTCATGAGATCCTTTGCAACCCAACAATCTCTTCATTGGAATTATCTTGGGTTATATTTCACCTAAAGCTTTCCCTAAGGATTGTTGCTATTTATGGTGCTCATAAATGACCCAAGTTCTTCATTTATCCTCGCAGTGAAATAAGTTTCTCGTTTCCGTGTTCATATCAATCCAATCTATTGTTTTTTTTGTTAGTGGCAGAATTTCACCTCAAGATTTCGAGATGTTTTCCATAAGCCCACTACAAGCTTTTTCGTTTCGTTGGTGGTTTTCCAACAACTCTGTTATAACCTTCTTGGAAGGGTGCTTTTCAAACTCTTTGGTGGTACAAGTTGGCATTTTCTTCTCCATTCTATTATTCAAATGATCTATCTTCTATTCTTTCTCCCGGAGGCATTGTGATTCTCAGGACCCCGATTCCAAGTCACATCGATCTAGC
The DNA here is from genome assembly GCF_018294505.1 of Triticum aestivum. Classification (NCBI taxonomy): domain Eukaryota; kingdom Viridiplantae; phylum Streptophyta; class Magnoliopsida; order Poales; family Poaceae; genus Triticum; species Triticum aestivum. The sequence continues at coordinate 161,894,213 of NC_057806.1, forward strand.
CGGTAACACCTGATATCACTTTGCAGCCTCACGCACGGTATTCCCATGGGTGTTGCCTTACCATGGCCCGGGACCGTTTGCGCCTTTTGGCTCACGGATATGATAGTGTCGCTAGCATCCATATGACAAAGAACCCAGGTCGACATGACTAGTCGTGAACCCAGAGAGGCACTAACTTATGGGGACAGGCATACATGGATCAACATCCAACATGTCGGTCAGCAGCGTGCGAATCCGGGCGGTAGCACTGGGCTAACAGGACTCCGGGAACCCGGGCTGTAGCAGGCTAGGCAGGACTGCGGATGTCACCGCGTGACATTTCCCCAAAGGGACAGACACAGGAACGAAGTGAATCACATGTCGGCCAGTCAAGTGTTCTGGAGCAGTAGTGCTGGGCTAGCAGGGATCCGGTGAACCGGGCTGTAGCGGACTACTATGGCTCATGGAAGCACAAGACCTACATTTCCCCATAAGAGAGGCTACCAAGGATAAACAACTAGGTTGTCGGATCCCACACATACCAAGCATTTCAATCATACACACAATATGCTCAATATGTGTAATACAACATGGCATCACAACCAGACTCTACGACTAAGAGTATTTATTCATTAGGCTCTGAGGAGCCAAGATATTACAAACATGGTCTCATGACCCAACATACAGAGCATACAAGCAACAAGCACATGCGGAAGCTTAACATGTTTGAGTACAGACATCTATAAATGAAAAAGGCTGAGAAGCCTGACTATCTACAAGACCCTCCCAAGTGTACAAGATCGTAGCTGAGGTAATAAGCTAAACGTCGAAGTCCATGTGGATCTACTAGCGAGACTGAAAACTCTCTGCAAAACATAAATTAAGCAAACATGAGTACAAATGTACCCAGCAAGACTTACATCAGAACTAACTACATATGCATCGGTATCAACAAAGGTGGTGGTGGAGTTTAACTGCAGCAAGCCAGCTTTGACTCAATGGCTAACCTGAACTACAACTGCAAGTAACTCTTTTGAGGTGGCGCACACGAGTCCACATATTCACCATATCAATAATCCACTATGGATCCGCTCCCGTCTCCCTACGAGAACGCCATCCATAGCACTCATGCTTATCTTGCGCATTTTAGAGTATCCACTTTCACTTGTCTATGAACTATGCAAGGCGTCCAAGTTTCCATATCCGAGGAATCCGACTATTCGAATAGATAATGATACCCTGCAGGGGTGTACTTCTTCACACATGCTCTCGCCACTTATCGCCCTGTACACGTCATGTACCTCGACAACCTTCAAGCGGAAGCCGGGAGAGGGAGTCGGCCATGACCTGACTAACCAACAAGTCTCTAGTCCAGGTTTATCGCCTATTCAGGTTCCATCCGCAAGGAGATCCGGCCGGGGTGTCGCTCACGGCCCCAAACGATGTGAGCAGGGTTCCCAAGCCCACCATCCGGGTGCCACTTGGTACACCGTGCCACTGTGCCTAGTATGTCCCAAGCCCACCTGTACCGGGTGCCACTTGGTAGACTACTAACACTACCTACAAACACTAGAAACTAGTTGCAACTCCTGGACAGAGATCGAGTTGATTAATAAGCCGAGAGGGGCCAAGTTACCAGAACCCAATGTGTGGTAGTAATTGTTCATGGACCACAAACACAGAACTCAGTTCCTGAGAATGGTTGCAATGAGAAAACCCACCATGTACTCCTACATGGCCTCTCACCGCTACCTTTACCAAATCGTGTTCACACACTTAGCTCTCAACGGTAGGACATGTTCACCATGTTCCAATTCATTCCCGATGAATCAGACCTGACTCAACTCTAAGCAGTAGCAGGCATGACAACAAACATGAATGAGTAGGCACATTAGGGCTCAAACAATTCCTACTCATGCTAGTGGGTTTCATCTATTTACTATGGCAATGACAGGTCATGCAAAGGAAAGGGGTTCAGCTACCGCAGCATGTAACAGTTGAAACGGTGTTGTCTTAATGCAGTAAAAGCGAGCAGGAGCGAGAGAGTGGGATTGTATCAGAATGAACAAGGGGGTTTTGCTTGCCTGGCACTTCTGAAGATAGTATAGCTCTTCATCGGTGTCATCAATCTCATCGTCGAAACCACGTTTACTGAGGGGGAACAAATACCGGCAACTGAGAAAGAACTCAATCAACACATGATGATATGCAACAATATGAAGCATGCTATGACATGGAAATATGAATGTGTTTTGGGCTAATGCAAGCTAGAACATATTAAAATGAGTCCATTTGAACCAAAGATTCAAATGCAAACCCATTTTATGAAGTCATATTAGTGCATTAACTTGTTTCACCTAAACAGCAAGGTTATAGTGTTCTAACATGCATGAAACTAGTACAGATGGAAATATTGGATTTTCTGATCATTTTTCATATATAAATTATTTCATTTGGAGTTACGGTTGATTTTATATGGATTTTAGAAGTTTTGCTAATTTTCTGGAATTTCCAAAATAGAAATAATCCAGAAAATGATTAATTGCATTAGCATGACGTCACTGTGACATCATCAAGTCAACAGGGGCGGTCTAGGTCAAACCTGACATGTCGGGCCCGCACGTCAGTGTAACAGGGCAGGAACAGAGGCTAACCAGTGGGACCAGGTCAACGTCCACGTGGGAGAGTCAAACTGACATGTGGGGTCAGCTGGATTAATCTAAGCTAAACAGGGAATAAATCCCAGGGTTAATTTGGGCGTGGGGCCCGTTTTTCAGTGAGAGAGGGGGGTCATTAGCGGCTAATGATGTGCCACATCATCTCGCCGGAGTTAAACGCCGGCGAGCACTCAGACACGGCGGGGACGCTCGGGAATGCGCTACGGGCAGGGGTTTGGCGCGCTGAGGCCACCAGGGCATAGCCCTTGCTCGGCCGCATCGAGGGATGCACGCAGCAGCGGCTACGGTGGGCTAAGTCGACGGCGGCAGCGACTTGCGCGGCGGCCGGTGTTCGGGAGTACTTGGAGTCGGCGTTGTGGTGCACGGTGGGACGAACGGGTGGGCTAGTTCGGCTCCTGGGAGCAGCATGAGCGCGATGACGTGCTCAGGGGCAAGCTGAGCTTGCTCTAGCCACGGTGACAACTTCGACGGCGGCGTGAAGCTCACGGGCACGGCGGAGAGTGATGCTATGGCAAGCTACATGCCACGGGGATAAGGGGAGACGGTGAAGGAGCTCACTGGGGTTCGAAGAGCAGCTCCGTGGGCTCGGGGAGGCGCTCAGGGCGGCGAATCGATGACGATGATCTTCGGTGGCCGACAAGGAAACGGCGGCAGTGGCAGCGCAGCAGAGCTTCTGGCGCCGCGTGACTCGGTAGAGAGGACGAAGACGGCGAGGCTGAGATGCCTGGGACGGAGAGGGAGCGAGGGAGTGGCTGTGGCCGCGGCGATGCACGGCGGCGCTCTCTGATGTGTTCGAGGGAGAGCAGGGAGAGAGATAGAGGAGGGGAAAGTGAGCGCGGAGAGGTGGGAAGGATCCAGGGGGCATGGGCGTCTCCGTGGCACGATCAGAAGGGTCGGGGAGGAGTACAACGAGGCAAGCAGGAGGTGGCACGGCCAGTGTCGTGCCCGGTCTCTCCCTCTGCCTACTGGGAGAGGTTGAAGATGACCTCCTCGCCCCTGGTGGGCTGGGCCAACTGTACCAAGCCAGGTGGCTGGGGCAGGTAAGCTTCTCTCTCTTTTTCCTGTTTTTGTTTTTCTAATTTCTGACATTTGTTTTAATTTGATTAAAACATCAAATCATTTCCTTAGCTTCTGAAAATTATCATGTGGCTAGATATAATATATTCAGTGCCACTCGCCATTTTTTAGAATTATTGGATTTATAGACTAATTATTAGGAATATAAATCCAACTCATAATATATGGATTAATTCAAAGGCCCAAGCAAAATACTTCTGAACCTCCAAAAATATTGGTTTGAATTTTATTCTTGCCAATATCTTCCAAAGCTAAAAAAGAACATTTCCTTGGGAACATTTGAATATATTTTGGTTGATCATTTTGTTTGAAATATTTTCTGAGGCTTTCCTCTTTCCCCAGTTCAATTTTAAAGGAAATTTAAACATGATGCAAGCAAGATGCAAACACTAGGCAGCACTAGAAGCTAGGGATGTGACAGCTCACCCCTACTAAACAAGAATCTCGCCCCGAGATTTAAGACGTGAGGTAAGAAGACAGGGAGGCACAATGCTAACACAAACTTTACGATCCAGGTTGCACTTCATAAGAACGTTGATTCGATCATCATCCTTGTCTTGACATCTTGTTCTGAGAACTACATCCAACATGACAACGAGTAGAAAGGGAGAATTTAAGAAGAATCGACCTTCCTGAGGTTCGAGCAACTTAGGATCATCTTAATGATCACAAGATCAACTCATGGAATGAGACATAGAAACATCTCTGGAGCTGAGAGGCAAAACATGCATCAGGAGGGACGGAAGAAACAATTTGACGAGAGTTTCAAAGTAGCGAGGAAAAATTGTCATGATTCCATAACGGGGCACCTCAGGAAAGGTGACTCATGGAATTGTTCCCTTAAGTGGCAAAAAGAATTACTTTTGATACAAAGATCATTGAAAATCTTCATACCAGCCTAAGGAAATTCACAATTGATCGTTTGAACGAAGTCAAAGAATGGCATACTCAGACCAGGATGGATGATGTGGACTACCTTATTGAAGACAATGCAATGAGTGATTTTTGCTTATCATTGGAGACGAATGGGACCCATGGTAAGCCCACTTTGAAAATAATCCTGAGCAGTAATTACCGAGAGGCAACCAATGGTAAGATTGGCACAATGGGGTGCAAGCTGGGGAACAAAATGCAAATGGTGGGATTGTTCCAACCATCATATCTGCCTGAGATTCAGATCTGGTTAGAAATAGGATACTTCAGACTCAACATGTGTGAAAAGAAGAGTTGTAACACAAATCCACGAGATGATGTTGCGAGATTCTCGGGAGATGAACTACGATAGCAAGCTCCAAGACATGAGCGGGTCCTGCTACTCGCATGTGAACACGATGTCCCAGACAACATGACCACATAGTAGTCTTATAATAAAATACTACCGAGTTTAAGTGGGGAACCATCATCGAGGATATCGAGGTCTTGTGCATTACCATGGATTAGCACTTAACTCCTTCTCCTAGAACAAATCAGTTAGTGGCTTAGTGTGCTAGGGACACATATGGACTGGAGGTAATTAATCTACCAAACCATAGAATACTCCGCATGTATGCATGACTGATTTGGGATGATTCCAGAGGGAACAAAACAAACCTTTCTCAAATTCATGGCATCAACTTACACCTAATGCACGTGAACTTGGAGAAAGTCACTTCCTTCACCAAAACATATACCTCATGAGCGGAACATGAAGGCAATGCTTACAAAGTTTCCAACACTAGCTCAACGTTCAACATGAATCATGGGGGAGACAAAATGTTGCTGATGGGCTCAACAGCAACTCATCGGAATTTTCATATCACTGGACTTCCACCATCATGTGAACACGTTGATAGCATTGGTCAGACCAAAAGATGTAATGGTGTATGCTCGAGGAATCAACCACGAGTAAGACAACATTACGAATATCACTGGTTCTAACCCGATTTGACAATGGCCCACACTCAAATCAAGGTTTGGGCAAGACGATAGGTTCAACAACTGATCACGAGGACCAGTCGATGAAGAAATCATCTTTATACAACAAACACACAAACACAAAATATCCCTTTGGAAATGAACTAAGTTAGACAAGCTTTTATCTTCCAACTCTCCAAGTTGTTATTTAGCTTGACCAACTAGCTCAGGGGTATCCAACACAGATTCTTGGAGAAGGAGTGGTTTACAAGAAACCAACTTGATCACGAACTCAACATAGCAGTCAGGTGACAACCTGGTAACACTTTCGATAAGATATTCAGAAATTCATGAACCACAGATATGTTACTAAGCTCGAGAACAATCTTGCTTTGCGAGGCAAGACGATGTGACCAATAGAGCAAGGGTTTGACACAATCCTAACTCATTGATCGAATAGTGCACCAAAAATAAGGACAAGGCAGCACGATCAATCCTAGAATAGTGATTCAATAACCAACATGCTAAGAATGATAATAATGTCCATAACTACCAAGCAACACAGTTGCTAGGAGTATTGATTTCACACATCATGGTTCACTCGTCGGCATTCCGGTTACAACAACACGGGACCGAGGAATGAATAATGATGGAGAGAAGTATCACTGCGTCAAGAGTTCATAGGAGGCGGTGCAATTCTCATGACATTCCTGACAAAGATTGTAACACTCCAAGGTAGAACAAAGCAAAAGCTAGATTGGCATTTTGATCTGCGAAATACAACTACTTTGACCCGATCCTGGATATGGATGAGGTACTGGAGTTTTGTTTCTCCTAGTCATTCTAAACCATAACGGCTGGACGGACCACAAGAATAATAGCCATCGATGAACATGATTGCACACATACTCTTGACTATTGAATGATAGACAGTGGTCGGAATACAAGTGGAGAGTAACAACTCAAGGAACATTTAACATTTTGAGTTGTGGATGCATAGATTAGTATGTCAAACTAAGTACAATAGGTTTCTTTCGGATAACCCATGCGGAGAGATAGAATTGGCAGAGTCACAATATAGAATGAAGAACTCATCAAGAGCACTCTGGTTGTGATCTGTTGGTTCAAAAGAACTTCTACTATATTGGCTCATGGTAATGGAAGAACGATATACCACGGGCCTCGAGGACTATCACAAGGTTACTAATATCTTAAGGGAACTACCAAATACTGACAACATGAAGTAGGGTGAATCTCGGGTTCAAAACCCAAGAGTAGAATGCCTACTACTAAGTGGCATCACGGGATGCTTTCGAGAATGGTGGCCAGATTCATCACACTGGGAATACAAAACATTGCTAGATTACTAGGTGACTCTCGAAGACACCTAGGGTCATAATAATAGCTCCAACATATATGTCGAGGCAGCAGAGTACCTCAACTCTCTGGCTAGTGTGCTTATTCTAACCAAAAGGACATCGAGAACAGAGGAAGGATTTGCAAAAGCATCAGATTATTTAGAAACCTGGAATGACTCGGACAGCATAACGGCTGTAAATGCTCAAAATGATTTGAGACATCCTGCAAAAATGGTGGCATAACCACTCAATATCACAATATCAAGGTTCTGAGGCCGGCTATGAACATATGGAGGTAGTAGGAACTGAACTGAGGCTTGAACTCAACAATTCTAGGTAACTACGGTTTAGTAACACATCATCCTGAGAGATAGAAGAGAAGCCTAGTTCTTAACCCTGTAGAAAACATAAGATGACTCAGATCAGAAGGTCATGAGGATAAGGAGTAAAAAGAGCCTTACGTTCCCATCCACAATCAATTCCCTTATATAACTAAAGCATTTCTAGACACGACTTCGACCAGTTTGGCTTGGTAATCCTACAAGCAGCCAGGCTTTGATACCAAAGCTCTCAGGACCCTGATTCCAAGTCACATCGATCTAGCCGGTAACACCTCAAATCACTTTGTGGCCTCACGCACGGTATTCCCACGGGTGTCGCCTTACGATGGCTCGGGACCGTTTGTGCCTTTTGGCTCACGGATATGATAGTGTCGCTAGCATCCATATGACAAAGAACCCGGGCCGACATGATTAGTCATGATCCCAGAGTGGCACTAACTTACGGGGACAGGCATACATGAATCAACATCGAGCATGTCGGTCAGCAGCTTGCGAATCCGGGCTGTAGCACTGGGCTAACAGGACTCCGGGAACCCGGGCTGTAGCAGGCTAGGTAGGACTCCGGATGTCACCGCGTGACATTTCCCCAAAGGGACAGACACAGGAACGAAGTGAATCACATGCCGGCCAGTCAAGTGTTCCAGAGCAGTAGTGCTGGGCTAGCAGGGCTCCGATGAATCGGGCTGTAGCGGACTACAATGGCTCATGGAAGCAAAAGACCTACATTTCCCCATAAGAGAGGCTACCAAGGACAAACAACTAGGTTGTCGGATCCCACACATACCAAGCATTTCAATCATACACACAATATGCTCAATATGTGCAATACAACATGGCATCACAACCAGACTCTACGACTCAGAGTATTTATTCATTAGGCTCCGAGGAGCCAAGATATTACAAACATGGTCTCATGACCCAACATACAGAGCATACAAGCAACAAGCACATGCGGAAGCTTAACATGTCTGAGTACAAACATCTATGAAAAAGGCTAAGAAGCCTGACTATCTACAAGACCCTCCCAAGGGTACAAGATCGTAGCTGAGGTAACAAGCTAAACGTCGAAGTCCACGTGGATCTACTAGCGAGACTGAAAACTCTCTGCAAAACATAAATTAAGCAAACGTGAGTACAAATGTACCCATCAAGACTTACATCAGAACTAACTACATATGCATCGCTATCAACAAAGGGGGTGGTGGAGTTTAACTGCAGCAAGCCAGCTTTGACTCAGTGGCTAACCTGAACTACAACTACAAGTATCTCTTTTGAGGTGGTGCACACGACTCCACATATACACCATATCAATACTCCAATATGGATCCGCTCCCGTCTCCCTACGAGAACACCATCCATAGCACTCACGCTTATGTTGCGCATTTTAGAGTATCCACTTTCACTTGTCTATGAACTATGCAAGGGGTCCAAGTTTCCATATCCGAGGAATCCGGCTATTCGAATAGATAATGATAACCCTGCAGGGGTGTACTTCTTCACACACGCTCTCACCACTTATTGCCCTGTACACGTCATGTACCTCGGCAACCTTAAAGCGGAAGTCGGGCGAGGGAGTCGGGCACGACCTGACTAACCAACAAGTCTCTAGTCCAGGTTTATCGCCTATTCGGGTTCCATCCGCAAGGAGATCCGGCTGGGGTGTCACTCACGGCCCCAAACGATGTGAGCAAGGTTCCCAAGCCCACCATCCGGGTGCCACTTGGTACACCATGACACCGTGCCTAGTCTGTCCCAAGCCCACCTGTACGGGGTGCCACTTGGTAGACTACTAACACTAGCTACAAACACCAGAAACTAGTTGCAACTCTTGGACAGAGATCGAGTTGATTAATAAGCCGAGAGGGGCCGAGTTACCGAAACCCAATGTGTGGTAGTAACGTTCATGGATCACAAACACAGAACTAAGTTCCTGAGAACGGCTGCAATGAGACAACCCACCATGTACTCCTACATGGCCTCTCACCGCTACCTTTACCAAATTGTGTTCACACACTTAGCTCTCAACGGTAGGACATGTTCACCATGTTCCAATTCATTCCCGATGAATCAGACCTGACTCAACTCTAAGCAGTAGCAGGCATGACAGCAAACATGAATGAGTAGGCACATCAGGGCTCAAACAATTCCTACTCATGCTAGTGGGTTTCATCTATTTACCATGGCAATGACAGGTCATGCAGAGGCAAGTGGTTCAGCTACTGCAGCATGTAACAGTTGAAACGGTGTTTTCCTAATGCAATAAAAGAGAGCAGGAGCAAGAGAGTGGGATTGTATCAGAATGAACAAGGGGGTTTGCTTTCCTGGCACTTCTGAAGATAGTATAGCTCTTCATCGGTGTCATCGATCTCATGTCGGAACCACGTTTCTTGTGGGGGAACAAATACCGGCAACTGAGAAAGAACTCAATCAACACATGATGATGTGCAACAATATGATGCATGCTATGACATGGCAATATGAATGTGTTTTGGGCTAATGCAAGCTAGAACATATTGAAATGAGTCCATTTGAACCAAAGATTCAAATGCAAACCCATTTTATGAAGTCATATTGGTGCATTAACTTGTTTCACCTGAACAGCAAGGTTATAGTGTTGTAACATGCATGAAACTAGTACAGATGGAAAGAGTGGATTTTTCTGATCATTTTTCATATATAAATTATTTCATTTGGAGTTATGGTTGATTTTATATGAATTTTAGAAGTTTTGCTAATTTTCTGGAATTTCCAAAATAGAAATAATCCAGAAAATGATTAATTGCGTTAGCATGACGTCAGTGCGACATCATCAAGTCAACAGGGGCGGTCCAGGTCAAACCTGACCTATCGGGCCCGCACGTCAGTGAAACAGGGCAGGAATAGAGGCTGACCAGTGGGGCCAAGTCAAGGTCCACGTGGGAGAGTCAAACTGACATGTGGGGTCAGCTGCATTAATCAAAGCTAAACAGGGAATAAATCCCAGGGTTAATTTGGGTGTGGGGCCCGTTTTTCAGTGAGAGAGGGGGGTACTTAGCGGGGTCATTAGCGGCTAATGACGTGCCACGTCATCAAGCCAGACTTAAACGCCGGCGAGCACTCAGACGCGGCGGGGACGCTCGGGAATGAGCTACGGGCAAGGGTTTGGCGCGTTGAGGCCACCAGGGCATAGCCCTTGCTCATTCGCATCGAGGGATGGATGCAGCAGCGGCTCTAGTGGGCTAAGTCGACGGCGGCAGCGACTTGCACGGCGGCCGGAGTTCGGGAGTACTTGGAGTCGGTGTTGTGGTGCACGGTGGGACAAACGGGTGGGCTAGTTCGGCTCCTTGGAGCAGCAGGAGTGCGATGACGTGCTCAGGGGCAAGCTGAGCTTGCTCTAGCCACGGTGATGACTTCGCCGGCGGTGTGAAGCTCACGGGCACGGTGGAGAGTGATGCTACGGCGAGCTACATGCCACGGGGATAAGGGGAGACGGTGAAGGAGCTCACTCGGGGTCGAAGAGCAGATCCGTGGGCTTGGGGAGGCGCTCGGGGCGGCGTATCGACGACGACGATCTTCGGTGGCCGACGAGGAAACGGCGGCAGTGGCAGTGCAGCAGAGCTTCTGGCGCCGCGTGACTCGGTAGAGAGGACGAAGACGGCGAGGCGGAGACGCCTGGGACGGAGAGGGAGCGAGGGAGTGGCTGTGGCCGCGGCGGTGCACGGCGGCGCTCCCTGACGCATTCGAGGGAGAGCAGGGAGATAGATAGAGGAGGGGAAAGTGAGCGTGGAGAGGTGGGAAGGATCCAGGGGGCGTGGGCGTCTTCGTGGCACGATCAGAAGGGTCGGGGAGGAGTACAACGAGGCAAGCAGGAGGTGGCACGGCCAGTGTCGTGCCCGATCTCTCCCTCTTCCTATTGGCAGAGGTTGAAGATGACCTCCTCGCCCCTGGTGGGCTGGGCCAACTGTACCAAGCTAGGTGGCTGGGCCAGGTAAGCTTCTCTCTCTTTTTCCTGTTTTTGTTTTTCTAATTTCTGACATTTGTTTTAATTTGATTAAAACATCAAATCATTTCATTAGCTTCTAAAAATTATGATGTGGCTAGATATAATATATTCAGCGCCACTAGCCATTTTTCAGAATTATTGGATTTATAGAGTAATTATTAGGAATATAAATCCAACTCAAATAATATATGGATTAATTCATAGGCCCAAGCAAAATACTTCTGAACCTCCAAAAATATTGGTTTGAAATTTTATTCTTGCCAATATCTTCCAAAGCTAAAAAAGAACATTTCCTTGGGAACATTTGAATATATTTTGGTTGATCATTTTGTTTGAAATATTTTCTGAGGCTTTCCACTTTCCCCAATTCAATTTTAAAGGAAATTTAAACATGATGCAAGCAAGATGCAAACACTAGGCAGCACCAGAAGCTAGGGATGTGACAGTGATGTTGCTCTTGTCACTCATCATCTACAATTGTGAGGACCATGTTCTTTCCTTTGTTTATCCATTTAACCGGAGTGTCGTGTTTTCATTCGAGCTCTCTCATCTTACCAAGTTATACCTCCCTTCTCAACCGGAGTGCTGTCTCAAATCGTTCTTAACCCTTGTGCCATTCTTTCAATAGTTCCGGAGGCAGTGTGTTGTTGATTTCATCAAGTATCCTCTCATCTTGTCAAGCTCATATTCTTTACCTTCCTTTTCCAACCGGAGTGTTGTCATAATTGATCTTTATCGTTCCTTGTACATCTTGTTTCTACCGGAGTGCTTGCATGTACTTCTTGTCCATTATAACCCTTTTTCTTATGTCTTTCAACCTACAAGGTTCTAGTAATGTTCCTTGTTCCTCTTTTCTAATGGAGTGTTTTCAACTTTGTTCATCTTCGTTCTATTCTTTCTTTCAATTTGTTCAACCTCGCAAGGTTCTTTGGTTTCACACTTTTGCCAAGAATCAACTTAGTTTTTCCTCTTCTCTTTCCTCTCCTGCTTCTCTCCACTGCCATTCTAGATCTCGGGACAAGATCCTCTCGTAGTGGTGGAGTGTTGTGACGCCCCGAGACTGATGCGCCAGGTGTCTTCCAGTTATTCTCCATCGTTGCCATGTCTTTTGTTTGGTTGTTTTGCATTTCATCATGTCATCATGTGCATTGCATCATCATGTTCTCGAAACTTGCATTCGTCCGGGTCTCCCAGTTCCTTTTGTTGTCCGTTCTGAGCCCAGACACACTTGCACGCGCCCGCGGCACGTCCGAATATTATTTTATAGGTGGCCGGAAAATGTTCTCGGAATGGGATGAAAATTGGTGTGTGCTCTTATTATAGTGTAGATAGACCGCTTGTCAAGTTTCATCGCATTTGGAGACTGTTTGATGCCCCAACGGATAACTATAGTGGCAGTATAGCCGGTCTTTTCGTTGGACGTTTTCGGTCTCCGGAAATCGTGCCGGGCTGCATCTCTCCCCTCTTCTCTCAGACCAACCCGCTCTCCACAGTCCACCTAGGCCCATGCCTACCCCTCTTTGCACAGTGCATCGGCCCCTCGCGCGCGTCCGAAAGTTGTCCCGAACCCGACCTGGGCAGTTGTCACCGTTGGACTCGGAACATCCCCAAACATCTACAAAACATCCCCGTTTTCTTAATTGGACATCCTAACCTATATTTTTCTCAGCCGTCCGATTATGATCGGAGGGGCTAGAATTCCCCCCTACCCATATCAACTAACTATATATAAGGGGCAACCCTAGATTTTAGGCAGGCTGTCCCATCCATCTCATTGCCGCCGCCACTCCACCAAATCCTCTTCCTCGGGATCCCCTCGCCCGATCTTCCTCGATCCCCTCCTGCGCCCGAGCCCTCCGGCCTCGAGCTCCACCACGCCTCCTGCTGTGCCGAGCACACGGGACTCCTCGCTCCCGTGGTCAGCCATGAGCCCCGTCCCCGAGCTCGTACAGCCCCATGGCGCCCCGACCTCCAGATCGAGATGATCTCGATCCTGAGCCGCCAGGCCAGACTCCCTCGCCCTCTCTCCTGCTCTCCTTCCCTTTCTTCCCCATCTCTCTCTCGTGTTTCAGCCTCTCTCCTGCTCTCCTTCCCTTTCTTCCCCATCTCTCTCCCGTGTTTCACCCTCTCTCTCTGTCTCATTGAAACAGAGAACTTCCGCAGGTTCCCATCGCCAACGGACGCCATGGCCGCCAGAGTTCTTCCACACCGGCCTACTACCTCGCCTCGCCGACCCGAACTGGCCCGGATCCGCATCTCCGGCCACAAAGCTAGTCCCCGTGCCACCGTCGTGCATCAAGCCCTGCGCCTCTCCGCCGCCCCGCCAAGTCCCTCTGCTGTGTCGCCCGCCTGCGACCTCCTCTGCTGAACCTGTCGCGCCAAGTCCTGCTGCCGCCGCGCCTCTGCATTGAGCTGCTGCGTCGCTCTGCTTCGTCTCAAGATGCGAGCTTTTCACCTCTGCTTCGAACCAGGGGGCCGACGCCTCTGGACCCCGCGTTGACCAGCAGCCGTGCCAAGGCCAGCGCCCAGCCTCTACTTCGCCTCGCCATGCCCCTGTCGCTCGCGTTGACCGGTTCGCTACCCAGCCGGTCGCTCCAGCGCCAAGGCCCGACCTTCTCCTCCAACCTGCCAGGCCACTCCACAGTTTGGGCCGAGTGTCACATCCCTGGGTTAGTCATGCATTAGGTTTGGTTGAACATGTGCATCATGTTTAAATTCCCAGAAAACTGAAATGGGGATGACAGAACCCCCACCCCCCCCCCCTTGGAACAACTAGGGTTTACTAAAAACTTTTTCAATGAACCTGAAATGCCCTTCCAAAAAGCCCACCCTTTTTGTTTTGGGTTAAAACCTTTGACAAAAATGGTGCACATTTTTCTAGGACATCTTAAGGTCATTAGATTAATTCTTATAGTATTTGCATTTGGGCATTTAAATGCTATAAAAAATTTTAAATGCTCAAATAATCATAAACTAAAATGCTTGTTGTTGGATATATTCTAAGCAGTAGCCATGATTAATTTTATGATTTTTGGAAATGCCCTGGCATTTTTAATAAAGCCCTGAAGTTACAGAAATAATAGAATAAAAGTAAACAGAAAGAGAGAGAGAGTTTGAGGACTTACCAGTTGCTTGGCCTGGCCCAGCTCGGCCCAGCCCACTAGCTCCTGCCAGTCGTCCTCCTCCTCTCGCCAGGAGGATGAGAGGCGCGCGGCCGGCGCCCGCGGCCACACGTCGGCCACCTCCTGCTTCTGCCGACACCCCGGGAGCGCCTACGAGTGCCACGCACTCCTTCTCGTTCCCCTCTCATTCTCCCCACTCTCCCCATGCCCCTCTCCCTCCTCTGGTTCTCTCCCCATCCCCTGCCGAGCGCAGCCGTCGCTGCCGACAAGCACCACCGCGGCCACCGCCTCTCCCTCGCTTCTCTGACCGGCCCAGAGGCTCCGCCTCGACCCCCTGTTCCTTCCACCCGAGCCACGCCACCGCAAGAGCCCCACATCGCTGCCACGAGTCGTCTTCCCCAAGCACGGCTGCCGGACTCCATCGACGGATTCGCCGTCGCCAAGCCGTCTCCGAGCAAGCCGAGCCCCTCTTCGTGATCGCTGTGACCTCCGCCACCATTTCCCCCTCTCCCCGCGCTCGTCCATGTCCTCTAACCACCATGGCCATCGGAGCCGAAGCTCGCCGCCGCCACCGCAAATCACCGTCGTGGCCACAGCCATGTTGGGTCGCAACCGAGCACGCCATCATCTTCAACACACTCGCAGGAGCCCGTAGCACCCCCGCACGCCCCTCGCCGTGCCTGCTAGCCACTAGTTCGACCTCGCCCGAACTCCGGCCGCCGCGGACGTGCTCGCCGCCATCGTTTCCGACCACCCCAGCTCCACCCACTGCCACCACTCGACGCGGCTCACTACCCGCATCACCTAGATGGTCTTCGCCGTCCTTTTGGTCGCCGGAGTGCAAAAGCCGCGCTGCTCCGCCGCGTCTGGCCTCGCCGGCGGCTAAACGCCGGCGAGTTTGACCACTTTTGACCGTGGACTGACGCATGGGCCTAGGTGGGGCCGGCCTGCTAATTAGTTTAGGATTAGTGATAACTAATTTTAATTAGTTTAGTCACTGACATGTGGGCCCAGGCCCCACTGACAGTTAATTAGTACTAACTTAATTCTGTTAATTAGCTGAGACACTGACAGACAGGGCCCACCAGTCAGGTTTGACTGGCCCTGGCGCCTTTGACTCGCTGACGTCACTCTGACGCAATGCTGACGCAGTAAATCCTTTTCTGGATTTATTCTTTAATAGGAAATTCCAGAAAATAGCCAAAACTTCTAAAAATCATAGAAAATCAACCATAGCTCCAAATCAAAGAATTCATATATGAAAAATGATCAGAAAAATTCAATCTATCCATATGTAATGGTTTCATGCATGACAAAACAAGTAAACCTTGCTGTTTAAGCAAAATAAGATAATGCACTAATAAGGCTATGTTAAATGAACTAACATTTGAATCTTTGATTCAAATGAGTTCATTCCTTTCTGTTTTAGCTTGCATTAGGCCAAGACACATTCATTTTGCCATGTCATAGCATGCATCATATTGTTGCATATTGTCATGTGTTGATTATGTTCGGTGTGTCTTTCGTGGTAGGTTCTGCCTCCGAGGATAACCCCGAGTATCCGTCTGAAGGGCAGTACCCTACTACCACTACATCAGGCAAGCAATCCATTGATCATTCCTATACAAACCCATGTTCTCACTTCTGCTCTTGTTTACTGCATTAAGACAACGCGATTCAAACTATTGTGTGCTACGGTAGTTGAACCCTTATCCTCTGCATGGCCTGTCATTGCCACAGTAACTAGATGAAACCCACTAGCATGTGTAGGAGTTGATTGAGCCATGTATGTGTTTCCTACCTTGCTAGCCTGCTATGCTTAGAGTTGTGTCAGGCTTGGTTCATCTGGGTGATGGGCTAGAGTGAAATGATTATGTCGGTAATGTGAGGGATGTGTTGAACATGATTTGGTAAAGGTATCGATGAGAGGCCATGTAGGAGTACATGGTGGGTTGTTTCATTGAGGCCGTCCATAGGAACTGAGATCTGTATGTGTGATTTATGATTCAGTTATTACCATACATTGGGCCCGAAACCAATGGACCCTCTCGGCTTCTTAATCACCCTAGTACTCTGTCCAGGAGTTGCAAATAGTTTCTGGTGTTTGTAGGTTGTGTGTTGGCGGCCGTGCATAGCGCTGATCCTAGGGTTGGCTATGTTGCGGTAGATACACCATGGCACGGTGTACGGAGTCACCCGTTTGGTGTCTCGGGAACCCTGTTCACATCGTTCGGGGCCGTATGTGGAAACCTCGGCCGGACTCCCTGCAGATGGAACCTGGATAGGCGATAAACCTGGACTAGAGGCTTGAGTGTTTAGGTAGGCCGTGGCCGACACCCTCGTTGGGCTTCCACTTGAAGGTTGCCGAGTACATGTCGTGTAAACGGCGGTAAGTGGTGAAAGCGTGTATGAAGAAGTACACCCCTGCAGGGTATAAAACTATTCGAATAGCCGCGTCCGTGGTAAAGGACTACTTGGTTGCCTATACAGTTCATAGACAAGTTAATGGATACTACTAAAAGACTCAAGATAAGTGTGAGTACCGAGGATGGCCCTCTCGTAGGATGACGAGGGAGGATCCCCGGTGGAGTATTGTGTTGGTGAGTAGTGGACTCATGTGCGAAAAACTGTTTTACTAGTGGAGTGTCGTAGGATAGCTTAGCCAAGAGTCAAAGCTGGCTTGCTGCAATAACTCCACCACCTTCTTGAGAACGAGCATGTATAGTAGGTTCTGATGTAAGACTTGCTGAGTACATTTGTACTCATGTTTGCTGAATTATTGTTTTCAGACGACAACACCGCCCCCTTCGATGGGTTTTATGTAGACCTCGACGTCGATGAGTGACTTGCCACCCAGGTGGTGATCATGGCCATGGAGGGCCCTATGTAGATAGACAGGCTTCGAGAAGCCTTCTTGCTTTCTAGTGTCTGTACTCAAACTATTTGCTTCCGCATGTGCTTGTATGCTTGTATGACTTGAGTGTCGGGTCATGTGACCCCTATCTGTATGAACATGTTATGTATGGCTCTCTGGAGCCTTTAAATAAAGTACTTGAGTTGTAGAGTTTTGTTGTGATGCCATGTTGTATTTGCACATATCGAGCATATTGTGTGTATGATTGAAATGCTTGGTATGTGTGGGATCCGACAACTAGTTGTTTATCCTTGGCAGCCTTTCTTATGGGGAAATGTAGTCTAGTGCTCCTCGAGCCATAGTAGTCCGCTACAGCCCGGTTCACTAGAGTCCTGCTAGCCCAGCACTACTGCTCAGGACACTTGACTGGTCGACATGTGTTTCACTTTGTTCCTATGTCTGTCCCTTCGGGGAAATGTCACGCGGTGACATCCGGAGTCCTACCTAGCCTGCTACAGCCCGGGTTCCCCAGAGTCCTGTTAGCCCAGTGCTACAGCCTGGATTCACACGCTGATGACTGACATGCTCGATATGATTCACGTATGCCTGTCTCCATAGGTCTGTGCCGCTTTGGGTTCATGACTAGCCATGTCGGCCCGGGTTCTCTGTCATATGGATGCTAGCGACACTATCATATACGTGAGCCAAAAGGTGCAAACGGTCCCGGGCCATGGTAAGGCGACACCCGTGGGGATACCGTGCATGAGGCCGCAATGTGATATGAGGTGTTACCGGCTAGATCGATGTGACATGGAATCGGGGTCCTGACAGCGTTGGCATCAGAGCCGGACTGCCTGTAGGTTCGTTGAGCCAAACTGGTCGATGTCGAGTCTAGAAATGCTTTAGCTATATGTAGGGGAATTGATTGTGGGAGGGAACGTAAGGCTCTTTTACTCCTTTACCTTATGCCCTCTGATCTGAGTCATTCTCTTCTCATTCAACGTGGGTTAAGGACTAGGCTCTCTTCTTCTATCAGGTTCACGTGTTACTAATCCGTAGTAGCTTATAGGATTGTTGTTACAAGCCTCAGTACAGTTTCTACTACTTTTAGTATGTTGTCAGAACCTTGATATGATGTTGTTGAGTGGTATTGCAAACTGTTGTGGATGTCTCAAATCCTTTTCTGAGCATTTACAGTTGTTATGCTGTCCAATTTTCCCTAGAAATTCTAATGCCTTTGCATTGTGGTTGTGCTTTCAGATGGCCACTCGTGCTCAAAACCAAGTGGTTCGCCTGACCCGGTGCCTCGATGTTCCCGGTCATACTGCTATGTTAGCCCGGGTAATAATCGAGACGGGTTACCCTTGGTATCCCGAATACACTGTCGAAGAGTAGTTCAGAGACTTTAACCAGAGCTAGTACCTCTGTACCGTCAGGATATATCCCTCTTATCCTGGAGCCACTGAGCCCCTTCACTGTTCCTATGGACTCGGGGTTACTGTTGAGATGGTTGTGCAGGATGCTGCCTATTCCATGATGACCATCATGCGAGTCCGGACTGGCCTCCTTCGGAACACCGACTTCCGTTATATGTCAGCTTCACTTTCGGGAGCGCAAGGGTATCTCCAGGCTATTTATGCTGACCCCACACATGAGGAGTCACTACTCCGCACCACTGCCGAGATACTCGAGGATAAGGACCGCGAAAATCGGGCCTTGCGTATGGAGCTTTTTAACTCTCGTGCTGATCACTGGGCCACTTTGACTCGGTTTGCACCGGTGGTACAGGCAGGATACATGGATCTGAGGGATCTGTACCCTGTACGGTCTGGATTGCCAGATTGTATGGAGTGGCGTGATGTGCGAGGCATCACCCCTCCTCGTGGTACCCGTCTGCCACCACCTGTGGGACCAAGGCCACATCCGAGTCCCTTTGGTCCGCAGGCTCCGCAGGACCGTCTGTTCCCAGATGATCATGTTCCACTTCTAGGTTTTGGTGGCGACTTCTATGAGGATTACTACGGAGCCGTCTGAGCTAGTAGTAGTTTCACTAGTATTGTAGTAGTTGTATTCTCCACAGTCCTACGTGACCGTGGGATACGACTTGGTGTGTATCACGTTCCGAAGGTGTAGGAAAATAATGTATAGGAGCTTGGAATGCCTTTGATGAGATGTAATGTCTTTCACCGTAGTTGTACTCTAGCCTGGGCTTGTACTAAACTATGTACGGTGTGTATGACCAACGGTATATATATGGCAGTTTCTATATTACCATGTCGCGCAATGAACATCTTAGCATTCCATGTTATCCATTACATTCTGCACTTCCTTGCTAAGTTTGTGCCATCCTTATCTAAACCGTTGACTTGTTTTCTCCTAGGATGGTCAACACCCGCAGCAACCCTGCTGCCCCAGAGCAGGGGGAAGCCAGTGCAGCTAGGGGTGAAAATCTGCCTCACCCGCCTTCTCTGGCCGAAGTGATGCTGGAGGCGGAAAGAAACAAGCGTGAGACTAACCGCTTGCTAGAGCGGATTGAGCAGAACACTGCACGCCATCAGCAAAATGACTTGGTGTCAATCAATGACTTTATCAAGCTGTACCCACCAAAGTTTGACCATTTCGTCGAGCCCCTTGACGCGGATGACTGGCTTCGCAGCATCACCCACAAGCTACGTTCTGCCAACGTAGCCAAAGCTGATAAGGTTACTTATGTTGCCTATCACCTCGAAGGCCCTGCTAGCCTTTGGTGGGAAAACTTTGAAGCTATGCGCCCGGTCGGCGAAATCACTACTTGGGCTGAATTCAGTGAGGCTTTCCGTGAGCATCACATTCCGGATGGTCTCATGGATCGCAAGAGGGAAGAGTTCTGCAATTTCACCCAAGGAAGACTGACTGTGGATGCATATAGCCGTGAATTTGGGAATCTGGGATGATATGCTCCTGAAGAGGTATCCACCGATGCTAAGAAGCAGGCAAGATTCCGCAAGGGACTTAGCCATGAGCTTCACCGCGATCTTCGTCTGCACGAGTGCACCTCCTTTCAGAAGTTGGTCAATAAAGCCATTAGTGCTGAGTCAGGCCAGTCTGACTATGACGCTTCACGCAAGCACTCTCGTGATTTTGGCTCTTCATCCGGCTCTGGAGCTCAGAAGCGCTGGGTGTGGATTCCAAGCATGGCACTGCCACCCAAGTTCATTCCGAGGCCATCCTTTGAGGCGCCTCGTCCCAACCAGCAGTTTGCACCGCCCAAGCCCTATGGTGGCCCCGCTGCTATTGCTTCTCCACACCCCAATGTTGTGACATGTTTCAAGTGTGGAGAGCCGGGTCATTATAGCCGAGAGTGTCCTCAAAACAACAACCCCAATCAGTCTGGAAAGTCCGTTGGCCGTGGTAAGCCAGTGGGAAAGACATTCTATGCCAAGCCGGTCACCACTGCACGTGGCCATGTCAACTATGTTTCAGCCGAGGAGGCTCATGAGGATCCTAACGTCATCCTTGGTACGCTCCTTGTTAATTACCATACGGCATCTGTTCTTTTCGATGCTGGAGCATCTCACTCATTCATATCTGAGACCTATGCTCGATTGCATAACACGACATTCTATCATGCCCACTTCCATGGTAATTCAAACTCCGGGTTCCAAATGGCAAACTTCTAGAGTAAGCCATGGGAACGAAATTCTTGTCGATAGACTTGTCTTTCTTGCATCTTTAATAGCTCTCAAGTCCTCGAACATTTCCATCATCTTGGGTATGGACTGGATGTCAGCTCATTCTGCTAATATTGATTGTGCCACTAGAACTGTTCAACTTACTCACCCATCGGGCAAGACAGTCACTGTCTTAACTCGAGTGGCCAAGCACCAGCTTTACTCCCTAAATGCCAACCCCCTTCCAGAACTTGAGGATATTCCGGTAGTCTGAGACTTTCCGGATGTCTTTCCAGAAGAACTTCCAGGTGTTCCACCTGACAGGGATGTTGAGTTTGTGATAGACCTTGTTCCAGGAACCGTTCCAATTTCTAGAAGACCCTATAAGTTGGCACCCTTAGAACTAGCTGAGCTTAAGAACCAACTCGATGAGTCCTTGAAAAAGGGTTTCATCTGTCCTAGTTCCTCTCCTTGGGCTTGCCCCGTCCTCTTTGTCAAGAAGAAGGATGGAACGGATCGGATGGTTGTAGATTACCGACCTGTCAACTTGGTCACCATCAAGAACAAGTATCCGCTTCCCAGGATCAACAATCTGTATGATCAGCTCGCTGGATCCTCAGTCTTTTCCAAGATGGATCTGAGGTTGGGCTACCATCAAATCAAAATCAGAAACGGGGACATCCCCAAAACGGCCTTTGTTACTCGTTATGGCCAATACGAGTACACCGTTATGTCCTTCGGTTTAACCAATGCCCCAGCCACCTTCTCTTGGTTAATGAACTCAGTCTTCATGGAGTATTTGGATAAATTCGTCGTAGTTTATCTCGATGACATACTCATCTACTCCAAGAATGAGGAGGAACATGCCAAACATCTAAGGCTGGTATTGACGAAACTTCGAGAGCATCTCCTTTGTGCCAAATTCTCCAAGTGTGAATTTTGGTTGCTAGAAGTGACCTATCTAGGCCATGTAATCTCTGGTAAGGGTATTGTTGTCAATCTCGAGCGAGTTCAAGCCGTCCTTGATTGGACTCCACCTGAGACGGTCAAGCAAGTTCGGAGCTTCCATGGCTTAGCGAGCTATTGTCGTCGCTTCGTCGAGAATTTCTCCAAGGTTGCTAAACCTCTAACTGAACTCCTCAAGAAAGATAAAAAGTTCGAGTGGACTCCATAGTGCGAGTTCAGCTTTCAGGAACTGAAAAGACACCTGACATCTGCTCCCGTACTGGTACCACCAGATTTCTCCAAGGACTTTATTATCTATTGTGACTCCTCGCGACAAGGACTAGGTTCCATACTCATGCAAGATCGTCAAGTAATTGCCTATGCTTCATGGCAATTACACGCACATGAGGAAAACTATCCCACACATGATCTAGAGCTTGCAGCTGTAGTCCATGCACTCAAAACTTGGCGACATTACCTCCTCGGTAATCGTTGCGAGATCTTCACCGATCACCAAAGTTTGAAATATATCTTCACCCAACCGGATTTGAATCTCAGGCAAAGATGTTGGTCGAGTTGATCTCGGATTACGACTTAGGAATAACTTACACCCCGGGCAAAGCCAATGTCATGGCTGATGCACTAAGTCGTAAATCCTATTGTAACAACCTGATGTTACAACAAAGTCAACCACTTCTCCACGAGGAATTTTGTAAGCTTAATCTTCACATTGTTCCTCGAGGATTCCTATCCACCCTGGTGGCGAAACCTACCCTTACGGATCATATCATCAAGGCACAGAAGGTAGATCCGGGAATCTCCCGTATTAAGAGAAACATTAAGAAAGGAGTCGCGAATTGTTTCTCCGTTGATGATCAAGGTGTCGTATACTTTGGAAACCGCTTAGTGGTTCCCAAGGCACGAAACCTGAGGTGGCTGATCCTTAAGGAAGCTCATGAATCCCCTCTCACCATTCATCCCGGTAGGACTAAAATGTATCAAGACCTACGCCAGAGGTTTTGGTGGACTAGGATGAAGAGAGAAATCGCTCAATACATTGCTAATTGTGACGTTTGTCGTCGTGTTAAAGCAGAGCATCAACGGCCTACTAGCACCCTTCAACCTTTGGCTATTCCTGAGTGGAAATGGGATAAAATCAGTATGGATTTCATCACTGGGTTTCCCAGGACCAAGAGAGGGAATAATGCCATCTTCGTCATGATCGACCGTCTTTCCAAAGTAGCCCATTTCCTACCTGTTCGTGAGAGTATCACCGCTAGCCAGCTAGCTAACTTATACATCTCCCGAATAGTGTCTCTTCATGGTGTCCCATTGGAAATTAACTCAGACCGTGGGAGTCTCTTCACCTCTCGATTTTGGGAAAGTTTCCAAAATGCTATGTGAACTCGTCTCTCTTTTAGCACCGCCTTCCATCCTCAATCAAGTGGTCAAGTAGAGCGAGTCAATCAAATTCTGGAAGATATGCTCCAAGCTTCTGTCATCTCATTCGGAATGGGTTGGGAGAAATGCCTTCCATTCGCGGAGTTTGCTTATAACAATAGTTATCAAGCTAGCTTGGGCAAATCTCCTTTCGAAGTTCTCTATGGACGAAAATGTCGAACGCCTCTTAACTGGTCAGAAACTGGGGAAAGACAACTCTTTGGCCCGGATATGATTCAGGAAGTAGAAGAGCAGGTTCGCGTTATTCGTGAGAAATTGAAAACAGCCCAATCTCGTCAAAAGAGCCAATATGATCGTAAACATAAGCTCATGACTTATGAAGTCAGCGAGAAGGCTTACCTTCGGGTTACTCCGTTAAAGGGAACCCATCGTTTCGGTATCAAAGGCAAATTGGCTCCTCGTTACATTGGACCCTTTTGCATTCTTGCCAAACAAGGAGAAGTTGCCTACCAATTGGAACTACCTTCGCATCTTTCCAGAGTTCACGATGTCTTCCACATTTCTCAACTCAGGCGTTGCTTCGCGGATCCTATCCGTGGAGTGGACCACGAAAAGCTTGATCTACAAGATAACCTCTCATATTGGGAATATCCTGTTCGTATCCTTGATCAAGCCGAGAGTACCACTCGACGCCATAATATCAAGTTCCTCAAGGTTCAATGGTCACACCATTCCGAGAAAGAAGCCACTTGGGAAAGGGAGGATCGTCTTCGACTCCAGTACCCCACCTTCTTCCCGGAGGATCCTAAATCTCGGGACGAGATTCTTTTGAGTGGGGGTGAGTTGTCACATCCCTGGGTTAGTCATGCATTAGGTTTGGTTGAACATGTGCATCATGTTTAAATTCCCAGAAAACTGAAATGGGGATGATAGAACCCCCAGCACTCCCCCTTGGAACAACTAGGGTTTACTAAAAACTTTTTCAATGAACCTGAAATGCCCTTCTAAAAAGCCCACCCTTTTTGTTTTGCGTTAAAACCTTTGACAAAAATGGTGCACATTTTTCTAGGACATCTTAAGCTCATTGGATTAATTCTTATAGTATTTGCATTTGGGCATTTAAATGCTATAAAATATTTTAAATGCTCAAATAATCATAAACTAAAATGTTTGCTATTGGATATATTCTAAGTAGTAGCCATGATTAATTTTATGATTTTTGGAAATGCCCTGGCATTTTTAATAAAGCCCTGAAGTTACAGAAATAATAGAATAAAAGCAAACAAAAAGAGAGAGAGAGTTAGAGGACTTACCTGTCGCCTGGCCTGGCCCAGCTCGGCCCAGCCCACTGGCTCCTGCCAGTCGTCCTCCTCCTCTCCCCAGGAGGACGAGAGGCGCGTGGCCGGCGCCCGCGGCCACACGCCGGCCACCTCCTGCTTCTGCCGACGCCCCGGGCGCGCCTACGAGTGCCACACACTCCCTCTCGTTCCCCTCTCATTCTCCTGACTCTCCCCGTGCCCCTCTCCCTCCTCTGGTTCTCTCCCCATCCCCTGCCGAGTGCAGCCGTCGCCGCTGACAAGCACCACCGCGGCCACCGCCTCTCCCTCGCTTCTCTGACCGGCCTAGAGGCTCCGCCTCGACCCCCTCTTCCTTCCACCCCGAGCCACGCCACCGCGGGAGCCCCACATCGCCGCCACGAGTCGTCTTCCCCGAGCACAGCCGACGGACTCCATCGACGCATTCACCGTCGCCAAGCCATCTCCGAGCAAGCCGAGCCCCTCTTCGTGATCGCTGTGAGCTCCGCCACCGTTTCCCCCTCTCCCCGCGCTCGTCCGTGTCCTCTAACCACCATGGCCATCGGAGCCGAAGCTCGCCGCCGCCACCGCACGTCACCGTCGTGGCCACAGCCACGTTGGGTCGCAACCGAGCACGCCATCGTCTTCAACGCACTCGCAGGAGCCCGTAGCACCCCCGCACGCCCCTCGCCATGCCTGCTAGTGACTAGTTCGGCCTCGCCCGAACTCCGGCCGCCGCGGACGTGCTCGCCGCCGTCGTTTCCGGCCACCCCATCTCCACCCACTGCCACCACTCGACGCGTCTCACTCCCCGCATCATGTAGATGGTCTCCGCCGTCCTTTTGGTCGCCGGAGTGCAAAACCCGCGCTGCTCCGCCGCGGCTGGCCTCGCCGGCGGCTAAACGCCGGCAAGTTTGACCACTTTTAACCGTGGACTAATGCGTGGGCCCAGGTTGACTTCCCCCCTGAGCCTATGACAGGTGGGGCCGGCCTGCTAATTAGTTTAGGATTAGTGTTAACTAACTTTAATTAGTTTAGTCACTAACATGTGGGCCCAGGCCCTACTGACAGTTAATTAGTACTAACTTGATTATGTTAATTAGCTGAGACACTGACAGACAGGGCCCACCAGTCAGGTTTGACTGGCCCTGGTGCCTTTGACTCGCTGACGTCACTCTGATGCAATGTTGACGCAGTAAATCCTTTTCTGGATTTATTCTTTAATAGGAAATTCCAGAAAATAGCCAAAACTTCTGAAAATCATAGAAAATCAACCATAGCTCCAAATCAAACAATTTATTTATGAAAAATGATCAGAAAAATTCAATCTATCCATCTGTAATGGTTTCATGCATGACAAAACAAGTTACCCTTTCTGTTTAAGCAAAATAAGATAATGCACTAATAAGGCTATGTTAAATGAACTAACATTTGAATCTTTGATTCAAATGAGTTCATTCCTTTCTATTTTAGCTTGCATTAGGCCAAGACACATTCATTTTGCCATGTCATAGCATGCATCATATTGTTGCATATTGTCATGTGTTGATTATGTTCGGTGTGTCTTTCGTGGTAGGTTCTGCCTCCGAGGATAACCCGGAGTATCCGTCTGAAGGGCAGTACCCTACTAGCACTACATCAGGCAAGCAACCCATTGATCATTCCGATAAAAACCCATGTTCTCGCTTCTGCTCTTGTTTACTGCATT
Organism: Triticum aestivum; assembly: GCF_018294505.1. Classification (NCBI taxonomy): domain Eukaryota; kingdom Viridiplantae; phylum Streptophyta; class Magnoliopsida; order Poales; family Poaceae; genus Triticum; species Triticum aestivum. Next base: position 161,920,496 of record NC_057806.1, read on the forward strand.
AAGACAACGCGATTCAAACTACTGTGTGCTATGGTAGTTGAACCCTTATCCTCTGCATGACCTGTCATTGCCACAGTAACTAAATGAAACCCACTAGCATGTGTAGGAGTTGATTGAGCCATTTATGTGTTTCCTACCTTGCTAGCCTGCTATGCTTAGAGTTGTGTCAGGCCTGGTTCATCTAGGTGATGGGCTAGAGTGAAATGATTATGTCGGTAATGTGAGGGATGTGTTGAACATGATTTGGTAAAGGTATTGATGAGAGGCCATGTAGGAGTACATGGTGGGTTGTTTCATTGAGGCCGTCCATAGGAACTAAGATCTGTATGTGTGATTTAAGATTCAGTTACTACCATACATTGGGCCCGAAACCAATGGACCTTCTCGGCTTCTTAATCACCCTAGTACTCTGTCCAGGAGTTGCAAATAGTTTCTGGTGTTTGTAGGTTGTGTGTTGGCGGTCGTGCGTAGCGCTGACCCCAGGGGTGGGCTATGTTGCGGTAGATACACTGTGGCATGGTGTACCGAGTCACCCGTTTGGTGTCTCGAGAACCCTGTTCACATCGTTCGGGGCCGTATGTGGAAACCTCGGCCGGACTCCCTGCGGATGGAACCTGGATAGGCGATAAACCTGGACTAGAGGCTTGAGTGTTTAGGTAGGCCGTGGCCGACACCCTCGTTGGGCTTCCGCTTGAAGGTTGCCGAGTACATGTCGTGTAAACGGCGGTAAGTGGTGAAAGCGTGTATGAATAAGTACACCCCTGCAGGGCATATGTCGGGGGTTAGGTGCGACATATGCCAAAGGATGGCTTATCATGGTGGGGGCGAGTAGAACGTCGCTGGTGCCTGGAAATGGGATGAGGCAAAGACATGCATACCAGCGAATCTTACCCAGCTTCAGGGCTCTCCGGGGAGATAATACCCCTACTGCTGCTCTGCGGGGTCTCCGCATGATCACTATGGCGAAGTGCTTACACGATTGCTCCTTGAGCTGTTTCCTGGAGGTAGGAGAGGGCAAGGCTAGCTCTCTCCCCCCTATATGATCTGGTCTAGAACTAATGGATGCCAACCCTTTGCATGGGTGCCCTGGGGGGTTTATATAGGCCTACCCCCTAGGGGTACAATGGTAATCTGACTGGACACGGGCCCAGCCGTCAGCGCCTCTGGCCTCCGTCTTCCCCGCCGATTGCTGGGGCCCGCCGACTGGTGGCCCCGCCGACTGGCCTGGTACGGAGCCGACAGGCCACGTCCGCCACGGGCGGGTCTTGCCGGCTGCTGATTACTGTAGCCGTGCTTCTGATGACGCAGGCTTGATCATGGGGTCATGGCAACAGCCCCGCCGCCTGGCGGGCGATCACTATTGCCACTCTCCATCACATCTTGATTAATGGCGCGTGGGCCCCTGGGGGAGGGATCGGCCGACTCCCCGGGGCCGTCACCCAACGGGTCCGGCTGGTGGTCCTCTTGCCGTCTCCGGGGGTCTCACTGACTGGGGGGACCCGCAGCCTCTGGGTCGTACAGACAAGCCGTCGTGGGTGCAGGATTCGGTCCTGTGGTGCTGATGTCAGGGCCGGCATGGCAACAGTGCCACGCCGCGTGGAGATCTTCTAGGGTACGGCGTGCTGTGGCCATGCCTGCCCTTGGTAAGGGGCAGGAGTGGGCTTCACTGTAGCCACTTCCCTTCCCCGTCCCACTTGATGAGGTTATGGGGTTCGTAGGAGTCGCAGGCCGACTCCCCAAAGCCGGCTTCTCTGGAAGTCGCCAGTCAGGAGCCGGCTTTCCCTGGAGTTGTCCCTGGGACTCGGCCGTGAGTGGTCAGCCAGCCATCTTGCCGTCGACTTCTCGAAGGCGGCTCTTCGTCCTGGGGTCTTGAGGGGCGCAGCCTGCCCATATGTTTTGAAAGGTTCTGGGGCTCGGGTCGGCCTACCCGTGGCCCATTACTTCGACAGTAGTCCCCGAAGCTGGTGAGGCGCCGCAGTCGATCGGCCGAGAAGCCTCAGCAGTTTCTCTTTCCGGGTGCTCAATACATGGTTCTTGGTTGACTTCTGCCGGGCCGGCTAGGAGGAGTCGGACTCGCCCAACTCTGGCTTGCACAATATTTCAAACGTCGCGGCGGGATCCAAGTAGCGTGCTGGCTAAGCCTCCGGGCCGCCGCCCGTTCTAGGCCCGTCATGCGATAACACGTGGCTGGGCCATACTGCCAGCCTACGTGCGTGACTGGACAGGCCCATAGGCGGGGCCCGCCATTACCGCGCCTCGGCGCCCGAGCGGATCCGCTGCGGCTCCAGCGGACGGTTGGGATTCCCGTGGAGTTACTGCGCGCAGTAACTTTGTCGTGGAACGTGGGGGTCGTGGGGCCATGGGCGCAGTAAATCCCACGACCGCCACCTCGGCTTCGCAGCCCGCGAGGCTATAAGTAGGGGAGAGAAGGGGGCGCAGTGGAGCACGCGCGCCCCTCCTTCCCGCTACTCCTCGCTCTCCTCCTTCTCACTGCCCCTCGCTCTCCTTCTTCTTCTTCTTCTTCGCACCGCCGCGCACCCAAGCTTCGACGAACGCCGCGGTGATCAGCTCGCGATGAGCTCTTCCTCTGCCGCCGTGCCTCCCCCGGTGCGCTCCGGCACCTGGGACGGCTCCGAAGTTCATGACGACCACATCGAGTTCCTCCGCAGGACTTGTCGGCTCCCCGGCGAGGATCACGTGCGGGTGCGTCTTGCGCCGAGGGGGGAGATTTCCCCCGCGCCGCAGGAGGGCGAGCGGGTCATCTTCCGCTCGCACTGCCTGCGCGGGTTGGGGCTGCCGGCGAGCAGCTTCTTCCGCTCCTTCCTGGAGTTTTACGGCCTCCAGCCACACCACCTCACGCCCAACACAGTGGTGCTGCTGTCCGCCTTCGTGGCCTTGTGCGAAGGCTTCCTCGGAGTCCTCCCCACCCTCGAGCTCTGGGGGGAGTTCTTCTTCTCCAAGCTCGGCACCCAGGCTGCAGGCATGCCGGCTCAATGCGGCGCTTTCATCGCCGTGCGAAGGTCGGGGGCCGACAACCCCTTCCCCTCCATCTCCCTGATAAAGTCAGTGAAGATGTGGCAGAGATCGTACTTCTAGGTCAGGAGCGTCTCCGCGAGGGATGACTGGGTCAACCTGCCGGCCGGGAGACTGCCCAACTGGTCATACCGGGCCAAGTCGCTGACGGCAGCGGGAGCCGGCGCCATCGCGCGACTCCGAGTGCTGACGCAGTCGGAGGGTTTGACTGGTCCAGAACTGCTGGCCGCCTTCATGGCGCGCCGAGTTCTCCCGCTCCAAGGCCGCCCCCATATGATATGCCAAATGAGTGGGCACCGCGACCCGAGTCGGATGTGCACCAAGGACATGCCTCACGAGGAGGTGGCCTTCATGGTGAACTACCTCTTGGACAGCAAGCTCCTGGAGGATTGGCGGTTCGGTAAGGAGCCGTACTCCCATGCCAACCCCCGCCCGTGGTGAGTTGCCTTTTCTTTCTTTCTTTGGATTGTCTTCTTTCTCGTCGAGTTTATTTTGACCAGTCGGCTTTGGTCAGAATCCCCTCCTCCATCCACCAGCTGGCACTTCGGGGCCGGCCCACGAGTTCCTTGCCGACCGGGCGGAGAGCGACATCGACGACCCCGATCTAGGGGCGGCGGCTCTGGAGGACGACGCCGAGGGAGGAGGAGGAGCAGCAGGCGACTTCAGGCCTTCGGCCACTTTCGCCGACTGGCCTGACGACGATGCCGCGGGAGAAGTCGCCCCCCACCATCGGCCAGGAGCCAGCCAGCTTGGCGCGGGCTCTTCTGCCACGCCGGGTGCTCCAGGCGGCGGGAAGAAGCGCAGGGCCGCACCGACCTTGTTCGGTAGTCGGCCGAAGAAGCCCAAGGGTTCGGCTGCGACGACCCGGCGGGACGAGGCGGCTGCGAAGGCCATCCGTTTCCGTAAGGAAGTGAAGAAGCCGCCGTTGGTCTCTGCGTGAGTATTCTGTTTCAATGCTTTATTCTTTCTTTGTGGCTTTGTTTGAGTCTTTTGCTTGCTTCCCTTGCTTCAGGGCTCCCCTCACTGTTGAGAGGGTCAACGCCGCCTTCGTCATGGGGTCAGCGGAGACGTCCGCCACCACTCGGCGGATTGACCCCGCTGCTGACCTCCGGGAGGCGACAGAGCGGAATGCGCAAGAGAAGCGCAACGAAGAAGAGACCGCTCGCCTGGAGAAGGCGGAGACCGATAGGGCGGAGGCCTCCGCCAAGAAAAAACTGGCGGAGGCCGAAGCCGCTGCCGCAACAAAACGGCAGGCTGAGGAGGCCGCACGCCGCCAATCGGCGGTGTTCGTAACCCCGCTGAACTCTGTGCCGCCGCCTCCGGAGTTCACGGGGCAGACTGGGGAAGCCGGCGGCGAGAACCCCGTCATGGAGAGGGAAGGTGGCGACCCCTCTACGCCGGGCGTGATCGTTCTGCCTCCGCCTCCGCCGCCGTCTGCGAGCGCGCAAGGCAAGCAGCCAGCGGACCCTCTGGTGCTACCGACCGAGGACGAGGCCGTGGCGAGGCTACTCCTCCAAGTCGGCTCGCCAACGCGCCGCCGTCTGGAAAAGGCGACTTTGGCACCCCGCCCCCTGGAGGCCGGCACTGCCAGCTCGGCGATCCCAGACGCCGAAGCAACGAGCGCCACGCCCACTGGGTGGGTGCGCGGAGCCAGCACAGGGCCACTGAACCAGGCGCTTCTGGACGTCCAGGCGAAGCTTCGTGCTGAGGGCGACGCTCTCTAGAATTTCACCAAGGCGTACCTGGCATCGCGGGCAGCCGTCCGGGTATGTTTTTTCCTTTGGTCTTTGCTTTCTTGTTCCTCTCTGTGGGGGCGTGCCAGCGCACCCACTGGGTGTAGTCCCCGAGTTTCGGGTTGGCTGCTGAGCAGGCGGCCCGGAACTCCAATTGACGAACTCTGGGTATTAACTTTTGTCTGAAACGTTTGTCGCAGGACTACCACAACCTCCGCGTTACTTCATTCAACCATAACATTGAAGAGCTGGGCAAGCGGACTGCCGACTTGTCGGAGAGACGAAGTCCTTTTTCTTCTTTGCGGGGCGCGCTGGCGCACCCGCGGGCTGTAGTCCCTGAGATTCGGGCCGACTGCTGAGCAGTCGGGCCGGATCTCCCCGGCGACCTTCTTTATTGATGACTTAACGCCTTCTTTCCTCCTTCTTTTCAGGAGCCAACGCTGCTCTTCAATAGGAGCTGAGCGAAGCCAACTCCGCATTGCGCGTCAAAGGAGAGGAGTGCAGCAAGCTCGCCACAGAGCGCGATCTGCTGGCCACTCAATTGGCAGAGTAGAGGGAGCTGCTTGCGAAGACGCAGAGGGAGGCGGAAGAGACGGAAACCGCCCTCCTGGCCGAGTTCGCGAGCGAGCGCTCCTCCTGGTCTGACAAGGACGCGATGCTGGCCTCCGGCTTCCATGAGATTGAAGACATCGTTGATGGTGAGTTTCTTTACTTTCTTTCTTTGAGCTGCCGATTATAAGTTGTGCCGACTCCTGGTTTTTGTCTTGCTTCTTCGTTTCTTCCGTCTTGGCAGACTTCTTTCCTGGGCACTTGCAGGCCGCCATCCAAGCCATTGAGGCTGACCATGAAGGTCGGAGGGCGGAGGGCGCAGAGATCGCCGCCGACGCCCCCCGAACCCTTGACGAGCACATCCTGAGCATCGAGGCTCGCCTTCGGCCGACTCACCAGATGTTGCGCCGGCTTCAGCGTGTCGGTGCCCAGGCGATTGCCGCCCTGTGGCCGGACATGTAGGCTCCATGCACCCCCAGCCCGACGGCCGATTGGCTAGAGGTCGCGGCTGGTCGTCTTGAGGCCTGGAAGGATTTTTCGGCCCGAGCTGGAGCGCTCCGGGTGTAACACCCTCGATGCGACTATAGCTCCCACGTGTCGAGGCACGACTTAGAGGCATAATCGCATTGAAGGCATATGCCGCAAGTTAGGCAATCTTCACAATATCCCATGTAATATAAATCATAAAGGGGAGATAACATAGTTGGCTTACACTCGCCACGTCAATCAAGTACATAAATAACATTACATCATCCAAACACTCATGGCCCGACTACGGCACCAAAATAAAAGAGAACCCAACATGCGACACGGTCCCAATCACCCCCAACTGGGCACCACTACTGATCATCGGGAAAGGAAACATAGTAACGTTGAGAGTCTTCGTCGAACTCCCACTTGAGCTCATACGCGTCTCCTGGAGCGGAATCATTAGGCCCTGCATCTGGTGTAATAGTAATCTGTGAGCCACAGGGACTCAGCAATCTCGCACCCTCGTGGTCAAGACTATTTATGCTTATAGGTATGGCAAGGTAAAATGTGAGTGGAACTGCAGCAAGCGACTAGCAAGTATGGTGGCTAACTTATTCGCAAAAGAGGGCGAGAAGAGGAGGCAAAGCGCGAGCGAGAAACTAGAGAACAACCTGCGCAAACATTACTCCAACACCGTGTCCACTTCCCGGACTCCGCCAAGAAGAGGCCATCACGGTAACACACTCAGTTGATTCATTTTAATTAAATTAAGGTTCAAGTTATCTACAACCGGACGTTAACAAATTCCCATCTGCCCATAACCGCGGGCACGGCTTTTGAAAGTTCAAATCCATGCAGGGGAGTCCCAACTTAGCCCATGACAAGCTCTCACGGTCAACGAAGGAATAGACCTCCTCCCAAGACGTTCCGATCAGACTCGGTATCTCGGTTACTCAAGACACTTCGACAGGTTAAAACAAGACCAGCAACACCGCCCGAATGTGCCGACAAATCCCTATAGGAGCTGCACATATCTCTTTCTCAGGGCACACTCAGATGAGCGCTCCATACAACTAAAACCAAACCTTGAGTTTCCCCGAGGGGGCGCTGCACAGGACTCTAGTTTGGACCAACACTCAGAGGAGCACTGGCCCAGGGGGGGCTAAAATAAGATGACCCTCGGGCTCCGGAAACCCAAGGGAAAAAAAGGCTAGGTGGTAAATGGTAAGACCAATGTTGGGCATTGCTGGAAAAGCTTTAATCAAGGCGAAATATCAATGGGTTCCCATTATAACCCAACCGCGTAAGGAACGCAAAAATCCGGGAACATAACACCGATATGACGGAAACTAGGGCGGCAAGAGTGGAACAAAACACTAGGCGAGAGGCCGAGCCTTCCACCCTTTACCAAGTATAAGTATGCATTAAGATAACATAGCAAAATAATGATATCCCAACAAGTAAATAAATGTTCCAACAAGGAACGACCTTCAATCTTCACCTGCAACTAGCAACGCTATAAGAGGGGCTAAGCAAAGCGGTAACATAGCCAATCAACGGTTTGGTAGGACAATGGTGGGTTAGAGGTTTGACATGGCAATTTGGCAGGCTTGAAAGCAAGTGGTAGGCATCGTAGCATTGGCATAGCAAAAGAGCGAGCAAACTAGCATAGCAAAGATAGTAGTGATTTCGAGGGTATGATCATCTTGCCTGCACAGTTGTCAGAGTTGACTGGATCCTCGAAAGCAAACTCCACGGGCTCCTCGTTAGCAAACTCGTCTCCCGGCTCTACCCAAACAAGACAAACAAGCAACAAGGATACAATCAACCACGTGCAAGACCAAGCAATATGATGCAATGATGATATGCTATGTGGAATGCGATGCGAGATGCGAAATGCAAGATATGACAGGAAATGCATGAACCTGGCCTCAACTTGGAAAACCAAGTGTGCTACTGGAAACATGAGATGAAATCGCTTGAAAAAGATATAAAGAACGCCGGAATCGGAGTTACTGTTTGGAAATGGCAAGCGATTCAAATATGACACCGGTCTGCGATTTACAGCAAGTAGCCAACTAAATGCAATGAGATGAACATGCTACAGCAACCAAACATGACAAAACAATACATGGCAGGATGCACACAAGATGCTTAACAAAAGTCTAGCACTGAGATACGGCCAATTCATCCATTAACAGGTTCAAACAAGCATGGCAAAAATGCATATGGCAAACAGATCTGAGACTTAGTGAAATCAACACTTGTCTGGAATTTTAGATCAGGTAGCCCTCTTCGGAGCCACAAAACTACATGTTACAGGACATGAGCATGGCAAAGTAAAGCATGGCATGGAGCTACTCAAAGATCTTAACAAACGTCCCTTAGTGACCTTGAGCCAAAAGGGATCAAAAAATACAATTGCAAGCACGTGAACATAGCAAAAACATAATCAGTTTTCAGACTTAGTGAAAACTGACACATGCTGAAATATAACTCAAGTAGGCATGTTTACGAGCTTGATGCACTCACTATGGTGCAAGTCATGGCAAGACAAGCATACACCCATCAAGAAGGCACAAAATTCAATCCATACATGGCAAGAACAATAGCATAGCATGCATGTATCAACTACAACATCACCGGCAAAATTGCAAACAAGTTGACAATCTGCCCAGATTCACAAAGTAGCAAAAGTAGAGCTCGATTGACTCAAGCTAGGTTGCTCCATAATTTCAAACAAAGGCATGGATTGATAGATCACTACAATATTAACAAAACATCCTTACTGATCATCCTCAAAAGAGGCACGGATCACTAGGAAACAACAAGAACATATGGCATCATGAGATAAACAGCTCCAGGACTTGGTGAAATTACTAAGTCCCTGAAAACAGACTTAGCAAGTGCACCACTTTACAAGCTTGCACAAGTCACCACACACATCACAAAAATACATGGGTTGCACCTATGGAAAGATGACTAAACCCTAAAAACACATGTAGAGCATTAGGGCATATCATGCACACATTAATCATGGCAAAAATGACAAAAACCTAAACGGAGCAGCAGATCCGACAATTAACTCAAGTAGCCCTCTTCTAACAGCATTTCGGGCATCAAGATGAACTCAAATGAAAATGATGCAATGGAATGAAATGGTGTACTCTCTGAGATGAACATTTTGATATGCTATATGCATGAATTGGAGCTACGGATACAAAGTTACGGAGCTATGAACATGAGCACTTGAAACGGAAATTTTAGGGACTTAGACGAAAATTCAACCTCCCAGATCTAGGGTTTGACCCGAGGCACGCGAATCGAGGACGGCGGCGCGCACTGTTCACTGGAGGCGGCGGCCGGAGTGGGAGAAGGAGATGGCCAGAGTTGGGGCCGGCCGGAGCGAGGTCGACGGCGGGGCGGCCTCCACGGCGCGGGCGGCGGCGGCCGGGGCGGCGGCGAGACGGCAGCCGCGGCGCGGGGCGGCGCCCGCGGGCTGGCGGCAGCGGAGGGCGCGGCGAAGGTGGCGGCGGTCGCCCTCACCGGAGATGGCGCGCGGCGGCGGGGTGGCCGGCGACGGGGAGGGCGCGGGCGGTCGGGCGCGACGGGATCTGGGCCTCGGGGGCCGGGAACGGGCCTCCCGGGCCAGCGGCGGCGGCTGGCGGCGGAGTGCCACGTGGCGGCTCCCGATTGGGTGCGGGGGCGGCGGCGGACGCGTCCGGTCGGATTCGGACGTGTCCGGCCGGCGCGGAGAGGGAAAATTAGGGTTTCGGGGAGAGGGGATCCGGAATATTGCGAGGGGACCTATTTATAGGCATAGAGGGAGCTAGGAGAGTCCAAATGAGGTGCGGTTTTCGGCCACGCGATCGTGATCGAACGCTCTAGATGATGGAGCAGAGTTTAGGTGGGTTTTGGGCCAAATTGGAGGGGTGTTGGGCTGCAACACACACGAGGCCTTTTCGGTCCCTCGGTTAACCGTTGGAGTACCAAACGAAGTCCAAATGATACGAAACTTGACAGGCGGTCTACCGGTAGTAAACCAAGGCCGCTTGGCAAGTCTCGGTCCAATCCGGAAATGTTTAATCCCCACACACGAAAGAAAGCTAGAAATGACCACCGGAGGAGAACGAAGCGCCGGAATGCAAAACGTGCAACGGGGAAAATGCTCGAATGCATGAGACAAACACGTATGCAAAAGCAATGCACATGATGACATGATATGAGATGCATGACAACGAAAACAACACACGGAGACAAAACCTGAACCTGAGGAAATAAATATAGCTTAACGCCGGAAACGGCAAGAGTTGGAGTACAAATTGGGAAAGTTACATCTGGGGTGTTACAACACTCCGCCACTACGAAAGGATCTCGTCCCGAGATCTAGGACTGAAAGAACGTCGGGTACTCAGAACGGAGGTGATCCTCGCGTTCCCAGGTAGCTTCATGGTCGGAATGGTGTGACCACTTGACTTTGAGAAATTTGATTGACTTGTTGCGAGTCTTGCGTTCAGTCTCTTCAAGAATAGCAACTAGGTGCTCACGATAAGAGAGATCTTCTTGGATCTCAATGTCCTCGAAGTTGACGGTGCGGTCAGGAGTCTTGAAGCACTTTTGGAGCTGAGAGACATGGAACACGTCATGAACATTTGCAAAGTTTGAAGGAAGCTCGAGTTGATAGGCGAGGTCGCCTCTCTTGCTGACAATCTTGAAAGGTCCCACGTATCTAGGGGCAAGCTTCCCTTTGATACTGAAGCGACGAGTACCTTTCATAGGAGAGACGCGGAGGTAAACATGATCTCCGATCTCGAAAGCCAAATCACGGTGCTTACTATCGTAGTAGCTCTTCTGACGGGATTGGGCTGCTTTGGGGTTATCACGAATGACTTTGCACATTTCTTCTGCCTCTGTGATTAAGTCATTACCCAAAAGCTGACGTTCACCGGTTTCAGACCAGTTGAGAGGGGTACGGCACTTCCTGCCATACAGAATTTCAAAAGGGCCTTGCCCAAACTTGCTTGAAAACTGTTGTTGTAGGAGAATTCAGCATAAGGAAGACAATCCTCCCACTTCATGCCGAAGGAGATCACACAAGCCCTGAGCATATCTTCAAGAATCTGGTTGACATGCTCGACTTGACCGCTAGTTTGAGGATGGAAAGCTGTGCTGAAGCGGATGTTGGTGCCCATGGCCTTCTGAAAAGAATCCCAAAACTTCGAGGTAAAGATGTTGCCACGGTCTGAAGAGATCACTTGTGGAATACCGTGCAGAGAGACAATACGAGAGGTATAGAGTTCCGCCAATTGAGCTACAGTGATCGACTCTTTGATAGGCAGAAAGTGAGCCACTTTGGTGAGTTTGTCGATGACAACGAATATAGCATCATTGCCACGCTTGGACTTTGGAAACCCAGTCACAAAGTCCATTTCAATGTGGTCAAAATTCCATTCTGGAATTGCAAGAGGTTGGAGGAGACCTGCTGGCCTTTGGTGTTCTGCCTTCACTCTTCTGTAGACATCACATTCATTCACGAATTGAGCGATCTCGCGCTTCATTCGAGTCCACCAATAAGCTTGCTTAAGGTCCTGATACATCTTCGTGCTCCCAGGGTAGATGGAGAGGAGAGAATTGTGAGCCTCGTTCCTGATTACTTTACGAAGGTCACCTTTGGGTAAAACAATATGATCCTCGAAGAAGAGAGTGTCCTTGTCATCAAGGCGGTAGCACTTGTACTTGGGCTGACTCTTGGCAATCCCAACTTCACCTTTTTCACCATAGCATCAAGAAGCTGGGCTTGGCGAATCTGGTCTTCTAAGGTAGGAGAGACTTGAAGGTTGGCGAGGAAACCTTGAGGAACAACTTGCAGATTAAGTTTGCGGAAAGCTTCACAAAGCTCGGGTTGATAAGGCTTAAGAATCAGACTGTTGCAGTAGGCCTTTCTGCTCAATGCGTCAGCAATCACATTGGCCTTGCCTGGAGTATACTCGATACTCGGATTATACTCTTGAATCATTTCAACCCATCGAGTTTGCCTGAGGTTGAGATTAGGCTGAGTGAAGATGTACTTGAGACTCTTGTGATCGGTGAAAATGTCCACTTTTCTTCCCAATAGAAGATGTCTCCAAGTCAAAAGAGCATGCACAACTGCCGCCAACTCGAGATCATGAGTAGGGTAGTTCTTCTCATTAGGCTTCAACTGGCGAGATGTATAAGCAACAACTTTCTTCTCTTGCATCAATACTGCGCCAAGACCTTGGAGAGAGGCATCACAAAAGACCTCGTACGGCTTGTATTCATCAGGCGGAGTCAGAACTGGAGCAGTGATCAATTTCTCTTTCAAAGTGTTGAAAGCAATATCACACTCCGGAGACCAAACGTACTTGACGTGCTTCTGGAGAAGATTTGAGAGAGGCTTCGCGATCTTAGAAAAGTTTTCAACGAATCTTCAGCAATAGCTTGCGAGACCGAGGAAGCTACGGAGTTGCTTCACGTTCTGAGGAGGTTCCCAATTCACAATTGCAGACACCTTCTTAGGATTCACGGCAATGCCCTTGGCAGAGATGATATGACCAAGATAAAGCACTTCATCGAGCCAAAATTCACACTTGGAGAACTTGGCGTAGAACTGATGTTCTCTGAGCTTATCAAGAACCAAACGCAAGTTCTTGGCATGATCTTCCTTGTTCTTCGAGAAAACCAGAATGTCGTCGAGATAGACCAAAACGAAGTCATTGGTGTAGGCGTTGAAGATGAAGTTCATCATGCGAGAGAACATCGGAGGAGCGTTGACGAGGCCAAAAGACATGACAGTGTATTCATATGAACCAAAGCTTGTCCTGAAAGCCGTCTTGGGAATATCTTGCTCACGGATTCGAATCTGATGATACCCCACACGGAGATCAAGCTTGGAGAATACTTGGGCACCTTTGAGTTGTTCGAACAACTCATTTGATGTTGGGAAGTGGGTATTTGTTCTTGATGGTCTTCTTGTTCACTGGACGGTAATCAACACAAAGTCGGTCCGTTCCATCCTTCTTCTTCACAAAAAGAACACCACAACCCCACGGAGAAGAACTAGGCCGTATGAGACCCATTTTCTCTTGATTATCGAGTTGCTTCTTCAGCTCCTTCAACTCTTCAGGTCCGAGCTTGTAAGGACGTTTGCACATAGGTTCCGTGCCAGGCTCAAGATCAATAACGAATTCAACTGGCCGGTGCGGAGGCATTCCTGGAAGCTCTTCTGGAAAGACGTCTTGATATTCACAAACGACTGGAATTTGAGAGATGGCATCCAATTCACCCTTCTCATTGAGAGAAAATAGACGGATTGTATTATCCCGAGCGGCAAAGACAATTACATCCTCAGACGAATGAGTCAATTGAATCTGCCTGGCTGCACAATCAAGCTGAGCCTTGTGCTTAGAAAGCCAATCCATCCCGAGAATAAGATCAATATCTGAGTTACCAAGAACAATTGGGGAAGAAAGGAACTTGTAGTCACCCAATGTGATAGTAACCTCCGGGACGCAGGTGTTAGCTGTCATCTGCTTGCCCGGTGACACAATTTGCAAGGAACTTTGCAGATACTGATAATCACACTCATACTTTGATGCAAAAGGTTTGGAAATGAAGCAATGCGATGCACCAGTGTCAAAAAGAACTTTTGCAGGAATATCATTAACAGGAAGGTTACCCATGATCACATCTGACGAGTCCTCTGCCTGAGCTGCATTCATCAAATTGACCTTGGCATGCTTGAGGTTATGCTTGACCACAGCTGTACTTGCTGATCTCACAGGAGGAGGAGGAGGAAGACGCCTCTGGTTGAAACACTTGTTGGCATAGTGACGCTTCTGTTGGCACTTGTTGCACGTGACCTCTGAAAGCGAAAGGTGATATGGAGCACTCGATCTTGGAGCTTGAGACGAAGTCTTGTTCTGAAAGCCAGGGTTGGGTGGGTGGGAAGAACCACTGCCACCTTTGCTCTTCTGCTGATACGGCTGACGGAATGGAGGAGGAGGAAGCCAATACTTCTACTGCTTGGCCACTTGAGTAGAGGAAGAAGGAGTAACATCTCTGGCTCGCTTCTTGGAAGCATCACACTTCAACTGAGCAGCCTCTTGCTTCAATGCCATGTTGTAGAACTCATCGTATCTCAATGGCTCGAAGAGAACAAGAGCTAGCTGAATTTCTTCTCTGAGACCACCCCTGAACTGGTATATCATGCTCTTCTCATCCGGGACGTCCTTCTTGGCAAAGCGGGCGAGCTTCTGGAACAACTTGTTGTAGTCATAGACAGACAAAGAGCCTTGCTTCAGATTGCGGAATTCCTCACGCTTACTTTCAACCACGCTCTGAGGAATATGATGAGCTCGAAAATCTCGACGGAAATCATCCCAAGTGATAACACGTCCAACCCTGGAATCCTTGTACTGCTGGAACCATTCTGCAGCTTGATCTTTGAGTTGGAAGGAAGCGAACTTGACAAAGTCCTCAGGCCTGACGTTACTGCACTCGAAATGCTTGCACAGATCCACAAGCCAATCATCAGCATCGGTTGCCTCAACACAATTGCTGAAAGTCTTTGGCCCGTTATCAAGGAACTGGTTGACTGTAGCAAAGTGACTCTGATTGTTGCCTTGATTCCCTTGACTGCCTTGATTGCGCTCTTGAAGAATTTGCATGATCAACTGTGTGTTTGCATTGGTTGCGGCCATCACAGCTTGCCATGCCTCTGGAGGAGGTGGAGGTGGTGGCGGATCAGGATTCAGAGTCGTGCGCGTTGGAGGAGCCATCCTGAAGAGGTTGACCACCATTAGCACATAGATAGATAAATATTGAAGCTGAATCCAACGGAGTGAAAATTGCAACATATAGTCTTCACATCCGAACAAAATGAACGAATGCATTCCTCTTGAAATGGTCACATATCCATAAATTGAGAAGCCACGTAGAATTAAGGTAGAGAAATAAATCAACAAGGTACGGATCAAGAACGAATAATCGGTAAGAAATCCCAGTCTCAAACCAATATCCGTGGAAGGAGAACTAGAGCTACTAGAATTCCCACCTATGAGACTCCCGAACCTTTCCGGTTATGCAATCAGGTGTTGGGGATACAGGGGAAGCATAATATCTCACCCAAACTAGCAATTCCTACATCCAGCTGTATCCATCCTTCAACAAATAACCAAGAAACCTTCGGAAACCATCTACCTCAACCTTCGAAAAGCATCCGTTATACAAGTTATGGCGATACTCCCGAACTCCTGCCCCAGTACTGGCATAGCAAAAGAGCGAGCAAACTAGCATAGCAAAGATAGTAGTGATTTCGAGGGTATGATCATCTTGCCTGCACAGTTGTCAGAGTTGACTGGATCCTCGAAAGCAAACTCAACGGACTCCTCGTTAGCGAACTTGTCTCCCGGCTCTACCCAAACAAGACAAACAAGCAACAAGGATACAATCAACCACGTGCAAGACCAAGCAATATGATGCAATGATGATATGCTATGCGGAATGCGATGCGGGATGCAAAATGCAAGATATGACAGGAAATGCATGAACCTGGACTCAACTTGGAAAACCAAGTGTGCCACTAGAAAGATGAGATGAAATCGCTTGAAAACGATATAAAGAACGCCGGAATCGGAGTTACGGTTTGGAAATGGCAAGCGATTCAAAAATGACACCGGTCTGCGATTTACAGCAAGTAGCCATCTAAATGCAACGAGATGAATATGCTACAGCACCCAAACATGACAGAAAAATACATGGCAGGGATGCACACAAGATGCTAAAGTCTAGCACTGAGCATGGCAAAAATGCATATGGCAAACAGATCTCAGACTAAGTGAAATTAACACTTGTCTGGAATTTCAGATCAGGTAGCACTCTTCGGAGCAACAAAACTACATGCTACAGGACCTGAACATGGCAAAGTAAAGCATTTCATGGAGCTACTCAAAGAGCTTAACAAAAGTCCCTTATTGACCTTGAGCCAAAAGGGATCAGAAAATACAATTGCAAGCATGTGAACATAGCAAAAACATAATCAGTTTTCAGACTTAGTGAAAAACTGACACATGCTGAAATATAACTCAAGTAGGCATGTTTACGAGCTCGATGCACTCACTACGGTGCAAGTCATGGCAAGACAAGCATACACCCATCAAGAAGGCACAAAATGCAATCTAGACATGGCAAGAACAATAGCATAGCATGCACAGATCAACTACAACATCACCGGCAAAATTGGAAACAAGTTGACAATCTGCCCAGGTTCACAAAGTAGCAAAAGTAGAGCTCGATTGACTCAAGCTAGGTTGCTCCATAATTTCAAACAAAGGCATGGATTGATAGATCACTACAATATTAACAAAACATCCTTACTGATCATCCTCAAAATAGGCATGGATCACTAGGAAACAACAAGAACATATGGCATCATGAGATAAACAGCTCCAGGACTTAGTGAAATTACTAAGTCCCTGAAAACAGACTTAGCAAGTGCACCACTTTACAAGCTTGCACAAGTCACCACACACATCACAAAAATACATGGGTTGCACTTCTGGAAAGATGACTAAACCCTAAACAAAACACATGTAGAGCATCAGGGCATATCATGCACACATTAATCATGGCAAAAATGACAAAAACCTAAACGGAGCAGCAGATCTGATAATTAACTCAAGTAGCCCTCTTCTAACAGCATTTTGGGCATCAAGATGAACTCAAATCAAAATGATGCAATGGAATGAAATGATGTACTCTCTGAGATGAACATTTTGATATGCTATATACATGTATCGGAGCTACGGATGCAAAGTTACGGAGCTACGAACATGAGCACTTGAAACGGAAATTTTAGGGACTTAGACGAAAATTCAACCTCCCAGATCTAGGGTTTGACCCGAGGCACGCAAATCGAGGACGGCAGCACGCACTGTTCACCGGAGGCGGCAGCCGGAGTGGGAGAAGGAGGTGGCCGGAGTTGGGGCCGGCCGGAGCGAGGTCGACGGCGGGGCGGCCTCCATGGCGCGGGGCGCCGGCGAGATGGCAGCCGCGGCGCGGGGCGGCGCCCGCGGGCTAGCGGCGGCAGAGGGCGCGGCGAAGGTGGCGGCGGTCACCCTCACCGGAGATGGCGCGCAGCAACGGGGAGTGCGCGGGCGGCCGGGCGCGACGGGATCTGGGCCTCGGGGGCCGGGAACGGGCCTCCCGGGCCGGCGGCGGCGGCTGGCGGTGGAGTGCCACGTGGTGGCTCCCGATTGGGCGCGGGGGCGGCGGCGGACGCGTTCGGTCGGATTCGGACGTGTCCGGCCGGAGCGGAGAGGGAAAATTAGGGTTTCGAGGAGAGGGGATCCGGAATATTGCGAGGGGGACCTATTTATAGGCATAGAGGGAGCTAGGAGAGTCCAAATGAGGTGCGGTTTTTGGCCACGCGATCGTGATCGAACGCTCTAGATGATGGAGCAGAGTTTAGGTGGGTTTTGGGCCAAATTGGAGGGGTGTTGGGCTGCAACACACACGAGGCCTTTTCGGTCCCTCGGTTAACCGTTGGAGTACCAAACGAAATCCAAATGATACGAAACTTGACAGGTGGTCTACCGGTAGTAAACCAAGGCCGCTTGGCAAGTCTCGGTCCAATCCAGAAATGTTTAATCCCCACACATGAAAGAAAGCTAGAAATTACCACCGAAGGAGAACGAAGCGCTGGAATGCAAAACGGGCAACGGGGAAAATGCTCGAATGCATGAGACGAACACGTATGCAAAAGCAATGCACATGATGACATGATATGAGATGCATGACAACGACAACAACACACGGAGACAAAACCCGAACCCGAGGAAATAAATATAGCTTAACGCCGGAAACGGCAAGAGTTGGAGTACAAATTGGGAAAGTTACATCCGGGGTGTTACACCGGGCCTTGGAGTTCGTCAAGGCGTGGTATCCGGGGCTGGATCTAGATCGGCTGGCCACACTTCAGTCGGAGGCCCAGCCGGAGCTGGCAGCTGCGGAAGATGCCCTCGTCAAGCGTGCTGCGGCGATCGCCGAGTACACCGACACCAGCATCTTCGTCCCCAAGCGGTCTGAAGACGGCAAGGAGGTACCGCCGGAGTGGTTTGGGATGAACCCAGACTACGGAGAGGACTTGGCAAAGGTGATCGGCTCCAGCGTCGAGGAGGAAGGAGAGGCGGAGGACGGAGGTGAGACGGAGGCACCAGAAGACAGAGCAGACGGCCAGCCTCAGCTCGACCGCACCTCCAGCAACGAGCCGCGTGCGACCGAGCCGACTGCTGCCGGAGGCGATCAAGCCGAGACTACCCAGCCGGCCGCCCCGACGCCTGACGCTGCCGCCTCCTCCGACCCTCCGAATTCGTCTGCTGCTTCCTAAGCTGCCGCCTTATCTTTATTTTTTCTGCTTTAGTAGTCTTTGAAGAACTTGTTAATTCTCACAATTCCACCCACGGGGTGTATTTTGAACTTCTGCCCGAAGATTCGGCCAAGGGCCTACGTTATGTAAATATATTTATCCGAATTCTATCTTTTCTTGCTCATTGCTCTTTTGGCTTTTTTCCTTTGCCGCTTTCTCTTAGTTGCCTGCTTTGCCAATCGGACAGCCGCTCTGCGGACTTTCGCTGGATCAAATGCTTGGCTACTTTGGGAAGGCGAGTACTTAGCCGTTTTTAAGAGTTTTTGAGCAAGTTGAATAGAAGGCGGCAATCCGACTATTCAAGAGTCGGTTTGCGTAAAAAAGGCTGGAAGCAGTCTTGAGCTATGTTTTATGCTTTGAGTCCTTAGCCATTTTTCATGTGAACGCCCATTCTACCTTACCTCTGCCCACCGTACAGTCGCTCTGCGAGCTGCGGCTTCTGACAGGAGACGGTTTAGGTGTTACACACTACTTGTCCGGCTGTAGGAAGCATTTCATAGTGCAAGGCGTCAAGTCCCCGGGCCGACTTGTCGAGCTCGGTGCCATGCGGCATAACAAAGAGTAACATACTTGTAGGAATGATTTTTATCATACAGACAAAAGAGGGCAGTCCCCGAGCTCGTCTCGGGGGGCCCGAAGTCTTGATACTTTAATACAAAAGGTAGCGTGGTACATACTGCATCAACTGTAAAATCTTCGGAGGAGATTTGCATTCCATGGCCACTCTGTTTCCTTGCCGGAGTCGTCCTTCTTGCGTGCTCGGGGCTTCTGAGCATCAATCAGGTAGTATGAGTCGTTGCCCAGTACTTTGTTGATGATGAAAGGGCCTTCCCAAGGCGCCGACAGCTTGTGCTGGCCGGCTGTTCGCTGGATCAACCAGAGCACAAGGTCGCCTTCTTGGAAAGATCTTGGCTTGACCTTCCTGTTGTGTTATCGGCGCAGGCTCTACTGGTAGATGCTGGACCGGCTGAGTGCCAACAGCCGGCCCTCTTCCCGCAGATCAACGCCGTCTTGTCGTGCTTCTTCTGCTTCCTCCTCGGTGTACATGGTGACTCGTGGGGAGTCGAACTCTATGTCCGCTGGGATGACGGCTTCGGCACCGTAGACGAGGAAGAAAGGCGTGAAGCCGGTTGACTTGTTTGGAGTCGTGCGCAAACTACAGAGGATGACTGGTAGCTCGTCGAGCCAGCAGCCAGCCGAGCGCTCCAGAGGCTCGATCAGCCGGGGTTTGATGCCGGACAGGATGAGGCCGTTTGCTCGCTCTACCTGGCCGTTTGACTGTGGGTGGGCGATGATGCTAGGTCCAGTCGGATGCCCTGTGTTGCATAGAAACAGGCCACGACGCCTTTGGCAAAATTTGTGTCGTTGTCGGTGTTGATGCTGTGTGGTATGCCGTACCGAATTGTGATATCGGAGATGAAAGTTACGGCAGTCAGACCATTCAGTTTCTTGATTGGCTTTGCTTCTATCCACTTGGTGAATTTGTCCACTGCGACAAGTAAGTGAGTTAAGCCACCTGATGTTGTCTTGAATGGTCCTACCATGTCTAGACCCCAAACTGCGAACGGCCAGGCAATGGGGATGGTCTTGAGTGAAGAAGCTGGCTGGTGCGGCTTGGAGCTGAACTTCTGGCACCCTTTGCATTTTTGGACTAATTCCTTGGCCTCTTCTAAGGCAGTCGGCCAGAAGAAACCCTGTCGAAAGGCTTTTGCGACGAGTGCTCTTGAGGCCGCATGGTGGCCACACTCGCCTTGATGGATGTCTTTGAGAATTGCTTGGCCTTGCTCTAGCTCTACGCAGCGCTGGTAGACACCAGTGATGCTGCGCCCGACCAGCTCTCTATTGACTATGGTGTAGGCTGCCGCCCGGCATTGTATTTGCCGAGCTGAGGTCTCATCAGTCGGCAGCTCTTTGTTCACCAGGAATTTGAGGATGGGCTGGGCCCATGAGGGTGCTGCTATTTCTTCGGCTGCCAGAACTGCGACTTGGATGAGGGCGGTTGGGCTGGGAGGCGGCGGGTTGGAGTCAGCAACCGCATGTTGGGTTAATGAAGTCCCCAGGCCGACTGGCGCGGCCCTTGGGTCGATTTCTGGAGTCTTCGAGTCCGCCACCGCAGTCCCCGGGCCGGGTTCGACTGTGGCGGCTTTGGAGCCATCTGCCAAAATCCCCGTACCGTCCGCCGCGGCTCTGGAGTCGGATCCGACGTCTTCGGGAGGAGCCAGCACAAAGATGGAGTCTGATTATGGTGAAGGCTTGACAGACGGCTTGAGGAGGCGTTGAAGGGCGACGCCGGATGGTATTGCTTGGCGGGTAGAGCCGATTCGTGCCAAGGCGTCTGCTTGGTCGTTGTCGTTTCTTGGCACATGGAGGAACTCGCACCCTTCGAAATACCCGCTGAGTTGCTGCACGAGGAAACGGTAACTTGCCATGTTTGCATCTTTCGCGTCCCAGTCGCCAGATGACTGCTGGACCACTAAGTCTGAGTCGCCATAACACAAGATCCGGCGGATGCCAAGTTCTTTGGCAAGCCGGAGCCCGTGAATGAGTGCCTCGTACCCGGTGATGTTGTTGGAGGCGACAAAATGGATTTGCAGTGCGTATTTGAGCTTGTCGCCTTTAGGAGAGGTGAGGACGACGCCGGCTCCCAAGCCGGTGCGCATCTTGGAGCCGTTGAAATGCATCCGCCAATGGGTGGAGTCAGGCGCTGGAGGTAGGTACTGGGTCTCAGCCCAGTCGACGAGGAAGTCAGCCAGTGCTTGTGACTTGATAGCGGTGCGGGGATGGTAGTGGATGGTGTAGGGAGCCAGCTCTATGGCCCACTTGGCCACTCGACCAGAAGCATCTCGGCTACCAATGATCTCGGCAAGTGGGGCCATGCAGACCACCGTGATTGGATTCTCTTGAAAGTAAGGCTTTAATTTCTTGGCAGTGAAGTGTACACCATAGAACATCTTCTGGTAGTGGGGGTAGTTCTGCTTGGAGGTCGACAGTACTTCGCTTAGGTAATATACCGGTCTCTGGATAGGTAGTGCCTTGCCTTCCTCCTTGCGTTCCACTACAATGACCGTGCTGACTACCCGGCTGGTGGCGGCGATGTATAGGAGCATAGGTTCCTTGGGAGTCGGAGCCACCAGGACGGGTGGATTAGTCAGCATCTTCTTCAACTAGAGAAAAGCTTTGCCCGCCTTATGGTTCCACTCGAAAAAAGTAGTCTTCTTCATCAGTTGGTATAAGGGAAGAGCTTTCTCGCCCAGCCGACTGATGAATCGGCTGATGGACGCCAAGCAGCCGGTGAACTTTTGCACATCCAGCAGTCGGCTGGGTACCTCCATTCTCTCAATGGCCTTGATCTTCATAGGGTTGCATTCTATGCCACGTTCAGAGACCAGGAAGCCAAGGAGCTATCCGGCTGGTACTCCGAAGACACACTTCTCGGGATTGAGCTTGATCTGGAATCGGCGCAGGTTCTCAAAGGTCTCCTTGAGGTCTTCCAGCAGTGTTCCACGCTTTTCCGTCTTCACCACCACGTCGTCCACGTAGACGTGGGCGTTCCTGCCGAGCTGCTTGAGGAGGCACTTCTGCATGCAACGCTGAAAGGTGGCGCCAGCATTCCTTAAACCGAACATCATGGTGAGGTAGCAGAAGGCTCCAAACGGTGTGATGAAGCCGGCCTTCAGTCTGTCAGCCGGGTTTAGCTTGATCTGGTGATATCCTGAGTATGCATCCAAAAAAACTCAACAGCTCGCATCCGGCTGTGGAGTCTATCACCTGATCGATTCTTGGTAGGGCAAATGGGTCCTTGGGGCAGGCCTTGTTGAGGCTCGTGTAGTCAATACACATTCACCACTGTTTGTTCTTCTTCAGTACCAGGACCGGATTTGCCAGCCATTCTGGAAAGAACACTTCCATAATGAAGCCGGCTGCTAGGAGTCGGGCTATCTCTTCTCCGACAACTCTTCTCTTCTCTTCTGATAGGCAGCGCAGGGGCTGCCTGACCGGCTTTGCATCAGATCAGACATGTAACTTGTGCTCGGCGAATTCCGTCAGTACACCTGGCATGTCTTTGGGGGATCATGCGAAGATGTCCCGATTCTCACAGAGGAAATCGACGAGCTCGCCTTCCTATTTGCTGTCGAGGTTTGCACCTATGACTGCGTACCTCTCTGGGTGCTCCGGATCCAAGGGTATCTTCTTTGTCTCTTTGGCCGGTTTGAACGAACCTTCAGCCTCCGACTCCTTCAGGTTGGGCGATACCTCTGGCTGCTTGCCGGCCATCGCCACAACTCGCTCAAGGAGCCGCTTCTCGGCCGCGATTACCAGGGACTCGGCCAGCTGACTGCTCTCAGCCGCGCAGGCAGACGACTTCTGGTAGTCGCCGGCCACAGTCAAAATTCCCCTGGAACTCGGCATCTTCATCTTGAGGTAGGAGTAGTGGGGGACCGCCATGAACTTGGCCAAGGCGGGTCGGCCGAGTAGCGCATGGTATGGGCTCTCGAGGTCCGCCATCTCAAACCAAACAGACTCTCGGCGGAAGTGATCTTTATCTCCAAAGAGGACGTCCATCAGGATCTTGCCGATTGGTGAGCAAGAAAGCCCAGGAACAATGCTGTGGAACACAGTCCGGCTGTTCTGAAGCTGTCTTTGCTTGATTCCTAACTTCTCCATGATGTCCTTGTAGAGGATATTGATGCTGCTGCCTCCGTCTATCAGAACCTGCGAGAAACATGCGGCTCGTCTATCCGTAGCAAAGGTGGCGTCCAAGACCAAGGCATAGGAGCCCGGACTTGGCATCACCTCTAGGTGGTCAGCCCTGCTCCAGCTGATGGGCTTCTCAAACCAGTGCATGAACTCTGGCGTCTCTGATGCTACCACATTCACCTCTTGTCGCTGCACCCGCCTGCTGCATCGATCATCAGCCATACTGGTAAACACCACGTAGGCTCCGTGCTCTTCAGGGTACTCGTCTTGTACTGCGCCGACTGGCCTGACAGCAGGCTGCTGGGGCGGAGGCGGAGGCGGCTGCCCGGCAGGCGGGGGAGGCAGGAGGCTGTCTCCCTTGGTGATCCTGGTGAGCCAGTGGCACTTCCAGGTGGTGTGATTCGACGGCTTCGCGCCGCTATGGAACTTGCAAGGTCCATCCAGAGTCTGCTCGTAGGAGAAGGCCGGCAACCAGTTTGGCTTGCCGCCTTTCTGTCGCTTGAGCGGAGGCTGCCCATCTGGCTGTTGGGCTTCAACGGTTGCGACTTGCCGGCTGCTGGAAGCCGGCAGCGGGGCCTTGTGCTTGTGGTCGCCCTGCTGTTGTCGCCGGTTGGCGTCTCCCGCCGGAGTTTTTGGAGCTTGAGGGGCCACTTTGCCAGTTGTGCTGATTTGAATCTCCGCCTTCATGGAGGAGTCGGCCGTGGCATACTTGTCCGCTATGATCAGCAGCTCGTCGAGGGTTTCTGGCTCGTCGCAGAGGAGTTTGTGCTTGAGGAGGGTGCCTTCTCTGCACCTGGCTGTGAAGTACTTGATGGCCTGCACCTCGTGCACGCCCTCGCAGGAGTTCCCAAGCTCGGCCCAACGCGTGAGGTAATCGCGAGTCGACTCGTCGGGGCCTTGCATGCACAAGGAGAGCTGACAAGGCTTGGGAGGACGCTTGTACGTGCTGGTGAAGTTGTGGACGAACGCTTCGGTGAAGTCGACCCAGCTGTTGATGCTATGGGGCTTCAGGCTGTTCAGCCATGTCCGGGTCATGCCCTGGAGCATTAGCGGAACGTACTTTACGGCGACACGCTTGTTGCCGTTTGCTATGCTGACAGCCATAGAGTAATCGACTAGCCAGTCTTCCGGCTTCACGGAGCCGGTATACTTGGGCGTGTCTCTTGGGAGCGTGAACCCTCTGGGAAAGGGCTCGTCTCGAATGCGGGGCCCAAAACAAGGCGGACCCAACTCGTCTTCTTCTTCCAGCACTAGGGATCGGTGAAGTCGGTCGATCCGGTGGTGGGCATCATTCTCTCCATCTCCAACTCCCTCTCGACGGCCAAGGCAGCCGCCAAGAGTCGGATGGTCAATGGGCGGCGGGGAGACTCGCCTCTCCTTGCAAGGAGGGGGAGGCGGACAGTCGTCCCGTCGTTCCACTGCTCTCGGGCGGCCGTCTCGGTCGCGCTCTATGGTAATGCGAGTCTGACTGTGGCTGACAGCCGGATCCTTGTCTCTTCTTCCTCGGGCGCCGCCAGTCGCGTCCGAGACGTCGCGCCTTGATCTCGGCGAAGGTCGTCGTTTTGCCGCTGCGGCGACTCCGTGTGTCTGCCGGCCTCGTTCTGCTCGGCAGCCGCGTCAAGGAGCCGCTGTACTCGCTCCATCATCAGGCGGCATTCTTCGCCCTCGAAATTGTCCAGCTCATCCGCCGCTGCCTGGGCGGCTCGGATGTTCTCCGCTGGTGTAGCGTACACAGGGCGGCTTGCCTCAAACAGGTTGGCGATGGCTACGCCGCGCTACTGGACCGTGCCAAGGCGGCTGGGCCCCGCCGGGGCCGGCGAGCCGCCGACGGCACGATCCATCTCCCACTGGCAGGCTTCTGACAAGCGTCTTATGCCGACTAGCTTCTTCGCGCCTTCAACAAGCTGAAGGTGGCACGCCTCCAACGTCTCTGCGTCAGCGTCTTCCAAAATGGGCGCAGTTAGGTCTTGTAGCGCTGTGCCGAGTGAGTCGTGCGCTCCTCCGCCGGGGAGCTCGTCATGACTGATGACGAGCACCTCGGTGACGGTGCTTCTGTCGCTCTCCGCGTGAGGGAGAGGTTCGTCATAGACCACCACGTTAGTGGGGAACGCGTCGAGCGACGCGGTGTCGGAGTCGACCAGCATCGGGTCGGTGGAGCATACAGACTCCAAGTCTACGGCAGGCTCGCCGGAAATGTGGAGTTGATCGAGGAGGCCCGTGAGGAGGCTCTCGGAGCCGCCCATGCCTGCGTTGGATGCAGGTTCGTCAGAGAGGCGAACCTCGCCGACAAGTTCGGCCAGGCAGCGGGCTGCACAGGCGATCTCAACGCCGCGCAGCGCGTCGGCGCAAACTCCATCTGGCGTGCCTGGCTGGCTGCGCTTGCCAGGGAGGAAAAGGGTTCCCGTCCAGAACAGGTCTCCGGACGGCGGTGCACCATGCCCCACGGTGGGCGCCAAATGTGGGGGGTTAGGTGCGACATATGCCAAAGGATGGCTTATCATGGTGGGGGCGAGTAGAACATCGCTGGTGCCTAGAAACGGGATGAGGCGAAGACATGCACGCCGACGAATCTTACCCAGCTTCAGGGCTCTTCGGGGAGATAATACCCCTACTGCTGCTCTGCGGGGTCTCTGCATGATCACTATGGCGAAGTGCTTACACGATTGCTCCTTGAGCTGTTTCCTGGAGGTAGGAAAGGGCAAGGCTAGCTCTCTCCCCCCTATATGATCTGGTCTAGAACTAATGGATGCCAACCCTTTGTATTGGTGCCCTAGGGGGTTTATATAGGCCTGCCCCCCAGGGGTACAATGGTAATCTGGCTAGACGCGGGCCCAGCCGTCAGTGCCTCTGGCCTCCGTCTTCCCCGCCGACTGCTGGGGCCTGCCAACTGGTGGCCCCGCCGACTGGTGGGCCCCGCCGACTGGCCTGGTACGAAGCCGACAGGCCGCGTCCGCCGCGGGCGGGTCTTGCTGACTGCTGATTACTGTAGCCATGCTTCTGATGACGCGGGCTGATCATGGGGTCGTGGCAACAGCCCCGCCGCCTGGCGGGGGATCACTATTGCCACTCTCCATCACATCTTGATTAATGGCGCGTGGGCCCCCGGGGGAGGGCTCGGCCGACTCCCCGGGGCCGTCTCCCGACGGGTCCGGCTGGTGGTCCTCTTGCCATCTCCGGGGGTCTCACTGACTGGGGGACCCGCTGCCTCTGGGCCGTACAGACAAGTCGTCATGGGTGCAGGATTCGGTCCTGCGGTGCTGATGTCAGGGCCGGCATGGCAACAGTGCCACGCCGTGCGGAGATCTTCCGGGGTACGGCGTGTTGTGGCCATGCCTGCCCTTGGTAAGGGGCGGGAGTGGGCTTCACTGTAGCCACTCCCCTGCCCCGTCCCACTTGATGACGTTATGGGGTTCGTAGGAGTTGCAGGCCGACTCTCCAAAGCCGGCTTCTCTAGAAGTCGCCAGTCAGGAGTTAGCTTTCCCTAGAGTCGTCCCTGTGAGGGGCGCAGCCTGCCCTGATGTTTTGAAAGGTTCTGGGGCTCGGGGCGTCCTACTCGTGGCCCATTACTCCGACAGTATAAAACTATTCGAATAGCCGCGTCCGCGGTAAAGGACTACTTGGTTGCCTATATAGTTCATAGACAAGTTAATGGATACTACTAAAAGACTCAAGATAAGTGTGAGTACCGAGGATGGCCCTCTCGTAGGATGACGAGGGAGGATCCCCGGTGGAGTATTGTGTTGGTGAGTAGTGGACTCGTGTGCGAAAAACTGTTTTACTAGTGGAGTCTCGTAGGATAGCTTAGCCAAGAGTCAAAGCTGGCTTGCTGCAATAACTCCACCACCTTGTTGAGAACGAGCATGTATAGTAGGTTCTGATGTAAGACTTGCTGAGTACCTTTGTACTCATGTTTGCTGAATTACTGTTTTCAGACGACAACACCGCCCCCTTCGATGGGTTTTATGTAGACCTCAACGTCGATGAGTGACTTGCCACCCAGGTGGTGATCATGGCCATGGAGGGCCCTATGTAGATAGACAGGCTTCGAGAAGCCTTCTTGCTTTCTAGTGTCTGTACTCAGACTATTTGCTTCCGCATGTGCTTGTATGCTTGTATGACTTGAGTGTCGGGTCATGTGACCCCTATCTATATGAACATGTTATGTATGGCTCTCTGGAGCCTTTAAATAAAGTACTTGAGTTGTAGAGTTTTGTTGTGATGCCATGTTGTATTTGCATATATCGAGCATATTGTGTGTATGATTGAAATGCTTGGTATGTGTGGGATCCGACAATCTAGTTGTTTATCCTTGGCAGCCTTTCTTATGGGGAAATGTAGTCTAGTGCTGCTCGAGCCATAGTAGTCCGCTACAGCCCGGTTCACCGGAGTCCTGCTAGACCAGCACTACTACTCGGGACACTTGACTGGCCGGCATGTGTTTCACATCGTTCCTATGTCTGTCCCTTTGGGGAAATGTCACGCGGTGACATCCAGCATCCTGCCTAGCCTGCTACAGCCCGGGTTCCCCGGAGTCCTGTTAGCCCAGTGCTACAGCCCGGATTCACACGTTGATGACCGACATGCTCGATATGATTCACGTATGCCTGTCTCCATAGGTCTGTGCCGCTTTGGGTTCACGACTAGCCTACCAGGCCTCTCCTCCAGCGCCAAGGCCCGACCTTCTCGTCCAACCTACCAGGCCTCTCCTCAGTTTGGGCCGAGCCCATATGGTGAGCCACCCACCAGTCCTGCGCCAGTCCGCCCCAGTTTCGGCCCGCTTCAGTTTTTTTCAGCGTCTGCGAATTTAGCTAATTATCCAGAGTTGGCAATTTTGCAGAAAAACCCTCATGATCATGCATTTAATAACTCTAGAACTGTGCATCATATGTAAATAATTTATACATGTAAAATGCTTAGAATTTTGTCTAGTTCCATAATATGCTACTTTCATGCATGTTAAAAATATTTAAATGTTGTTTGATTAAATTTGTTCTAATAATATGTAAAAATGCTTTAATTCATAACTAATTAACCGTAGCTCCAAATTTAACAAACTTTATATGTAAATGGTGTAGAAAAATGCATAGTTTAACATGGTAGCCTACTTTGCATGTTAAACAACTCCAAAATTGTGTATAGGGCAGAACAGTACCAAACCTAATATATGCATATGGGGATTTTTCCGGACTTGTTGTTTGTTGTTCCGGCCTCATTTAAACTTGCCTAGATAGGTAGTTTTCATATGCTTCACCTCTTGCCATGCTAACCAACATTTAATATTGTTGAGTACATAAACGGGAGAGAACTAAATAAGTCATGTGGTGTTCCATCAATATGAAACTCGTTGCATATTGAGCTCCACTTAATTTGTAGTTTTGCTTGTGCATTTTGCCATGCCATGCCTCATTAAAACGGACATGCATCATACTTGGTTGTGCATCATGCCATGATTTATGTGATGGTTGTTTACCATGTTGTTTGATTCTTTCCAGTGTGCTTCTTCGGGTTAGTTCCGATAACGTCGCGTTTGTGAGGATTCGTTCGACTTCGTCCATTTGTCTTCTTCATGGACTCGTTCTTCTTCCTTGCGGGATCTCAGGCAAGATGACCATACCCTCGAAATCACTTCTATCTTTGCTTGCTAGTTGCTTGCTCTATTGCTATGCCGCGATACCTACCACTTGCTATATCATGCCTCCCATATTGCCATGTCAAGCCTCTAACCCCACCTTTCCTAGCAAACCGTTGTTTGGCTATGTTACCGCTTTGCTCAGGCCCTCTTATAGCGTTGTTAGTTGCGGGTGACGCAACCCAGCTCGAGTGGGAGCTCGATGAAGATCGTGTTCGTTGTGTTGTTTCATTCCAGTTGATCAGTAGTGGAGTCCAGTCGGGGCGATCGGGGATCTAGCATTAGGGGTGGTCTTCTTTTATTTTGGTTCCATAGTCGGACCTTGATTGTATTCTGGATGATGTAATGTTATATTTATGTATTGTGTGAAGTGGCGATTGTAAGCCAACTCCTTATCCCTTTCTTATTCAGTACATGGGATGTGTAAAGATTACCCCTCTTGCGACATGCCTGCTATTCGGTTATGCCTCTAAGTCGTGCTCTGACACGTGGGAGATATAGCCGCATCGTGGGTGTTATATTACTGGTCCACGACGGCATAGTCATGTGCCCTCTTCAAGAGCCGGTGCGCGGGCCGCTAGAGCAGATGAAGAGGTAGCAGCCGGCTCAGCGGCAGCACCAGATGGCGCCAAGGCAGGAGCGTCGC
Organism: Triticum aestivum; assembly: GCF_018294505.1. NCBI lineage: Eukaryota > Viridiplantae > Streptophyta > Magnoliopsida > Poales > Poaceae > Triticum > Triticum aestivum. The sequence goes on from NC_057806.1 coordinate 161,949,700, forward strand.
CCTGGGAGACCAGTGCTGACCTGCTCTTCGTCGGAACCACCGCCGGCGACTTCTTCGAGGGGGTGATCTTGGACCTTGTGGTGACCCCAGGAGGGGGCAGGACCTCCCTCACCGGGTGGTCGCTGGCATCGTCGTCATCAGGCAGGGCGCGGCGAAGATCGGCCTTGCGCGGAGGGGAGGTCTCCCCGGTCCCCTTCGTGGTCGCCTCCGAGTTCTGCTCCTCCTCCCCGTCAGAGCTGCCGGAGGACACCACCACTGGAGTCATTGCTACTGGGGTATCAGAGGGCGCCGGCGGCATGAGCCCATGCTCATCAAAGACGGGCATGGTGGCAGCAACCTTCGCTCCGTCGGGACGGCAGTACAAAGGAACAAAGGTGTCAGGAGGGTACCCCTTGTCATCCCTGACCAGGGAGCGGAGAGCCGTGCCCAGTTCCTTGTCAGACAAGGCCTCCGGACACAGGCGGAGGTCGTCACCCCATCCCCGAGCTTCCACAAGGGGCGTGAGCGCGCCTGGAGTAGAGCCACGCGTTGCGACATGATTTCCTTGACAATCATGGCCCCCGTCAGCTTTGCCGCATTTGGGTCGTCAGGCTTCAGATCGGCAGTCATCTTCTCCAGCACATGCTCTGCCCGAGGGTCGGTGAGCTTCGCGCGGAACCACCTGTCGTGAGACACGGGCATCCCCGTCGGCAGCACAAGCCGAGGGTGGGAGCACTTGGCGTCCATTAGGACCCACTTGCTCCTGAAGCCCATGGCCTTCTTCCCGGCCTTCCAGATCGCGTTGGTCTTGTTGGCCGCAACGAAGTTGGCGCACCCCAAGCAATGGCCATCCTTGATTCGGAGATAGAAGAAGTGGCGCAGGAGTGCCACGGATGGCATCTCCCCAACGTAGGCCTCACAGTAGAAGGCGAAAATTGACAGAAGGAGGACAGAGTTGGGATGAAGATGGAGGGCGTGGAGCTTGTAATGGCTGAGGACGGAGTAGAAGAAATCAGAGAAGGGGGGAACAAACCCCGCTACAACGCTGCTCATGAAGAAAGGATAGAAGGGCTGCCAGAGGCCTCCGGCTCGACAGAGCCAACCAGAAACGCAGTCTTCCTCTTCTCATCGCCGCCTCCGCCGTAATCAGGAGTGTGGCGACGAGGTTCTTCTCCGAGACGCTGGGCGTGCTTAGGGCTGGCTCATACCAGGAGGGCGGAAGGGTGGCCCTTGCCTTGCTGGGTGCCATCAATGGCGGGCTTGGAGGAGGATTGGTGTAGATTTGGAGACTTGGGAGCGAGGAGAAGGAAAGGGGATCTGGAGCAAGACGAAGGCAAGCAATAAAGACACTGCGATGCGCGCCAGCCTTTTTGTCAGGCGGGCAGTTGTAGAGGCAGTGTGGGGAAGCGGAGACACCCATGTCCCGTCAATTGCCACACTTCAATCAAGGCCGCATGCTGTTAGGGCCCGCGGCGCTCCGCACTTGACCCTTGGCTTCGCTGCGAAGCCAAGCACGAGTGCGCCATGGGCCCGGGGCTACCGTCGGTGTCCTGTGAACGGGGGTACCCAGACTTGCATGCGTGCGACCCAGGGCATGGCTCCACCAGCGGCCTGGTACGGCCCATCTTCATAAACCAACGCTCAAGACCCTTGCGAGGCGAACGACGCAAGACCTCCTCAGGGGCAGCCTTACTAGGCTGGCTCGCGACAAGCGGAGAGATCAAGGTGAGTGGCACCTCGTGAGGTTTCCGTGATGTGAGCCATGACAACCAAGGCCAAGCGGTCGTAGAGTGCCAGTTTCCTCTTTGGTGCTAAAGAGGCAGGCGCAGGCAAGGAGTCCCGAGGCGTCAAGCAAATGTTTTCATATTGGTGCAACGAGACCAAGACTAGCAGGACAGCAAGATGGAGGTCATCACAGAGCCCATGACGGCGTCACCACGAGAGCCTTTGGCAGGCGAAGACCACCTTTTGTCAGGATAAATTGTACTCGTTGTCCCCCTTCAAATTGGCCGTTGTAGGATCCCTTCCCGCCTAATATTTTGGAAGAGGACCCAGACCTCTATAAATAGGTCTAGACACCACCATAGCAAGGGACGGATCATTGAGATCATCCCCAACCACACAAGATCATTGAGGCTGTTCTTCCTTTGTACTTGTTCATCCCCAGCCTACAAGGCAATCCACCACACCACACCGGCATTACTAGGGATAACCTTATACACAGAAGTTTATTAGTAGCGCGGTCTAAAAACGGGCGCTACTGCTAATTAGTAGCAGTGTGGGGTATAAAACCCGTGCTACTACTAAGCTGATAGTAGTAGCGAGGGGTATAAACCCGCGCTACTACTAAATGATCTTCATCATACCCCTGAAACAGGCCATAGTAGTAGCGAGGGGTAAAAAACCGCGCTACTACTAAATAGGTAGCTATAGCGCAGGTATAGCTGGCCAAATGGGCCGGTTTTTTCGGGCCGGCCCCTGAGCACGCCGGCACGACCCGCCTTGGGCCAGGCACAACACGGGCTAAACGGGCCGGGCCCGGCACGCGGCACGCCCTGAGCCGTGCCTGGGATTGGAGGCTGGGCACGCGGGCCGGCATGGCATGGCCCAATTAAGTTTTTTTTTATTTTTTTTCTACATCTATATATGGCCCAACATGTAAAAATAGGTTGAAAATATGCGGCCCACCGTGCTAAACGGGCCAACGTGCCGGCCCGTTTACTAACTAGGCGGTGCCTGGGCCTGGGGCGCAGCACGCGGGCCGGCACGGCACGGCCTGTATAGTAATCGTGCCCTGGCAGGCCGTGCCGAGCCAGGCACGATTACGATGGACCGGGCCGGACCGGCCCGTTTGGCCAGGTATGAGCGCAGGTAAGACCCCGACGCTATTACTAACCGTGTCCACTACTGCACCATCCACCCAGCCCGATCCACTCCCACCCCACCACTCTCTCTCTCATCCCTAAAAAACTCTCTCACGAACTCCGCAGGATCTCCTCGGTCCACCCCACCCCGGCTCCTCTCCCCACGGTCTCCTCGCCGCCGCCCCCACCCACGCTGACCGGTTCCGGCGAGCACCGGCCACGCGCAACACCCCACCTCCTCCTCCCCCTCCCTTCCCCTTCCTCCTCTGCCCGCCCCTTCTCTTTCCTCCTTCCTCCCGACGGCCGGCGATGGGCGCGGACGAGGAGGAGCACCAGTCCCCCATGCGGAAGCGCGAGCGCGAGGAGGGAAAACACTATAACTGGAGGCCCCCCTCGTCCGCCCCCCTCATCTCCCGCCCGCCTCGCCACCAACCCCCAAATCGATTTCAAATCGCGCGCCGCCCGGTCGGCGTCCCCGACGGCGGCGATGGAGGTGGGCGACCTGCACAAGATGTGGGAGATCCGGGCGCTCAAGCGGAAGCCCGAGGAGCCGACGGCCCACGCGCTCCTCGACCGCGTCGCCAAGAAGGTCCAGCCATCATGCGCCGCCGCAAGTGGCGCATCAAGGTCCTCTCCGAGTTCTCGTAAGCAAACCCTAACCTCTGTAACCCTCGTTCCCCCCATCGGCTTCTCCGTCTGACCTATACCGTGCGCCGGGGCGATTTCATTGTGGGAACATCCCCAAGAACCCGAGGCTGCTGGGGCTCAACGTCAACTGAGGCATCGAGGTGAAGCCGTGAAGCTGCGGCTCTGGCGTGACGGCCGGGACCTCGACTTCATCCCTTACGAGGAGGTGCTCGACACCATGCTTCACAAGATCGCGCACAACGCGCGCAGGCCCCACAACGCGCAGTTCTACAAGCTCTGGGACGAGCTCCGCAAGGTCAGTATCTTCATGTTTCTGCTCTTGTATCGGTGCTTGAAATGTCTACGATTCCACCTGTATAGCGGCTCACTAATGTTAGTGTATGTATATATCCGGTTGCTTGGAATATGTTGCTTGTGTGCACTAGGCTATAAGAATGCAGATGTTGTGCATATTCCCTTGCAACCTAGCCCGTTTACTGAAAGCTTGGTTCAATTGATTTTGGGGTTAAGGACATTTAACCTGAAATTTTCGTTGGATCCTGTCGTCATTAACAATGTGCAGTCGAACTGATCTTATAACTTATGGCTTAGAATTCTTTTGCGGTAGAATCAGAAACATGATTTAAGGTGGTTACATAAAACATTCGACCAATGGCTTTAGTTATCAAATTTTTGGCTTCTCCTTCAACTGATAAAAATGTATTATGAATTTCATATTATAGCTGGCAATGTTAGAAGAAAGAACATAAAGGTTAACATGTTGTAGAAGAATTCATAGGTGACATGTCCAAGTATTTCCCATTGCAATGAAGTAATGGCTTAGAAGTCATATAACTTGCTTATTAACCGATCCAGTAAAATTCTGTTGATTGTGCATAATTTTACTTATTAGCCGCAGGATGTGGTTATACTTCTAGCTAGACAGGTATACATTTTTTCACTGTTGTTCCACAATTTTTGTTATCATCTACAATGGCACCATTGATCTTTCATTTTCTTTTCAACAGTTTGACAGTACAACGGATGGGGCTGTTAAATATGAGATTCCAATTGTGGCAGTGCATTGCAAAATAACTATTTGAGGTATATATGGCATGCCATCTATGACAATGATGCATGCAGTTCCTCCCAGAGTGTTCCTCTCCAGCTACCAGGCCTTTCGATGGATGCTACTCTGCGCAGGTAAGTCTGATAGTTAACATACTCTTATTTCATTAAACAAAATTCAGGTCTATTCCTTTATGTATATATGAGGAATTGATAGTGCAGATTAGAAGCTTACAAATTGTCCTCTCATGCTTTGGCTATCATACTTAGAGCTCCAGTAGTTCAGAATATTAACAATATTTGCATATTGAATATTTATCATAGCATTCGTGTTTCTCAAGCTTTTGCCGCTAATTTGTTTCCTCTAAAACTTTAGAGTTCCATATCAGAATATTGAAATTGGGATGTCCTATTTTATCACTGTTTTCCACTTCGCAAACAAGTTAATCTCTTAATGTAGAATCACAAGTTCATGAAATATGGCACATAAGTCCACATGTAATTAGGAATGATTAGTTCTTATGGATAGGGCGATAGGGATTTCACAAGTCTTATTAGATTCTTTGTTACCATGTGTTGTCGAAGTTAATTGAGTATTGGCAGCATGGTCTAGCATCTTTGAGGTTGCTGAGTTTAGCCCTCTGGTACAACAAGGACAAGGAATTTATAAATGTTTAGGTTACATATTTTTAAGCATCCAGCCTTTGTCGGTAGTGAATTCAGTATGCTTAATAATAATAACTTGCCATGTCAAAGACGTAATATTTGATAAGTTTTGGTTTAACCTACAAGTAATTGCCAACGGAAATCTGTTGCTTCTTATGCGCTAAACCTACTGTGACTTTCTACAATGTAGGTTAACCAATTAATTGAACCACAAGGATAGAGATCTACACTCTATTCAACAATTTTCTCGAGAAGTTTGATTTGTATTCGATATTTCATGGACTTAAATAATCTCTATCCGTAAACACATTGGTTTCTTTCATCTAGTGAACCCAGGTAATAAGTGAAGATGAATATTACATGTGTATATTACTTTTTCCTCTGTCGTTAGATTATGTTCAGAATATTTCTGATATTTTTTTGGAATGCTAGGACTATCACATGTAAAAAAGAACTTTAAATCACAAAAATGTTGATTTCTTTTACTAATGATCTTAGAGGATTAGCTTAAGTACCATACAGAGGATGACACAAATGGTAATGAACACATCGTGGATCTTGCATTAATTTTCTTATTCTAGCAGTACAATTTGTGCAGGGAAGTCATTCATTTGTCATGCCATGGAAGTATCGTTTGAAGTTTCCTTGCTGTCAAGACTTTTTTTTCAACATATATGAGGTGGCAAGCAAAGTTATGGTAACTGCAGTTCATGTCAGGTATAATGTGAAACGTAGGTCCATCATCTCATCATCCTTTACGCCCTTTCTTTCCCTAATATTTTACAGCAAACCAACGGATCAGCTAACCACAACCTTAGTATGTGGTATACTGCGTAAATATCTAGCTTGGTAGAAAGCATGGTCAGTAGAGCGTTTTCTAACCATGCACTAGTAGTGCCCACTCCATGCTACTGTTATGTACACAGACGAGAAGTTTGTTTGAGAAAGAGTATGCTTGCTGCCTTTCATCTAATATCATATGTTTCTGTTTCCTATGAGAAACTGATGGTTCACGTCTCTAACTTCTACTGCTTTATAGTTTTGCACAAAAGCTTTTGTAACCATGATGTTGATATACCTATGATTGTTACTTCATGTGCTACTACATTAGTAGGGAGATTTTTATAAAGGTACCAGAATTTATCTTCTTCCACATTAAGTCAATATTTAGTAACGGAGTTCTATTTTTGTTTGCAAACTAGTTCATTTGTCGCAAGGAATAAAATCTACTCTGGATAGTTGATTTAGTGTTTCTTGAACATGGCCAGGGCAATGGATAAAATCTACTCTGGATAGTTGACAGAGGGAGTACATGCTAAGTTGACTTTTGCCTGTGGATTTGCTTATCATGAAGATGGTTGCAAGGATGCAGAGGGAGCAGATCATTTGGAGAGATAGGATGCCACTGTTTGGTGTTTTTATGCATTTTAGTTTGCTTGTAACTGTGTTTGCACTAGCTGGGAGTAAGTGACTTCAAGAAGTGTAGGTGTTTTAATTGAAGGCATGAAAAGCCACGACAATATGTATGCTCTTACAGGATGTGCTCTAATACCGCCGGTTTATTATAAATCTTGGATTAGTAATGATGTGTAATGCTGCTGGTTTATTGCAAATATGTGTTTGTTTTATTTGGAATTGTATGCATAGAATGGAATTGGTGGATTTTATTTTTTAATTCTTAATTAGTTAGTAGTAGCGTGGGACAACACCAGATGCACTACTACTACTTCGTTAGTAGTAGCGTGGGTTTGCATCCAGGCTACTACTAACTTTTTAGTAGTAGCGTGGGAAAAAACCTGAGGCGCTACTACTATTTCGTTACTAATAGCGCGGGTTGCACCCGCGCTACTACTAAAATGTTACTAGTAGGGTGGGTTTCACCCGCGCTACTACTAACTATTAGTTGTAGCGCGGGTACCAGCGCTGCTAGTAGTCATTTTACCCGCGCTGCTAGTAGCCTTTTTCCTAGTAGTGTGGAGTAGGGTATTACACCGCAACGGTGGCTCGAACCAGTATAAACTCTTGTGTCCTTTGTTCCTCGGGTTCGGCGAGCTAGGCTTTGAGATCTTTGCGATATTTTGAGCTAGAGGGAGAGATACCTTCGTGCGCACCCCAGTGTTCGAACCTCAAGGGTTTGCTGGAACCCAAACTCCAACATCGGTGGCAAGTGAGGGAGAGGTTGGCAGATCTGGAGACGCCAACATCGGTGGCAAGTGAGGGAGAGGTTGGCAGATCTGGAGACGCTTTGAGCGGGGAGAGAAGGGGATCTGGAGCAAGACGAAGGGAAGGCAATGAAGGCTCAGTGGCATGCGCTAGCCTTTTTGTCAGCCCAGGATGGTTGCTCAAGCTGCGTGGGGAAGCGGAAACGCGCTCGTTGATACGTCTTCAACGTATCTATAATTTTTGATTGTTCTATGTTATTATATTATCAACCTTGGATGTTTTGATATGCATTTATATGTTATTTTATATGATTTTTGGGACTAAACTATTAACCTAGAGCCCAGTGCCAGTTTCTGTTTTTCCTTGCTTTTGAGTATCGCAGAAAAGGAAAATCAAATAGAGTGCAATTGACCTGAAATTCCATGGAGATCATTTTTGGACCAGAAGAAGCCCACGGAGTACAGGAGATGGGCTAGAAGAGTCCCGAGACCACCACAAGGGTGGGGGGCGCGCCCTACCCCCTGGGCGCGCCCCCTATCTCGTGGCCGCCTCGGGGACCCCCTGACTTTTTCCTGACTCCGATACTTCTTATATATACCCAAACTTAGACCGGGAGTTCCGCCGCCGCAAGTCTCCGTAGCCACCGAAAACCAATCTAGACCCGTTCCGGCACCCTGCCGGAGGGGGGAATCCCTCTCCGGTGGCCATCTTCATCATTCCGGCGCTCTCCATGACGAGGAGGGAGTAGTTCACCTTCGGGGCTGAGGGTATGTACCGGTAGCTATGTGTTTGATCTCTTTCTCTCGTGTTCTTGATTTGGCAAGATCTTGATGTATCGCGAGCTTTGCTATTATAGTTGAATCTTATGATGTTTCTCCCCCTCTACTCTCTTGTGATGAATTGAGTTTTCCCTTTGAAGTTATCTTATCGGATTGAGTCTTTAAGGATTTGAGAACACTTGATGTATGTCTTGCATGTGCTTATCTGTGGTGACAATGGGATATCACGTGATCCACTTGATGTATGTTTTGGTGATCAACTTGCGAGTTCTGTGACCTCGTGAACTTATGCATAGGGGTTGGCACACGTTTTCGTCTTGACTCTCCGGTAGAAACTTTGGGACACTCTTTGAAGCTCTTTGTGTTGGTTGAATAGATGAATCTGAAATTGTGTGATGCATATTGTATAATCATACCCACGGATACATGAGGTGACATTGGAGTATCTAGGTGACATTATGGTTTTGGTTCATTTGTGTCTTAAGGTGTTATTCTAGTACGAACTCTAGGATAGATTGAACGGAAAGAATAGCTTCGTGTTATTTTACTACGGACTCTTGAATAGATCGATCAGAAAGAATAACTTTGAGGTGGTTTCGTACCCTACAATAATCTCTTCGTTTGTTCTCCGCTATTAGTGACGTTGGAGTGAGTCTTTGTTGCATGTTGAGGGATAGTTATATGATCCAGTTATGTTATTATTATTGACAGAACTTGCACTAGTGAAAGTATGAACCCTAGGCCTTGTTTCCTAGCATTGCAATACCGTTTTCGCTCACTTTTATCATTAGTTACCTTACTGTTTTTATATTTTCAGATTACAAAAACCTATATCTACCATCCATATTAGACTTGTATCACCATCTCTTCGCCTAACTAGTGCACATATACAATTTACCATAGTATTGGGTGTGTTGGGGACACAAGAGACTCTTTGTTATTTGGTTGCAGGGTTGTTTGAGAGAGACCATCTTCATCCTACGCCTCCCACGGATTGATAAACCTTAGGTCATCCACTTGAGGGAAATTTGTTGCTATCCTACAAACCTCTGCACTTGGAGGCCCAACAACGTCTACTAGAAGAAGGTTGTGTAGTAGACATCACACGTCCCATCAAGTGCCATCTGTCGACCGAGGCCGTAGGCGGTTGGGGCACACGGCGCTCCGCCCTTGCCCCTGGCTTCGCCTCGAAGCCAAGTGTGAGCACGCCTTGGGCCCGGGGGCTACTGTCAGCGTTCTGGGAACGGGGGTACCCAGGCTTGCCTGCCTGCAACCCATGGCGTGGCACCGTCGACGGCCCGGTATGGCCCACCTTCAGCATCAACAACACAAGATCCTCGCGAGGGGCCAAGCCTCGCGAGGCGGACGACACCAAGACCTCCAGATGGAGCAGCCTCCTTAGGCTAGCTCCTAAGGAGCGGAGACTTTATGCAAGCCGTCACCTCGTGAGGTTCGGATGATGCAAGCCATGACGACTAAGGCCAGGCGGGCGCCAGCGGGCGCAATACAATAGTTTTCTCTTTGGTGTTAAAGAGGCAAGCACAGGCGCGGAGTCTCGAGGCATGAACCAAAGGTTTCCATTCCTATGCAACATGACCAAGACCGCTAGGACTGCAGGACGGAGGTCATCGCCGAGCTCACCACGGCGTCACAACCAGAGACTTTGCAGGCAAAGACCACCTTTCGTCAGGATAAGATGTGCTAGTTGTCTCCCTTCGAAATTGGCCGTTGTGGGATCCCTTCCCGCCTTCATTTTGGGGGAAGAGGACCAAGGCCACTATAAATATGGCCTAGCCGCCACCGTAGAGAGGGATCGATCGGCTAGATGGATCATTCAGACCATCCTCTCCGTCACCAGCACAAGAACACACCTCCTAAGGTTGTTCCCCACTGTACTAGTTCATCCTCAGCCCACCTTGGGGCCAATCCACCACAAAGCAGGAGTAGGGTATTACACCGTAAGGTGGCCCGAACCTTGGTAAACTGCCTTGTTCCATTTCCTTCCAGTTCATCGAGCTAGGCCGCGAGATCGATGAGTAGGTAGACTGAGGAGGTTGAGTTCTTCGCACGCACCTAGAGTTCGAATCCATCTTGGGTTTGCGGAGCCCCGAATCCGACATATAGCCTCTATGCATGCTTACGAGTAGTTGCTATCAATCTTTTGAAGTTTTCTTGACAAAAAAATTGTGGACTAAAAATTTCAGAATTTTATCTATAGGAATAAGATGAGTTTCTTTAGGAATTTTGCTTCCAAGAAGAACTCCAAGGGAGTCATTGTGGAATCATCGCATAATGACCTCCATACTCGGAGAATGGCGGAAGTGTGGCTGTGCGAATGGCCGCATAAACCCTTCATGGATGGAGCCAAAATCTGTCAAGAGTTTGCACAATTTGTTGCTAATGTTGGCCTCACCGACTTCATCGCAGCTGAGTGTGAACAATACCATCTCCTTACAAATTTCTTTGTGAAAAATTTCATTTTCTGAGTAGGAATAACCCCCCTAAGGTGCAGTTTAATTTATATGTTGAAACCCATCAGATACCACTTACTGAATTTTGTGCTATATGCTTGATCCCTTCTGATGGGGAAATAAGAGAGCCTAGACCTGCAGAGTTTGAGGACTTTTATCGCACTCTGTCAGTGGGAGATGAGAGGGGTATCGACTGTCACCGCCACTAGCTTGCAGTTTCCTTCTCTGCATTATTTTGTTCTATTCATTACGAAGTGTTTACTTGCTAAAGAGAAGTTCGGTGCATTTAGTGCCCCCGATTTCGTTGACTTGCGTCATGCACCATACAGTGATAACACTTATAGCCTATGAGTTATTATTGCACCTCGTCTACACCATAATAGTACCAAGGGTAAAATCCATGGCGGTATTTATGCCACTCGTTTAGCGAGTCACTTTAACATTCAGATTTTCCAGCATGATTGCCGTTTACCTAAGATTTATTTAGATCGCCAGGCTGTGGCAACTCATCAATTTATTGATGGCCAGAACACTACTATTCATATTCCATACAACCTGGTTTTCAGTGATAATACCCGTGATATTATTCCGTTGCTTGCACCTGCATTGTTTGATTGCATTGCCATGGGCGGATACATGATCATGCCAGATGACATCATTGTCTATAGGAATGCCCAGGCAACTACAGAGGAGGAGCCTCAGGAGTGGGACGTTCAGGTGCCCGCTCCCCAACACTTCAATGTGGGACTGGATGGCTACTACGAGTGGTGATTACCAAGTTAGGCCACAAGCCTAAGCTTGAGAGAGTATATATTTCCACCGACACTACATTCATGCTAACACATTTCATTCCAGTTGTCGGTGTTCACACTTTTTCATTGTATTATCCATGCTAGAATTATTTTGTCGCTTTCTTCTTGTGTGTTTGAAAAACTTTGAAAAAACCCAAAAATATTTCTTGTATCTTTTCAATTTTTCTTTCTACTTTAATTAGTTGTAGTATAAAAATAAAACCCAAAAAGATTTCTCGATTCTTCTTTTACTTGTTCGGAGCTTTCCCGTGTAAATAGATTTTCTCGTTTTTTTCTTTCTTTAGTTTGCTTTCTCTAAGAAAAACTAAAAACTCCAAAAATATTTCAGTGTGTTTCTGTGAAATTCTTTTCTGTGTATTGAGTCATACCAAGGAGAAGACCACGATGAAAATGTTGAGTGGCTCTCATATGCATTATTGTTGATCTAACAAAGAGCCCAAATTTCTTTGTCGTCTCCTTTTGAAAAAAATGTTTGCAGATTCCAGCTTAGTCCACGGCACTTTTGCACTATTATTATTTTCATATCATTCGGTCGTGCAAGTGAAAGGCAATAATGACGATATTTGATGAACTGGCTGTGGCAGAGAGATACGGGTATGAACTCCACTTGTTCTATTTTTGTAAATATGTTTAACCTAGTATCCATGATTCAGCCTATTATGATTAAACATGTTTGCAATGACAATTAGAGATTATACATTCTCATGCCATGCTTAAGTATCTAGGAGTGGATAATGCTTTATCTTGGATGTCAACATTGCATTAAAATGATTGTGATGTAGTATGATGATATGGTATCCTCCTCTGAAAGTTTCGAGTGGCTTGACTTGGCACATGTTCATGCATGTAGTTAAATCAAATCAACATAGCCTCTATGATATTCATGTTCATGGTGCTCATATCCTACTCATGCTAGTATCCAATGTTACTTATGCATAATGCATGTTCATGGCGGTTTTTGCTCTCTAGCTGGCCGCCTCTCAACCTATTTGTGTCGCGAGAAACCACGGCCACCTATGGTACCAAAGTCCCTTGCTGGTTCGGCGAGGGGATGGCACGTTGCACAAAGAGCAGAGTAGCATGCGGTAGCATGGCAGGGATCACACATGCAGTTTTTACCCAGGTTTGGGCCGCCGTGAGGCATAAAACCCTACTCCTGCTTTGGTGGATTGATGGTGGAAAAATGGTGGTGGTCATAGCCCATTGGCTCAGCAGGGTTGCCTCAGGGCTAAACGGCTACGTGCATATGAAGTATGAGGGGTGGATTTGCTAATCCAGTGTCCAACCCTTTCTAAGTTTGCCTCGGGCCTCCTTTTAAAGGTTAAGGGGTCACCAGAGTGGAAAATCAGTCATTATGCACTGATAAGATAGCAAACAGTGCTATCATACCTAACTCTACAGGCTGACAGAGCGCATTAAATGCGCCTCTCAACGTCACATTGTTGCTTGCCCAGCAAGCCTTGCGGGCTGTTTCGCCAGCTTCAGGCCTGCTCGCTTGACACGTCGTAGGACATGTGTCGTTTGTGGGTATTTCCTGTAGAAAGAGGCCGCCATGTGGTAGATGGCTTCCACTTAGTCACTTTGCAGCTTGACACCGCACTGATCGACGACATGCGTCATGATGAAGTGGTTTAGTGAGGTGGCTGCATCTCCGTGTGTCTGGCAGGCCTTCCCGGGGGGGGGGGGGGTCTTGGAGGTCTTCTTCCGGGGGTAACCCCATCCTTGCCGGGCTTGCCTGCCCAGCAAGGGAGGCCTTTCTCCTGGTGGTTTCTTACTTCTCTGGCTTGGTCTTGGTCCTCTTGTTTTGCATGTTGGCCTTCTGAGAATCTTGATTTCTTGTACTTTGGCCTGAACCTGGTGCTGTAAACTTGCTCCCATGCCTGTGCACAGTCTGGGCAACGTACCCAGGATTCGTTGCACCGACAGAAGCCCCCGGGCCTGCCCCGAACATGCTGCCGAGTATCATTAGGGTAGGTCCTAATAAGTACATAGGCAGAGGTGCGGAAGAGGCAGTCCTCTTGAGGTCTTCTTTGCTTCTTCATTAATCTTGAGTCCGGGCCAGTTTCCAGTTTCCCCGCGCGTCGTGTAAAGCCAATCGTGGCCATGCCACTCTTGTAAGGGCCCGTGAATGTCTTTAACACATGGGGTGGAAACTACAAATTTACTCTTCCCACCACACCCATATCCTCAGCCACGTATGTGGCATGCATCGCGCGGGGTAGGTAAAGGAAGCGCGTGGTGCGGGAGAGCATCTAGATGGGGACCCGGTCTTCAAGAGTTGGCGGAGGAGGGCGGCGGTTGCTTGTTGAGGGAGCGGCTCCCCCCTTGGCTCGCCTATAAAAGGGAGGGCGAGGGGAGAGTGCAGTCATCCATCTCTGCACTCCTTCTCCTCCATCTTCTGCCTCCTGCTCATTATGTTGAAGGGAAAAGCCTGGGGTCAGGCCCCGGGCTTCATCCTAAGGTTGGTGACATCAAATGCTTGTGCTGATGCTTGGGGAGTGAGCCTGGTCCAAGCCCGGAGAAGACGCGACGGACAAACCGCCCGTGGCGTGGGGGATATCAAGCTTCCCCATTGTGGGGAAATGCTTGCTCCTTCCACCACGACTGGTTGCCCATCGAGTAGAGCAGCATCCGGCCTCGGGATGCTGCCACTCGTTGGCTCGGTAATCAGGTTCCCGGTGTCTTCGATGCTCGCCTGGGAGGCAGGGCTGGGGATCGTTGGTAATCCTAGCATTGCCCCTCCTGGATGCCTTGGGGCTGATGTTGACGAGAGGCGCGCCTTACTGCCCGCTGAGGTGGGGAGCGTCACGCCCCGAGCCCCTTGGCCGTCTAGGTCGCTCGCCGTCTCTCCAGGGAAGGTGCCAGACTGGAGTCTTGGCGCTTCTCGGGAGTAGCGGTGATGGAGAGAAAATGAGGGAAGATGAAGAAGGCGGGGGCAGGGCATCAGGTCGAAGTACGATGGCGTGGATGCCTTCGCCTCCGACCGGCGGCCTACCGCCTCGTCTTTCTGCCCTTCCCATCCCCCCCGGCACCATCATCACTAGTCTCTTTGGGTGATAGCCAGGGGGACCTTCTCTTGGCGCCTTTGTCTCTCCTCCAGCAGTCTTCCGGCTGAGCTTTGGTGGATGACTCCATCGGTGCCCAAGCTAGGGCTTCTTGCTGGCCCTAGAGGTGGTGACCTGGGGACCACCGCTCTGCTGTCCGTGCCCCTCCTTCGTAGCCTCACCACTCCCGATCTTGTCAGGCTGCGCCCGGCAGGTCGTGGCGGGTCCAGGATGGGCTCTTGCTTGGGTGTCCCTTTCGTCCTCTCCTCTTCCCACCACAATACCTGGTGGAGGGAAAACGAAAAGAGGAGATTACGTGGCACTTATCTTTTTTTAATATTAAACCTATAGGCACTAGCCAAATTTTAGTTCAAATAATGTAATCTCTCGAGTCCATGTCTATGTTCTATAAAGTTTGTACTTGTATAGTCAGCATATTAATGAAAAAGATGAACCTTGCAGGGAATTCGTGCATGTATATGTCCACGCAGAGGTGGAATGCCTCTTTATTTAAATAAACGAGTTTTCCCTGGCAGGCTATCCTACCGGTACCCTTTTATTTTGTTGCCGGAGGACTGAGCCTAGCGGACATAAATAAAGGGGCCTGCCCCCCACCAATCTCTTTTCACCAAAGGCCACTCTGACCATCCTGGCCGAAGCAACGTTCGAGTCTAAGGATGGAAGCACCTAAGTTTCAAAGAGCGGAGAGGTTTTCCTATGCACAAGTTTCAGCTTACAAAAGAGTTATGGACAAGAGGTAGAACTTATATGTTTGGCTTGCCGGAGACCGTAGTGCCGGTTCATCTTCCCGACTCCCGGTAGAGGCCGAGCTCACAACATGACGTGCAGCCTTGTACGGATGGGAATGATGCAAGATGCGACCTTATCTATATGCATATGCAAATTCTCATGAAATGCTTATGCAATGCTCTTGAAATGCTCATGCATGAATGCATGCATGCAACTTGTCGGGGAGCCCCAGCGCTTCGTTTATTTCTCTGTTGCTCAGGGCCTGTGCCTGGCTTTGTACAAGGGGTTACATGCAACTAAGGCAAGGCATGTACAAAAGGGTGGCTCCGAGCAGGGCCCGACAGCCGCGCCTTATGGGTAGAACTTGCGGAGATGCTCAATATTCCTTGAGTTTTGCAATTGAATGCCATCTCCGGTTTCTAGACAGACTGCGCCAGGTCTGGTGACTGGAACTACCCGGTAATGGCTTTCCCACTTCGGCGTCAACTTGTTTGTACCCTTGGTGGACTGAACGCGCCTAAGGACAAGGTCGCCTTCCTCAAAACACCGGGCATGAACCCTACGGCTGCGATACCGACGCAGGGCTTGCTGATAGCATGCCGCATGCATAGCAGCCCGGAGACGGTTCTCCTCGAGTAGCACAGTGTCGTCACGCCGGTGCTGATCTCGCGCTACTTCATCATAGGCAAGCACTCGAGGGGACCCATAAATGAGTTCCATTGGGATAACTGCTTCTACCCCATAGACTAGGGAGAAGGGAGTCTGCCCGATAGCTCGGTTTCGTGTCGTTCTAAGGGACCAGAGAACTACCGGCAGCTCGTCGATCCACCGCCTGCCGTGCTTCTATAGCGTATCAAAGGTTCTTGTTTTGAGTCCCCGCACCACTTTAGCGTTTGCCCTCTCAGCTTGTCCATTGCTTCTGGGATGTGCGACAGAGGAAAATCAGATCTTGCTTCCAAGGGCACGAACATATTGCATGAAGGCGCAGCTCATGAACTAGGCGTCATTGTCGGCAATAATCCTTGATGGGACTCCAAAGTGGCACACCAATTCCTTTAAGAACTTGATAGCTAACTGAGAAGTCACCTTTCTCACGGCAGCTACTTCCGGCCACTTTGTAAACTTGTCGATATCAACAAACAAGAATTCAAAGCCCCTGGTAGCTCGGGGGAAACAGCCGAGGATATCGAGCCCCCAGACCGAACACGACCATGACAAAGGAATTGTCTTAAGAGCTTGTGCAGGCAGGTGGGTGCTTTTGGGATGGAACTGGCAGGCTTCACACTTGGTGACTAGCTCAACCGCATCTTGGAGGGTTGTGGGCCAATAAAATACTTGCCCGAATGCTTTCCCAACTAATGCCATTGATCCAATGTGGGAACCGCACATGGCTTTGTGTATCTCAGCCAGCAGTTCCTTTCCTTCTTCCCGGAAGATGCAGTTCAATTTCACACCGTTGGGCCTCCTTCTGTACAGAGTGTCATCGACAAACTGATACATACTTGCCCTCCGGGCTACTCTTTCAGCCTCATCTTGGTCATCGGGAAGTTCTCCGGTTTGGAGAAAGTGGACTATGTGCCTTGCCCAAGTTGGAGCCTGGGGCTCGACAACAAGGACTAGAGGCACCTCCTCAACTGCGGGGGCACATTCCTCGTTCACGGGGACCATAGACCCGGCTGCAGGGTGCGGTCCGGCAAGTGATGGGGAGTTGTTTCCGGTAGGGTCCCTACTAGAAGCCCCGGGGGGCTCTATCGGGAGAGGCTTATCGGAGTCCAACCTTCTCCTTTTCCATGCCATCATTGCTGGGGATACGGAGGGCTGAGTAAGATAGAGAACAAAAGTTCTTGGTTCCATAGGTAGCTTCTACGCAGCACACTATGACAGATGATCAGCTATGCTGTTTTCTGCACGTGGTACGTGCTCTGTTTGCAATCCATCAAAGCGCTCCTCCAATCTTCTCACTTCCTCAACATATGCCTCCATCAATGGACTTTGGTAATCCTAGTTGACTTTTCTAACCACAAGTTGTTAATCTCCTTGAAAGATCAGCTTCTTGATTCCCAATTCTGCGGCAATCTTGTGATATATTATTGGTCACCTCTTCCCAGGCAAAGTGCATCTGGACAACATACTTCAAGTGCTCCTCGAAGGTGGCCACGAGAAGCACGCCAGCTCATGCACCTTGCAGGGAAAAGGCACCATCGACATACATGATCCGTTCTTGGGTGCTTCCTTGCCGGGGATAACTGTTTCCGATATTTCCTCATCGGGGGTTGGCGTCCATTCCGCAATAAACTCTGTGAATGCCCTGCTCTGAATTGTAGAGGTGCTCTCAAACTTCAGGCCAAAACTAGATAACTCCGAAGCCCACTCAACTATTCTACCGGTAGCCTCAGGGTTTCGGAGTATTCTTTGAATGGGAAGCGAGTGACAATCGTGGTCTCATGGGCTTGGAAGTAGTGGTGCAGTTTCCTTGAGGCTGTTGGATCATGGGTTCCAGCAAAACCCTTAAGGTTCAAACACTGGGGTGCGCGCGAAGATCTCCCCCCTATCGATCCGCGTCCTAACTTAGCTAAGATCTCACGAACTAACTCGACGAACTCGCAACACAAAGGACACAAGATTTATACTGGTTCAGGCCACCGTTTTGGTGTAATACCCTACTCCAGTGTGGTGGTGGTGGATTGCCTCTTGGGCTGAGGATGAACAGTACAAGTGGAAGAACAGCCCCCTGAGGTTGAGGTGTTCTTGTGCTTGGCGAACTGGTTGTTGTTCGGGTGGATTCAAGACGAGTTGCCTCCTACTGTGGTGGCTAATCCTATTTATAGAGGCTATGGTCCTCTCCCCAAATATTGAGCGGGAAGGGAGCGAATAACGACCAATTCGAAAGGGGACAGCTAGTACAATCTATCCTAACAAAAGCAGTCTTCGCCTGCCAAAGGCTCTGGTGGTGACACCGTATTGGCCTCCACAGTGACCTCCATCTTGTCGTCCTTCTGGTCTTGGTCTCGTTCCACCAATATGGCAACCTTTGCTTGATGCCTCGGTACTCTGCGCCTACGCTTGCCCCCTTAGCACCAAAGAGGAAACAAGGACGCTGCGCGAGCTGCGCCCGCCTGGCGCCTGCCTGGTCTCGATTGTCATGGCTTACGTCACGCGAACCTCGCGAGGTTTCCCCGACCTTGAACTCTCCGCCCCTCGCGAGCCAGCCTGGTGTGGCCGCTCCTGAGGAGGTCTTGTGTCATCCGCCTCGCGAGGCTTGGCC
Organism: Triticum aestivum; assembly: GCF_018294505.1. Lineage (NCBI taxonomy): Eukaryota > Viridiplantae > Streptophyta > Magnoliopsida > Poales > Poaceae > Triticum > Triticum aestivum. The sequence goes on from NC_057806.1 coordinate 161,968,188, forward strand.
CCTCGCGAGGGTCTTGATTCTTGTTGATGAAGATGGGCAGTACAGGCCTACCAGCAAAGCCACGCTGTGGGCCGCAGGCAGGCAAGTCTGGGGACCCACGTTCCCAGAACACCGACAGTAGCTCCCGGGCCCAAGGCGAGCTCGGGCTTGGCTTCGAGGAGAAGCCAAGGGCCAAGTGCAGAGCACCGCGGGCCCCCATATATTGCAGGCTCGGTCGACGCGTGGCGGTTGATTGGAAGTGGGCGTCTCCGCTTCCGCATGCTGCCTCGGCAACTGCCCGATGTGACAAGTCCCTGCGACATGCAAGGAAGACCATCATTACCTGCGATCATGGGGGCGCCAGTTGGCCTTCTCCTGGTATAAATGGGAGGGGGCGGAGCCCCCGTTGCCCATCCTTCCTCTTCGTCTTCCGCTTCTTCTTCTTCCTTGCTCCATTCCTTGCTTGTGCAGACATGACGTCGATCCAGAGGTTCTCGGCCGCAGAGAAGCGCAAGGCTCCCCTCAATGTGCCCAAGCTGCTCCCACCGAAGAAAAGGAGGTCTCATCACCGCGAGGTGGTCGTGAGGCCGGTGGTGTCGAGGCCTTGGTATGAGAGGCCGCCTCCTAGGTACCAGCTGCCCTTGAACACTCACGCCGACGATTTCGGAGCAAGGAGCGGTGAGCGACGCCGCCTGCGCCAGGGCAGTGGTGTTCAGCCGCCGTCACCGCTGATCTGGATGGCGTTGGCGCCAGCCTCGCATGGACCACTGTTGATGATGTCGTCGGCGACACCTGGTGCGCGTAGATAGAACCCCTAGGACTTCCTTCCCTTTTGTTCCCTACGAGGAATCAAGAAACGGACCCCGTGGGGGTGTGTAAAGCGTCTGTAATGCCTTTTGTCAATATAGCCCTCATTATGAAGATTTGTGTGTGCATATCCTGCCGAGGCTCGGCCTCCCCTTTCCAATCCTGCGGCAGCTTGGTGATCTATGCTGACAAGTCCCGATCCCCATGCAGGCTGCAACCATCGCTGGTATGCTAGGCCGCGTTCCGTGGTCAAGGCCAGGAGGTGAGCGGCCTGAGGTCCAGTAAGAGCTCCTAAGGCGCGATGCTCAAAAGGTCCCCCTTAGCATGCAAGCAGCTATCTTAGGATGGGAAAGGAAGAAAACATTGCCGTAGCAGGGCAACGAAGGGAGTGAGCGAGGGTCTTGTGCCGCAAGCGATTGGTGGATCTAGAGCGAGAACCTATGTTTGGTTGTCTGGGGTCTGCTCCTCAAGTCATGCCGGACTCGCACGCCGGTTGCTGTAGTGTGGCTAGGTCTGGCCCGTGTGGGCCTCCCCCTCCCCTCCATGTCCTTCTTGGTGCTCTGTGTCCTCAGGTCCCGGCCCTCGAGCGAGCTCAACCGCCACTGGTATGCTAGGTCTCGTGCCATGGTCAAGGCCAGGGAGTGAGGGCTAGAGAGCCAGTAAGAGCTCCTGAGGCACGATGCTCTGCAGCCCTCCCTTTAACGCGCAAGCGAATCACATCGAAGAAGAGAGAGAGCCCGCGGTACCGCCTGCTGTGGTCCTCATGAAGTTCCTGCAAGGAAGGGCACCGGTCGCCGTGGTGATTGCTGGTTTGCTTCTAGCGCGTGAGAGGGGACTCCCTACTGCGGAGAGCCCCCGGGGCGTGTATAGCCCCGCCCTGACACGTGGCTTGCACGGCAGGGCTAGACGAGGTGTATCTGGACACTCGTGAGCCGGCGCGGGACTCACGAGGCCCTACCCCAAGGCGGCTTGCGCCTAGTCTTCGTGTTTGTTTACTATCTTGGTTCTGCGAGATGGTTAGACAACGCGAAGGATCCTGAAGAAAGATGGCCGGCGCGCGGCTCCCATGGTGGGTGACAATCAAGCAAGCGATAGTCATAGATAGATTAGGCAAGGAAAGCAACCTAGCTCAGGTAAATGCAGGGAAGATGCATGCCACTGGGTCCGGCCCGAGCGGCTTGGGATGATGCAGCCTGAGGGGCGCCCCAACAGGGTAAGCTAAATTCATAAAAGGAAGGATACACGCCACAGGGACGGACCCACGTGGCTTGAGATTGATGCAGCCCTGGGGGCGCTCCCAGCTGAATGAACTTTTGGAAAATGTCTCCTGGTTCTGTTGATGAAGGAGAGTTGGGGTAGCTGAAGGCGTGCGGCGAAGGGGCTGCCCCTCATGAGCCACTAGGGCCCCGAGCCTCGGGAGGCTCTAGGGTCCCGGAGGTTCCTTGAGGACCGTCTTCATCTCCGTCAATACAGCATGGTGCCTGGCCTCCTGAGCCGCCAGGATGCTCCGCAGGTTGCATTGATAGGTGGCCTCCACACTTGCCAGGCCAAAGGGCATGCGAACTTAGTTGTGAGGTGGACCCTTGCAGCGTCCCACGCGCGAAGGCCAGAGAAGATCCTGAGTGGTGGCCCGATTGAGCCCTGGAACGTCGATGCAGATGCACAGCCCGACATCCTCGCCTGGATGGGGGGCTGCACCTGGTGAGTGGCGGCCGCCGCGCATGGCCCTTGCGTCTTGCAGTTCCTGAGCGGTCTTGGTGATGAACTCCTGAGCGGTGGGCACTCCTTGACATGTGTTCTCCTGATGGAAACGTGCCGCGAAGCACGCCTCCAAGTGGTGCCCAAGCGCCTCCCTCGTGATGTTGGCAAAGTCTTAGGCCCTCTAGAAGAGAGCCCTTGAGCCCTGCCCAAGAGGGGCACTGGGCGCGCTTTCCTATGAGATGGATGGTGGCGCCCCAGGTGCGATCGCCGATCCTGATGAGGCGCCGCTTGCCTGAGGCCCTGCGAGGCGCAGATGCTTCTTCTTCTTGGGGGTGGCCTCAAGAGGTTGCTCGGCTTGATTGTCGGGATCGTCGATTGCTGTAGCTTGGAAGGCATGCTTGAGGGAGCACACCGCGTCTCTTTCTTCACATGGGACTATGATGATTCCGCCGCTTCCCGGCATCTTGAGGACATTGTAGCCATGATGGGTCACCGCCATGTACTTGGCCAGGGCTGGATACCCGAGGATGGCGTTGTATGGCAGGTGGATGTAGGCGACATCGAATTCGATGAGTTCGGTGCGGTAGTTTCTCCGAAGGTAACAGGGAGGCGGACCTGCCCGATTGGGGTAGTAGAGCCATCGGTTACTCCTGAGAAAGGCTTGGTAGGCTGAAGCTGGTCATATGGCACTTGGAGGTTGTCGAACGTGTCGACGGACAGGACATTGAGCCTGCACCGCTGTCAATGAGGGTCTTGGTAACTTGCACGTTGCTGATGACTGGTGAATAAAGCATTGGGAGGACGCCTGCAGTAGCCACACACTTGAGCTGATCTGCCGAACTGAACATGATGGGAGACCTGGATCATCTGAGCGGGCGTGTGGCCTCGAGCTTGGGGAGAACTGCATTCACTTCAAGGGCAAATTGTTTGAAGATACACTGCGAGGCTGGGGCTTGGGCTCCGCCCAAGATGCAGGCGATAGCGTGTGGCTCCTGGAAGCCCCCAGCCCCCTTGTCTTGATGGTGGTCGTCATTCCTTCTGGGTGGTGGCAGTAGCGGAGGAAGGCCAGCGTTGCCTTGAGGACGAGCCTCACGAGGCTGGTCCCTCCAGGCGCCCTCGCAAGGCTGATGCTGCCAGCGGTCCTCACGAGGCCGGTCGCGCCACTCCTGGCGCGGGCCACGGTCGTCCCAGCGTCCGCCACCATGTCCTCCTCCTCGGCCGTAGCCCCGATTCTGCCACGAGTACGGCCGCTCCCTTGCGCTTTGTCGCGAATGTCCCCGAGCTCTTGACAATCGTTGGTGTTGTGGCTGTGCATGTTGTGGAAGGCGCAGAACGGTCGGCTGCTCTTGGATGACTCAGGTTGGTCCCTGCCGCGCTTCCTGTCCGGCTCTGTCGCGAGTACGGTCGCTCCCTTGCACTTCATGTCCTTGGCCTTCGCTTTCTTCTCCTCTAGGTCAGTAGCTGGGAGCTCGAGAAGGGAAAGGCGCCCTTCCTCAGCCCTTGCGCACTTGGTCGCCAGGTTGAACAGCTCCATGGATGTGCACAACTCCTCGTGGATAGCGAGCTCCTCCTTCATCTTGACGTCGCGGACGCCATTGGAGAACGAAGAGATGATGGCCTCGTCTGTCACCTTGGGGATCTTGAGACGAACGTTGTTGAAGCGCTGGATGTACTTCTAGAGGGTTTCCCCTGTGTTGCTTGACGCGGCGCAGGTCACCCACGGCCGGTGGGCGGTCGCGAGTGCCCTGGAAGTTGGCGACGAAGCGGTCGCGCATCTCATTCCAGGAAGAGATGGAGCCTGGAGGCAGGTTCAAGAGCCACGAGCGTGCGCTATCCTTGAGAGCCATGGGATACCAGGTCGCCATGAATTTCTCGTCACTGTTGGCCGCCTCTATGCTTAGCTCATAGAGCTGCAGGAACTCCACGGGGTCGGGGGTGCCATTGTAGCGAGGAGGCAGATCTGGCTTGAACTTGCCCAACCAGGCGACGCTGCACAGCTCGAGGGTGAAGGCGCGGTAGCCGGCCGTGGTCACCGGGGCACGCCTTGGAGGTTGTCGGGGGTTTGGTGCGACATATGCCAACGGATGGCTTATCATGGTGGGGGCGAGTAGAACGTCGCCGGTGCCTGGAAACGGGATGAGGCGAAGACATGCACGCCGGCGGATCTTACCCAGCTTCGGGGATCTCCGGGGAGATAATACCCCTACTGCTGCTCTGCGGGGTCTCCGCATGATCACTATGGTCAAGTGTTTACACGGTTGCTCCTTGAGCTGTGTCTGGTGGTAGGAGAGGGCAAGACTAGCTCTCTCCTTCTATCTGGTATGGTATAGAACTACTGGGATCCAACCCTTTGCATGGGTGCCCTGGGGGGTTTACATAGGCCTACCCCCAGGGGTACAATGGTAATTCGACTGGGCACGGGCCCAGCCGTCAGCGCCTCTGACCTCTGACTTCTCCGCCGACTGGTGGGTCCCGCCGACTGGTCTGGTACGGAGCCGACAGGCCGCGTCCGCCGCGGGCGGGTCTTGCCGGCTGCTGATTACTGTAGCCGTGCTTCTGATGACGCAGGCTTGGTCATGGGGTCGTGGCAACAGCCCCGCCGCCGGGCGGGCGATTACTATGGCCATTCCCCATCTCATCTTGATTAATGGCGCGTGGGCCCCGGGGGAGGGCTCTGCTGACTCCCCCGGGCCGACTCCCGACGGGTCCGACTGGCGGTTCTCCCGCCGTCTCCCGAGGTCTCGCTGACTGGTGGGCCCCGCTGCCTCCGGGCCGTACAGACAAGCCGTCGTGGATGCAGGACTTGGTACTGTGGTGCTGATGTCAGGGCCGGCCGAGCAACAGTGCCACGCCGCACGGAGATCTTCCCGGGTACGGCGTGCTGTGGCCATGCCTGCCCTTGGTAAGGGGCGGAGTGGGCTTCACTGTAGCCACACCTCTGCCCCGTCCCCCTTGATGGGCTCATGGTTCGTCGGAGTCGCCGGCCGACTCCCCAAAGCCGGCTTCTCTGGAAGTCGTCCCTGGGACTCGGCTGTGAGCGGGCAGTCGGCCGCCCCGCTGTCGAATCCTCAGGAGGCGGCTCTTCGCCCTGGGTCTTGAGGGGCGCAGCCTGCCCCGATGTCTTGAAAGGTTATGGGACTCGGGTTGGCCTACCCGTGGCCCATTACTCCGACAGTAGTCCCCGAAGCTGGTGAGGCGCCATGGACGATCGGCCGAGAAGCCTCAGTAGTTTCTCTTTCCGGGTGCTCAACACATGGTCTTTATTGACTTCTGCCGGGCCGTCTAGAAGGAGTCGGACTTGCTCAACTCGGACTTCACTCAATTTCGACTTTCTCAGTATTTCGAACGACACGGCGGGATTTTAAGTGGCGTGCTAGCGAAGCCTCCAGGTCGCCGCCCGTTCTTGGCCTGTCATGCGGGGGCACGTGGCTAGGCCGTCCTGCCAGCTCACGCGCGCGACAGGACAGGCCCACAGGCGGGGCCCGCCACTACCGCGCCTCGGCGCCTGAGTGGATCCGCTGCGGCCCCGGTGGACAGTTGGGATTCCCGCGGAGTTACGGCGCGCAGTAACTTTACGTGGATCGTGGGGGCGTGGGGTTGTGGGCGCAGTAAATCCCCACGTCCGCCCCCTCGGCTTCGCAGCCCATGGGGCTATAAGTAGGGGGAAGAGGGGGGCATGCGCGCCCCTCCTTCCCACTACCCCTTGCTCTCTTCCTCCTTGCTGCTCCTCGCTCTCCTCCTCCTTGCTGCTTCTCGCTCTCCTCCTCGCTCTGCCGCACGCCCAAGCTCCGGTGAACGCCGCGGTGACAGCTCGCGATGAGTTCTTCCTCTGCTGCCGCGCCTCCCCCATGCGTTCCGACACCTGGGATGGTTCCGAGGTCCATGAAGACCATATTGAGTTCCTCCGCCGGACCCGTTGGCTTCCCGGCGAGGATCGCGTGTAGGTGCGTCTCGCGCCGGAGGGGGAGATTTCCCCTGCCCCACAGGAGGGCGAGCGGGTCATCTTCTGCTCGCACTGCCTGCGTGGGCTGGGGCTGCCGGCGAGCAGCTTTTTCCGGTCTTTCTTGGAGTTCTACGGCCTCCAGCCGCACCACCTCACCCCCAACACGGTGGTGCTGCTGTCCGCCTTCGTGGCCTTGTGCGAGGGCTTCCTCGGAGTCCTCCCCACCCTCGAGCTCTGGGGGGAGTTCTTCTTCTCCAAGCTCGGCACCCAGGCTGCGGGCGTGCCGACTCAATGCGGCGCCTTCATCGCCGTGCGAAGGTCAGGAGCCGACAACCCCTTCCCCTCCATCTCGCTGATAAAGTCGGTGAAGATGTGGCAGAGATCCTACTTCTACATCAGGAATGTCGCCATGAGGGGCGACTGGGTCAATCTGCCGGCTTTCGAAGCCGGCCCGCCGGCTAGGAGACTGCCCAACTGGTCGTACCGGGCCAGGTCGCTGACGCCTGCGGGAGCCGGCGCCATCACGCGACTCCGAGTGCTGACGCAGTCGGAGGGTCTGACTGGTCCGGACCTTCTGGCCACCTTCGTCTCGTGCCGAGTTCTCCCGCTCCAAGGCCGCCCTCACATGATATGCCAGATGAGCGGGCACCGCGACCCGAGTCGGATGTGCACCAAGGACATGCCTCACGAAGAGGTGGCCTTCATGGTGAACTACCTCTCGGACAACAGGCTCCTGGAGGACTGGCGATTCAGCAAGGAGCCGTACTCCCGCGCCAACCCCCCGCCCGTGGTGAGTCACCTTTCCTTTCTTTTTTTCAGATTGTCTTCTTCTTGCCGAGTTTGGTTTTGACCAGTCGTCTTTGGTTAGAATCCCCTTCTCCACCCACCAGCCGGCACCTCGGGGCCGGCCCGTGAGTTCCTCGCCGACCGGGCGGAGAGCGACGTCGACGACCCCAATCTGGGGGCGGCGGCTCTGGAAGACGACGCCGAGGGAGGAGGAGGGACTGCAGGCGACTTCAGGCCTTCGGCTACCTTCGCCGACTGGCCTGAAGACAGCGCCGAGGGAGAAGTCGCCCCTCGCCATCGGCCAGGAGCCAGCCAGCCTGGCGCGGGCTCTTCTGCCGCGCCGGGCGCTCCAGGCGGCGGGAAGAAGCACAGGGCCGTGCCGACCTTGTTCGGCAGTCGGCCGAAGAAGCCCAAGGGCTCGGTTGCGGCGACCCGGCAGGACGAGGCAGCCGCGAAGGCCATCCGCTTCCGTAAGGAAGTGAAGAAGCCGCCGTTGGTCTCCGCGTAAGTATTCGGTCTTCAAAGTTTTATTCTTTCTTCGTGATTTGTCTGAGTATCTGCTTGCCCCTCTTTCTTCAGGACTCCCCTCTCCCTTGAACGGGTCGCCACCGCCTCCGTCATGGGGTCAGCAGAGACGTCTGCCACCACTCGACGGATTGGCCCCGCCGCTGACCTCCGGGAGGCGATGGAGCGGAATGCGCAGGAGAGGCGCAACGAAGAAGAGGCCCTCCACCTGGAGAAGGCGGTGGCCGACAGGGCGGAGGCCTCTGCTAAGAAAAAACTAGCGGAGGCCGAAGCCACCGCCACGGCAAAGCAGCAGGCTGAGGAAGCCGCACGCCGCCAGTCGGCCTTGCTCGTCACCCCGCTGAACTCCGCGCCGCCGCCTTCGGAGCTCACGGGGCCAACTGGAGAAGTCGGCGGGGAGAACCTCGTCAAGGAGAGGGAAGGCGGTGACCCCTCTACTCCGGTTGCGAACGTTCCGCCGCCACCTCCGCCGCTGTCTGAAGGCGCGCAAGGCGAGCAGCCAGCGGACCCTCCGGTGCCGCCGACCGAAGACGAGGCCGTGGCGAGGCTACTCCTCAGGTCGGCTCGCCAACGCGCCGTCGTCTAAAGAAGGCGACTTCGGCACCCCGCCCCTGGAAGCCGGCACCGCCAGCTCGGCGGCCCCAGACGCCGAGGCGACGAGCGCCGCACCTGTTGGGTGGGTGCGAGGAGGCGGCACGGGGCCGCTGAACCGGGCGCTCCTGGACGTCCAGGCGAAGCTCCGTGCTGAGGGCGACGCTTTCCAGAGTTGCACCAAGGTGTTCCTAGCGTCGCGGGCAGCCGTCCGGGTATGTCTTTTTCTTTGGTCTTTGTTTTCTTGCTCCTCTCTGTGGGGGCGCACCAGCGCACCCACTGGGTGTAGTCCCCGAGTTTCGGGCCGGCTGTTGAGCAGGCGGCTCGGAACTCCAATTGATGAACTTCTGAGTACTAACTTTGTCTGAAATGCGTGTCGCAGGATTACCACAACCTCCGCATCACTGCCTTCAACCGTAACGTTGAAGAGCTGGGCAAGTGGACTGCCGACTTGGCGGAGAGCCGGAGTAAGTCCTTTTTTCCTCTCTGCGGGGGCGCGCTAGCGCACCTGCGGGCTGTAGTCCCCGAGATTCGGGCCGACTGCTGAGCAGTTGGGCCGGATCTCCCCGCGACCTACTTTATTGATGACTGTTATATTTCTTCCTTTCCTTCAGGGGCCAACGCTGCTTTTCAATAGCAGCTGAGCGATGCCAACTCCGCCCTGCGCGCCAAAGGGGAGGAGTGCAGCAAGCTCGCCAAAGAGTGCGATCTGCTGGCCACTCAGTTGGCCGAGCAGAAGGAGCTGCTTGTGAAGTCGCAGAGGGAGGCGGAGGAGACGGAAACCGCCCTCTTGGCCGAGTTTGCGAGCGAGCGCTCCTCCTGGTCTGACAAGGAGGCGCTGCTGTCCTCCAGCTTCCACGAGATTGAAGACATCGTTGATGGCGAGTCTCTTTATTTTCTTTCCTCGAGCTGCTGATTTAAATCGTGCCGACTCCTGGTTTTTGACTTGTTTCTTCGTTTCTTCGTGTCTGTGCAGACTTCTTCCGTGGGCAGTCGCAGGCCGCCATCCAAGCCATCGAGGCTGATCGTGAGAGTCGAAGGGCGGAGGGCGCAGAGATCGCCGCCGATGCCCCCCGAACTCTTGACGAGCACATCCTGAGCATCGAGGCTCGCCTCTGGCCGGCTCCAGCGCGTCGGTGCCCAGGCGATTGCCGCCCTTTGGCCGGGTATGCAGGCTCCGCGCACCCCCAGCCTGACGGCCAACTGGCTGGAGGTCGCGGCTGGTCGTCTTGAGGCCTAGATGGGCTCTTCGGCCCGGGCTGGAGCGTGCCGGACCTTGGAGTTCGTCAAGGTGTGGTACCCGGGGCTAGATGTAGACCGGTTGGCCACGCTTCGGCCGGAGGCCCAGCCGGAGCTGGCAGCTGCGGAAGACGCCCTCGTCAAACGTGCTGCGGCGATCGCCGAGTACACTGACACCAGCATCTTCCGTCCCCGAGCGGTCTAAAGACGGCGAGGAGGTACCGCCAGAGTGGTTTGGGATGAACCCAGACTACGGCAAAGACTCGGCGGAGGTGATTGGCTCCAGCGTCGAGGAGGAGGATGAAGCAGAGGATGGAGGCGAGGCGGAGGCACCAGAAAACGGAGCAGATGACCAGCCTCAGCCCGACCGCGCCTCCAGCAACGAGCCGCGTGCGACCGGGTCGACTGCCGCCGGAGGTGATCAAGGCGAGACTAGCCAGCCGGCTGCCCCGACGCCTGAAGATGGCGCCTCCTCCGACCCTCCGAATCCATCTGCCGCCTCCTAAGCTGCCGCTGTATCTTTTATTTTATCTGCTTCAGTAGTCTTTGAAGAACTTATTAATTCACACAATTCCACCCGCGGGGTGTATTTTGAACCTCTACTCGACAATTCGGCCAAGGGCCTATGTTATGTAAATATACATATGTCAGGACCCCGACTCGATGTCACATCGATCTAGCTGGTAACACCTCATATCACTTTGCGGCCTCACGCACGGTATCCCCACGGGTGTCGTCTTACCTTTTCCCGGGACCGTTTGCGCCTTTTGGCTCACGTATATGATAGTGTCGCTAGCATCCATATGATAAAGAGCCCGGGCTGACATGACTAGTCGTAAACCCAAAGTGGCACAGACTTACAGGGACAGGCATCCATGACCCAGCTTCGAACGTGTCGGTCATCAGCAAGTGGGTCCGGGCTGTAGCACTGGGCTAGCAGGACTCCGGTAAACCGGGCTGTAGCGGGCTAACAGGACTCCGGTACTCAAAGCGTGACATTTCCCCGAAGGGACAGACACAGGAACGAAGAAGGACACATGCCGGCCAGCCTAAGTGTTCCAGAGCAGTAGCAAGCTACCATGGCTCAGCGGTAACACTAGGAGACATTTCCCGGTAAGAGAGGCTACTAAAGATAAACAACTAGATAGTCAGATCCCACACATACCAAGCATTTCAATCATACACACAATATGCTCGATATGTGCAAATACAACGAAGCATCACAACATGACTCTATGACACAAGTACTTTATTTAAGGCTCAGGGAGCCATACATATCATACACACAGGTACGGGTCTCACGACCCAACATACAAGTCATACAGTCATACAAGCCAACAGCGGAAGTACTTTGTCTGGGTACAGACAACTAGTAAAATAAAAGAGGCTTGGAAGCCTAACTATACTACGTGGTCCATCACAAGCTCAGGGTCACCACCTGGGTCTTTAGCCTACTCGTTGATGTCAACGTCTACATAGAACCCATCAGAAGGGGTTGCAGCGTCTTCTGTAAAAAATGTAGATTATAGCAACATGAGTACAAAGGTACTCAGCAAGACTTACATCAGATCCTACATACATGCATAGTATCAAGAAGGGTTGGTGGAGTTATTGCAGCAAGCCAGCTTTGACTCATGGCTAGACTATCCTACGATACTCCATGTTGAAATAGTTTTGCGCACACGAGTCCACTACTCACCACTTCAATACACTACCGAGAATCCACCTCCGTCTTCCTACGGAAGAGCCATCCTCGGCACTCCCACTTATCTTGAGGCTTTTAATAGTATCCATTTACTTGTCTATGAACTGTATAGGCAACCAAGTAGTCCTTTACCGCGGACGCGGCTATTCGAATAGATCATGTTAACCCTGCAGGGGTGTACTTCTTCATACATGTTTCCACCACTTAGCGTCTGCACACGACATGTGCTCGGCAGACTTCAAGCGAAAACCGACGTGGGTGTAGACCACGACCTACCTAAACACTTAAGCCTCTAGTCCAGGTTTATCGCCTATTCAGGTTCCATCCGCAGGGAGTCCGGCCGAGGTTTCCCATACGGCCCCGAACGATGTGAACAGGGTTCCCGAGATACCTAACGGGTATTCGGTACACCCGGCCACGTACCTACCGCATCACAGCCCACCCCTACGGTCAGCGCTGTCCACGGCCTCCAGTAGGCTACAAACACCAGAAACTACTTGCAACTCCTGGACAGAGAGCTAGGGTGAATAAGAAGTCGAGCGGGGTCATGTTTCAGGGCCCAATGTATGGTAGTAGCTGATTCTTAAATCACACATACAGATCTCAGTGCTTAAGGTCGGCTTCAATGAAACAACCCACCATGTACTCCTACATGGCCTCTCATCGATACCTTTACCAAATCGTGTTCACCACACCACTCTCATTACCGACGTAATCATTTCACTCCAGCCCATCACCCAGATGAACCAGACCTGACACGACTCTAAGCATAGCAGGCATAGCAAGGTAGGAACAACACATACATATGGCTCAATCAACTCCTACACATGCTAGTGGGTTTCATCTAGTTACTGTGGCAATGACAGGTCATGCAGAGGAAATGGGTTCAACTACCGTAGCACACAACAGTTTGAATCGCGTTGTCTTAATGCAGTAAAAGAGAGCAGGAGCGAGAACATGGGATTGTATCGATATGATCAATTGGTTGGTTGCTTGCCTGATGGTTCGTTGCACGGATACGGCTCTTCGCTAGGGTAATCAGGGTACTCTTCGGGGACGGAACCTGCCGCAGAGAGCACCGGTACACAACATTACCAAACAATATGCAACAATATGATGCATGCATGAAACATGGCAATATGAGTGTGTTGGGCTAATGCAACTAAAACCAGAAGGGTTTGAGCAAATTTGAATCAAAGATTCAAATTTCAAATTCAAATATGGCCTCTTTAAGTGCTTTTCCTTGTTCTGATTAAAACATCAATTTAACTTGTTTGATCATGCATGAAAATAGTACAGATGGATAGATTGGATTTTTCTGATCATTTTTCATATATAATTTGTCCAATTTGGAGTTACAGAATAAAAGTTATGAATTTTTGAAGTTTAAATAATATTCTGGAATTTCCTGATTTAATTTAAATCCAGAAATTCAATTACTGCGTCAGCCTGACGTCAGCATGACGTCAGTGGTCAACTGTGGCTGGTTGAAGTCAAACCTGACGTGTGGGGGCCACACGTCAGTGACAGGGGGGGTTAAACAGATTTAAATTAATCCTAATTACTAATTAGTGGCGCTGGGGCCCACTGTGAGTGTCAGGGGGGTTGACTTTTCTGTTTTCTGTTTTTATTTAATATATCTGCAACTTTGTTGAATTAAATAAAATACCTAGGCAATTCCAAAAATCACCAAACTACTCCTGGCTCATGGTTGGATTATTTCCAACATGAAACATTTTAGTTTGGAGATATTTGAGCATTTAAATATTTTATATAATTTTAAATGCCCAAATTCAAATAGTTATGATTTAATTCAAAAACCCTAGGATGGCCTAGGAAAATGTGCACCACTTTTGCAGAGGTTCTGAACCAAGACAAAAATGATGGGCATTTTAGAAGGGCATTTCAGGTTCATTGAAAATTATTTTAGTAAACCCTAGTTGGTTTCAGAGGGGACTGGGGGTTCTGTCATCCCCATTTCAAGTTTCTGATGAAAGAGTAAACATGATGCAACACTCTAATGCATGACTAGCTAGGGTGTGACAACTCACCCCCACTCAAAAGAATCTCGTCCCGAGATTTGGGTTCCTCCGGGAAGAAGGCGGGATACTCGAGTCGAAGACGATCCTCCCTTTCCCAAGTTGCTTCATCCTCGGAATGGTGCGACCATTGAACTTTGAGGAACTTGATGTTATGACGTCGCGTGGTACGCTCGGCTTGATCGAGGATACGAATGGGGTACTCTCGATATGTAAGATCATCTTGGAGATCAAGCGTTTCGTGGTCCACTTCACGGATAGGATCCGAGAAGCAACGCCTGAGTTGAGAAACGTGGAAGACATCGTGAACTCTGGAGAGGTGCGGAGGTAGTTCCAATTGGTAGGCAACTTCTCCTCGTTTGGCAAGAATGCGAAAAGGTCCAATATAACGAGGAGCCAATTTGCCTTTGATACCGAAACGATGGGTTCCCTTCAGAGGGGTGACCCGAAGATAAGCCTTCTCGTCAACCTCGAAAGTCATAGCCTTATGCTTTCGGTCATATTGACTCTTTTGACGGGATTGGGCTGTTTTCAACTTTTCACGAACGATACGAACTTGTTCTTCTGCTTCCTGAATCATATCCGGGCCAAAGAATTGTCTTTCCCCGGTCTCTGACCAGTTAAGGGGTGTTCGACATCGTCGTCCATAGAGAACTTCAAAAGGGGCTTTACCCAAGCTAGATTGATAGCTGTTGTTGTAAGCGAATTCGGCAAATGGAAGGCACTTCTCCCAGTCCATTCCGAAAGAGATAACGGAGGCTCGAAGCATGTCTTCTAGAATTTGGTTGACGCGTTCCACTTGACCACTTGACTGAGGGTGGAAAGCGGTGCTAAAGGAGAGACGGGTTCCCATAGCATTTTGAAAACTTTCCCAAAATTGAGAGGTGAAAAGACTTCCTCGATCCGAGTTAATTTCCAAAGGAACACCATGAAGGGACACTATTCGGGAGATGTATAAGTCTGCCAGCTGACTAGCGGTTATACTCTCACGAACAGGTAGGAAATGGGCTACTTTGGAAAGACGATCGACCACGACGAAAATAGCATTATTCCCCCTTTTGGTCCTGGGAAAACCGGTGATGAAATCCATACCAATTTTACCCCATTTCCATTCAGGAATAGCTAGGGGTTGAAGGGTGCCAGCAGGCCGTTGATGCTCTGCTTTTACACGACGACAAACGTCGCAATTTGCAATATACTGAGCAATTTCTCTCTTCATCCTAGTCCACCAGAACCTCTGGCGTAGGTCCTGATACATCTTAGTACCACCGGGATGAATGGTGAGAGGAGATTCATGAGCCTCTTTAAGGATCAACTGCCGTAAATGCTGGTTCTTGGGAACCACTAGACGGTTCTCAAAGTACACAACACCATGATCATTTGTGGAGAAACAACTAGCACCTCCGCTAGCAATGTTCTCTTTGATTTTAGATATTCCCTTATCTCGCTTTTGGGCAGCGATGATTTGATCCGTAAGAGTAGGTTTTGCTACCAGGGTGGAGAGAAAACCTTGAGGTACAATGTGAAGGTTAAGCTTCCGAAATTCATCATGGAGAAGCGGTTGACTTTGTTGTAACATCAGATTGTTACAATAAGATTTACGACTTAATGCATCAGCCATGACGTTGGCCTTCCCTGGGGTGTAGGTTATTCCTAAGTCGAAGTCAGTGATCAATTCAACCCAACGTCTTTGCCTGAGATTCAGATCCGGTTGGGTGAAGATGTACTTCAGACTTTGGTGATCAGTGAAAATTTCGCAACGATTACCGAGGAGGTAATGTCGCCAGGTCTTAAGTGCATAGACTACGGCTGCAAGCTCTAGATCATGAGTAGGATAATTCTCCTCATGTGGGTGCAATTGCCGTGAAGCGTAAGCAATTACGTGTCGATCTTGCATGAGAATGCAACCTAGTCCTTGTCGCGAGGCGTCGCAGTAGATAACAAAGTCCTTGGAGAAGTCTGGCGGTACCAGCACGGGAGCAGAGGTCAGGCGTCTTTTCAGTTCCTGAAAGCTGTGCTCACATTGTGGAGTCCATTCGAACTTCTTATCTTTCTTGAGGAGTTCGGTTAGAGGTTTAGCAACTTTGGAGAAGTTCTCGACAAAGCGACGGCAATAGCTCGCTAAGCCTAGAAAACTCCGAACTTGCTTGACCGATTCAGGTGGAGTCCAATCAAGGACGGCTTGAACTCGCTCAGGGTTAACAGCAATACCTTTACCAGATATTACATGACCCAGATAGGTCACTTCTGACAACCAGAATTCACATTTTGAAAATTTGGCATAAAGGCGATGCTCTCGAAGTTTCTTCAACACTAGCCTTAGATGTTCGGTATGTTCTTCCTCGTTCTTGGAGTAGATGAGTATATCATCGAGATAGACTACGACGAATTTATCCAAATACTCCATGAAGATTGAGTTCATTAACCGAGAAAAGGTGGCTGGAGCGTTGGTTAAACCGAAGGACATGACGGTGTACTCGTATTGGCCATAACGAGTAACAAAGGCCGTTTTAGGAATGTCCCCGTTTCTGATTTTGATTTGATGGTAGCCCAACCTCAAATCCATCTTGGAGAAGACTGAGGATCCAGCGAGCTGATCATACAGGTCGTTGATCCTGGGAAGCGGGTATTTGTTCTTGATGGTGACCAAATTGACAGGTCGGTAATCTACAACCATTCGGTCCGTACCATCCTTCTTCTTGACGAATAGGACGGGGCAAGCCCACGGAGATGAACTAGGTCGGATGAAACCCTTTTTCAAGGATTCATCGAGTTGTTTCTTAAGCTCGGCTAGTTCTAGGGGTGCCATCTTATAAGGTCTTCTAGCAATCGGAACGGTTGCTGGAATGAGGTCTATTACGAACTCAACATCCCTGTCAGGTGGAACACCTGGCAATTCCTCTGGAAAGACATCCGGAAAGTCACGGACTACCGGAACGTCCTCAAGGTCTGGCAAAGGGCTGGCGTTAAGAGAATATAATTGTCGCTTGGCTATTCGGGTCAAGACATTGACTATCTTTCCCGAAGGATGGGTGAGTTGAACAGTCCTAGAGAAGCAATCAATTTTGGCTTGATGAGCTGACATCCAGTCCATACCCAAAATGATATTAATATCTGAAGATTTAAGGGCTATCAAAGATGCAAGGAAAACAAGTCTGTCGACTTGGATTTCATTTCCATAACTTACCCTAGAGGTCTGCCATCTAGACCCAGGGGTAGAGATTTCCATAGTGGATGGCAAGTCATAGAATGCAACGTTATGCAAACGAGCATAACTTTCAGATATAAAAGAATGAGAGGCTCCTGTATCGAAAAGAACAGATGCCGGATGGCAGTTAACAAGAAGCGTACCGAGAACGACGTTGGGGTCCTCTTGAGCTTCTTCGGCAGAGATACAGTTGACATGGCCACGTGAAGCGGTGACCGGTTTAGCGTGGAATACTTTCCCTGTCGGCTTGCCACGGCCAACAGCTTTAGCAGATTGATTGGGGTTGGTCTGGGGACATTCACGCATATAGTGACCAGATTCCCCACACTTGAAACAAGTCACGGAACTGGTACGTGGAGGAGCATTATTGGTTGGACCCCCATAGGGCTTGGCTGGAGCAGACTGTTGTACCGGGCGAGGCGCCTGGAAAGATGGCCTCGGTGTGAACCTGGGTGGCAGGGCGGTGTTGGGTACCCACACGCGGCGCTTCTGAGGACCAGCACCGGATGAGGAACCCGTGTCACGTCCATGCTTGCGTGTTGCGTCATAATCAGTCTGACCAGTTTCAGCACTGATGGCTTTGTTGACAAGTTTCGAAAAAGATGTGCACTCATGCAGACGGAGGTCGCGGCGAAGCTCAGGACTAAGGCCCTTACGGAACCTTGCTTGCTTCTTGGCGTCCGTAGACACTTCCTCAGTTGCATATCGGGCGAGATTACCAAACTCTCTGCTATAAGCATCCACAGAAAGTCGGCCTTGGATGAAACTGCAAAATTCTTCACGTTTACGGTCCATGAGACCCTCCGGAATGTGATGTTCACGGAAAGCCTCGCTGAATTCAGCCCAAGTTGTGACATGGCCTGCTGGGCGCATCGCTCCATAATTCTCCCACCATAGACTGGCGGGACCTTCGAGATGATACGCAGCAAAGGTGACCTTGTCAGCCTCCGCTACCAGCGCGGAACGCAGCTTGTGAGAGATACTGCGAAGCCAGTCATCAGCGTCGAGAGGCTCGACGGAGTGGTGGAACGTGGGTGGATGCAATTTGATAAAATCACTAAGTGACACCACGTTAGCCCTCTGATGGTGTGCTGTATTCTGTTAAATACGCTCCAACAACGGTTTGTCTCCCGCTTGTTTCTCTCAGCTTCCATCATCACCTCGGCTAGTGAAGGAGGATGAGGCAGATTTTCATTCCTGGCTTCACTGCCTTCGGCCTGCTCTTGAGAAGCAGGGTTGGCGCGCGTGTTGACCATCCTAGGTAAACAAGACAATGATTTAGTCAGAATGATAAAATTCCGACATAGGATACATAATGTAAGGAATAACTCGGAATGCAAGATGATCATCCGTATGACATGGTAGATACAGAAACTGCTTCTTTATTCCATCGTCATACACACCATACAAGGTTTAGTACAAGACCAAGCAAAGTACTAATACGGTGAAAGGAGGATTACATCTCATCGGAGGCATTCCAAGCTCCTATACATTATTTTTCTACACCTCCGGAAAGAGTACAAACTAGGACATATCCCACGAGTCACGCGAGACGATAGACGACACAGCTAGTGCGAACTAGGGATACTATCACTAACTCAGACCGATCCGTAGTAGTCCTCATAGAAGTCACCTCCATAGCCTGGAAGCTCAACATGTTCATCCGGAAACAGACGATCTCGCGGAGCTTGTGGACCATAGGGGCTAGGATGAGGTCTTGGACCAACAAACGGTGGCCTGCGGGGACCGCGAGGTGGGGTGATGCCTCCTACATCACGCCAAACCATCACGTCTGGCAGAGCAGATCTCACAGGATAGAGATCGCGCATATCTGAATATCCAGCTTGCACCGCCGGTGCGAACCGAGTCAAAGTGGCCCAGTGGTCAGCACGGGTATTGAAGAGCTCTAACCTTAAGGCCCGATTTTCACGGTCCTTATCCTCGAGCATCTCAGCAGTGGTGCGAGTTCGTGAATCCTCCTGAGTGGAGTCAGCATAGATAGCCTGGAGATACCCTTGTGCTCCCGGAAGTGATCCTGGCATATACCGGAAATCAGAGTCCCGAAATAGACCAGATCTGACTCGCATAATGGTCATCATGGAGTAGGCGGCATCCTGCACAGCCATCTCAATAGTAACTCCGAGTCCATAGGAGCAGTGAAGAGGCTCAGTGGATCCAGGATAAGATGGAAATATCCTGACAGTGCAGAGATACTGGCTTTGATTAAAATCTCGGAATTGCTCTTCGACCGTGTACTCGGGATACCAGCGATATCCAGCCTCAGTCATTACCCTGACCAACTTAGCAGTATGGCCGGGTACATCTAGGCATCGAGTTAGGCGAACCACTTGATTGAGGTCGCGAGTGGCCATCTGAAAGCATGATCATAATGCAAAGGCATTAGAATTTCTAGCAAAATTTCGGCAGCATAACAGCTGTAAATGCTCAAAAAGGATATTGAGACATTTGACAAAGGATTTCGTACACACTCAACATCATTATATCAAAGTTCTGAAACCATGTTGGCAACATAATGTGGTAGTAGAACTGAACTAGGCTTGTATCCATCAAACCTATAAGGTACTACTGATTAGTAACACGTGATCCTGACAGAGAGAATAGATCTTAATTCCTTAACCCCCGCTGGAAGAATGGACTGACTCAGATCAGAATGTCATAAGATATAAGAAGTAAAAAGAGCCTTACGTTCCATCCCACAAACAATTCCCCTACATATAACTAAAGAATTTCTAGACTCAACATCGACCAGTTTGGCTTGGAGAACCTACAGGCAGTCCGGCTCTGATGCCAACGCTGTCAGGACCCCGACTCGATGTCACATCGATCTAGCTGGTAACACCTCATATCACTTTGCGGCCTCACGCACGGTATCCCCACGGGTGTCGTCTTACCTTTTCCCGGGACCGTTTGCGCCTTTTGGCTCACGTATATGATAGTGTCGCTAGCATCCATATGATAAAGAGCCCGGGCTGACATGACTAGTCGTAAACCCAAAGTGGCACAGACTTACAGGGACAGGCATCCATGACCCAGCTTCGAACGTGTCGGTCATCAGCAAGTGGGTCCGGGCTGTAGCACTGGGCTAGCAGGACTCCGGTAAACCGGGCTGTAGCGGGCTAACAGGACTCCGGTACTCAAAGCGTGACATTTCCCCGAAGGGACAGACACAGGAACGAAGAAGGACACATGCCGGCCAGCCTAAGTGTTCCAGAGCAGTAGCAAGCTACCATGGCTCAGCGGTAACACTAGGAGACATTTCCCGGTAAGAGAGGCTACTAAAGATAAACAACTAGATAGTCAGATCCCACACATACCAAGCATTTCAATCATACACACAATATGCTCGATATGTGCAAATACAACGAAGCATCACAACATGACTCTATGACACAAGTACTTTATTTAAGGCTCAGGGAGCCATACATATCATACACACAGGTATGGGTCTCACGACCCAACATACAAGTCATACAGTCATACAAGCCAACAGCGGAAGTACTTTGTCTGGGTACAGACAACTAGTAAAATAAAAGAGGCTTGGAAGCCTAACTATACTACATGGTCCATCACAAGCTCAGGGTCACCACCTGGGTCTTTAGCCTACTCGTTGATGTCAACGTCTACATAGAACCCATCAGAAGGGGTTGCAGCGTCTTCTGTAAAAAATGTAGATTATAGCAACATGAGTACAAAGGTACTCAGCAAGACTTACATCAGATCCTACATACATGCATAGTATCAAGAAGGGTTGGTGGAGTTATTGCAGCAAGCCAGCTTTGACTCATGGCTAGACTATCCTACGATACTCCATGTTGAAATAGTTTTGCGCACACGAGTCCACTACTCACCACTTCAATACACTACCGAGAATCCACCTCCGTCTTCCTACGGAAGAGCCATCCTCGGCACTCACACTTATCTTGAGGCTTTTAATAGTATCCATTTACTTGTCTATGAACTGTATAGGCAACCAAGTAGTCCTTTACCGCGGACGCGGCTATTCGAATAGATCATGTTAACCCTGCAGGGGTGTACTTCTTCATACATGTTTCCACCACTTAGCGTCTGCACACGACATGTGCTCGGCAGACTTCAAGCGAAAACCGACGTGGGTGTAGACCACGACCTACCTAAACACTTAAGCCTCTAGTCCAGGTTTATCGCCTATTCAGGTTCCATCCGCAGGGAGTCCGGCCGAGGTTTCCCATACGGCCCCGAACGATGTGAACAGGGTTCCCGAGATACCTAACGGGTATTCGGTACACCCGGCCACGTACCTACCGCATCACAGCCCACCCCTACGGTCAGCGCTGTCCACGGCCTCCAGTAGGCTACAAACACCAGAAACTACTTGCAACTCCTGGACAGAGAGCTAGGGTGAATAAGAAGTCGAGCGGGGTCATGTTTCAGGGCCCAATGTATGGTAGTAGCTGATTCTTAAATCACACATACAGATCTCAGTGCTTAAGGTCGGCTTCAATGAAACAACCCACCATGTACTCCTACATGGCCTCTCATCGATACCTTTACCAAATCGTGTTCACCACACCACTCTCATTACCGACGTAATCATTTCACTCCAGCCCATCACCCAGATGAACCAGACCTGACACGACTCTAAGCATAGCAGGCATAGCAAGGTAGGAACAACACATACATATGGCTCAATCAACTCCTACACATGCTAGTGGGTTTCATCTAGTTACTGTGGCAATGACAGGTCATGCAGAGGAAATGGGTTCAACTACCGTAGCACACAGCAGTTTGAATCGCGTTGTCTTAATGCAGTAAAAGAGAGCAGGAGCGAGAACATGGGATTGTATCGATATGATCAATTGGTTGGTTGCTTGCCTGATGGTTCGTTGCACGGATACGGCTCTTCGCTAGGGTAATCAGGGTACTCTTCGGGGACGGAACCTGCCGCAGAGAGCACCGGTACACAACATTACCAAACAATATGCAACAATATGATGCATGCATGAAACATGGCAATATGAGTGTGTTGGGCTAATGCAACTAAAACCAGAAGGGTTTGAGCAAATTTGAATCAAAGATTCAAATTTCAAATTCAAATATGGCCTCTTTAAGTGCTTTTCCTTGTTCTGATTAAAACATCAATTTAACTTGTTTGATCATGCATGAAAATAGTACAGATGGATAGATTGGATTTTTTTGATCATTTTTCATATATAATTTGTCCAATTTGGAGTTACAGAATAAAAGTTATGAATTTTTGAAGTTTAAATAATATTATGGAATTTCCTGATTTAATTTAAATCCAGAAATTCAATTACTGCGTCAGCCTGACGTCAGCATGACGTCAGTGGTCAACTGTGGCTGGTTGAAGTCAAACCTGACGTGTGGGGGCCACACGTCAGTGACAGGGGGGGTTAAACAGATTTAAATTAATCCTAATTACTAATTAGTGGCGCTGGGGCCCACTGTCAGTGTCAGGGGGGGTTGACTAACAGTAGTTAGCGCTAACCTAACCACCTGGCCGACAGGGCCCACGCGTCAGTGACCCTGGGGGGTCAAACCCCAGGTCGGTCAAGTCAAACCCCACCGGCGACATGACGCCGGCGAGATCCGAGACGGCGGCGAGAGTGCTTTTTGCCATTCCGGCGACCAAATGGACGGCGGAAGGCATCTACGTGTTGCTAAGGCTGAGCCACGTCTATTGGTGGTGGTGGTTGGGCTCGGGGTGGCCGGAGTTGACGGCGGCGAGCTCGGCTGCGGTGGCCGGAGTTCGGGTGCGGTCGGGATCAGTGTTGCAGGGGGTTTGGGGAGGCGTTGGTGCGTTCTACGTGCTCCTGGTGATGTGTGGAGCACGATGGCGAGCTCAGTTGGGCGCTACGGCGACCGTGGCCACGACGGCGACATCGCCGGCGGCGTGGAGCTCTCGGTCGAGGTGGAGCTGGGGCCTAGAGGTCGGGAGAGACCAGGGAAGAAGGGGAAAACGCTCCGGGGGCTCACCGCGGTTGCAGTGGGCGTCGAAGCGGGCTCGGGGACGCGCCGGAGACGACGAATTTGACGGCGACGGTGGTCGGAGTCCGAAGAGGGGAACGGCGACGTGGCGGCGATGCAGGGCTTCCGGGGAGCTGTGGAGCGGTGGGGAGGAAGAAGGAGTTGTGGCGGAGCTTCTGAGCTAATCGGGGGAGCGAGGGGTGGTCGGAGGCGGTGGCTATGGCGAACGGCGGCGACGGTCGTGTTCGGCCGTGTGAGAGAGAGAGCGAGGGAGAGGAAGGAGAGAGCCAGGGAGAGTGAGAGAGAGCAGGGGGGATCGGGACGGGCTGCGGGCGTCGTCCACGCGGCCAGGAGGGCGTCGGCAAGCAGGAGGTGGCCGCGCGGCCGCGCGCGCGCGAGCACGCAGCAGCTTCGGGGCGTGGGGAGGAAGACGACGGGGAGCTACAGTGCTGGGCTGGGTTGGTTGCTGGCTGGGCCGGCCGGCTGGCTGGGCCGCACAGGTAAGTCTTTCTCCCTCTCTTTTCTGTTTTCTGTTTTTATTTAATATATCTGCAACTTTGTTGAATTAAATAAAATACCTAGGCAATTCCAAAAATCACCAAACTACTCCTGGCTCATGGTTGGATTATTTCCAACATGAAACATTTTAGTTTGGAGATATTTGAGCATTTAAATATTTTATATAATTTTAAATGCCCAAATTCAAATAGTTATGATTTAATTCAAAAACCCTAGGATGGCCTAGGAAAATGTGCACCACTTTTGCAGAGGTTCTGAACCAAGACAAAAATGATGGGCATTTTAGAAGGGCATTTCAGGTTCATTGAAAATTATTTTAGTAAACCCTAGTTGGTTTCAGAGGGGACTGGGGGTTCTGTCATCCCCATTTCAAGTTTCTGATGAAAGAGTAAACATGATGCAACACTCTAATGCATGACTAGCTAGGGTGTGACAACATATATATCTTTTCTTGCTCATTGTTCTTTTGGCTTTTTTCCTTTGCCGCTTTCTCTTAGTTGCCTGCCTTGCCAATCGGACAGCCGCTCTGCGGACTGTTGCTGGATCAAGTGCTAGGCTACTTTGGGAAAGCAAGTACTTAGCCGATTTCAAGATTGTTTGAGCAAGTTGGATAGAAAACGACAATCCGACTATCCGAGAGTCGGTTTGCGAGAAAGGCTGGAAGCCGTCTTGAGCTATGTTTTACACTTTGAGTCCTTAGCCATTTTTCATGCGAACACCCAATCTACCTTACCTCTGTCCACCGTACAGTTGCTCTGCGAGCTGCGGCTTCTGACAGAAGACGGCTTAGGTGTTACACACTACTTGTCCGGCTGCAGGAAGCATTTCATAGTGCAAGGCGGCAAGTCCCCGGGCCGACTTGTCGAGCCCGGTGCCAAGCAGCGTGACAAAGAGTGACATACTTGTAGGCTTAATTTTTATCATACAGACAAAAGAGGACAGTCCCCGAGCTCATCTCGGGGGGCCCGAAGTGTTGGTACTTTAATACAAAAGGTAGCATGGTACATACTGCATCAACTATAAAATCTTCGGAGGAGATTTGTGTTCCATGGCCGCTCTGTCTCCTTGCCGGAGTCGTCCCTCTTGCGTGCTCGGGGCTTCTGAGCGTCGATCAGGTAGTAGGAATCGTTGCCCAGTACTTTGCTGATGATGAAAGGGCCTTCCCAAGGCGCCGACAGCTTGTGATGGCCGGCTGTTCGCTGGATCAGCCGGAGCACAAGGTTGCCTTCTTGGAAAGATCTTGGCCTGACCTTCCTGTTGTGGTATCGGCCCAGGCTCTGCTGGTAGATGCTGGACCGGTTGAGTGCCAACAGCCGGCCCTCTTCCAGCAGATCGACACCGTCTTGTCGTGTTTCTTCTGCTTCCTCCTCGGTGTACATGGTGACTCATGGGGAGTCAAACTCTATGTCCGTTGGGATGACGGCTTCGGCACCATAGACGAGGAAGAAGGGTGTGAAGCCTGTTGACTTGTTTGGAGTCGTGCAGACTCCAGAGGACGGCTGGCAGCTCGTCGAGCCAGCAGCCTGCCGAGCGCTCCAGAGGCTCGATCAACCGAGGCTTGATGCCGGATAGGATGAGGCCGTTTGCCCGCTCCACTTGGTCGTTTGACTGCGGATGGGCGACGGATGCTAGGTCCAGTCGGATGCCCTATGTTGCCCAGAAACGGGCCAAGGCGCCTTTGGCAAAGTTTGTGCCATTGTCGGTGATGATGCTGTGTGGTATGCCATACCGAATTGTGATATCAGTGATGAAGGTCACGACAGTCGGACCGTTCAGTTTCTTAATTGGCTTCACTTCCACCCACTTGGTGAACTTGTCCACTGCAACAAGTAGGTGAGTTAAACCACCTCGTGCTGTCTTGAATGGTCCCACCATGTCTAGACCCCAAACTGTGAAAGGCCATGCAATGGAGATGGTCTTGAGTACGGAAGCCGGCTGGTGCGGCTTGGAGCTGAACTTCTGGCACCCTTTGCATTTTTGGACCAACTCCTTGGCCTCTTCCAAGGCAGTCGGCCAGAAGAAACCATGCCGAAAGGCTTTGGCGACGTGTGCTCTTGAAGCCGCATGGTGGCCGCATTCGCCTTGATGGATGTCTTTGAGGATCGCCTGGCCTTGCTCTGGCTCTACGCAGCGCTGGTAGACACCAGTGACGCTGCGCCTGACCAACTCTCTATTGATTATGGTATAGGCTGCCGCCCGACATTGTACTTGCCGAGCTGAGGTCTCATCAGTTGGTAGCTCTTTGTTCACCAGGAATTTGAGGATGGGCTGGGCCCATGAGGGTGCTGCTATTTCTTCGACTACCAGAACTACAACTTGGACGAGGGCGGCTGGGCTGGGAGGCGGCGGGCTGGAGTCAACAGCCGCTTGCTGGGTTGATGAAGTCCCCAGGCCGACTGGCGCGGTCCTTGGGCCGAGTTCTGAAATCTTCGAGTTCGCCATCGCAGTCCCCGGGCCGGGCTCGACTGTGGCAGCTTTGGAGTCGCCCGCTAAAGTCCCCGTTCCGTTTGCCGGAGCTCTGGAGTCAGATCCGCCGTCTTCGGGAGGAGCCGGCACAAAAATGGGGTCTGATTCTGGTGAAGGCTTGACAGACGGCTTAAGGAGGCGTTGAAGGGCGACGCCAGATGGTATTGCTTGGCGGGTAGAGCCAATTCGTGCCAAGGCGTCTGCTTGGTTGTTGTCGTTTCTTGGCACATGGAGGAACTCGCACCCTTCGAAATACCCACTGAGTTGCTGTACGAGGAAACGGTAGCTCGCCATGTTTGCGTCTTTCGCGTCCCAGTCGCCAGATGACTGCTGGACCACTAAGTCCGAGTCGCCATAACACAAGATCCGGCGGATGCCAAGTTCTTTGGCAAGACGGAGCCCGTGAATGAGCGCCTCATACTCGGCCACGTTGTTGGAGGCGGCAAAATGGATTAGCAGTGTATACTTGAGCTTGTCGCCCTTGGGAGAGGTGAGGACGACGCCGGCTCCCAAGCCAGTGCGCATCTTGGAGCCGTCGAAGTGCATCCGCCAATGGGTGGAGTCAGGCGCTGGAGGCAGGTACTGGGTCTCAGCCCAGTCGACGAGGAAGTCGGCCAGTGCTTGTGATTTGATAGCGGTGCGGGGCTGGTAGTAGATGGTGTAAGGAGCCAGCTCTATGGCCCACTTGGCCACTCGACCAGAGGCATCTCGGCTACCGATGATCTCGGCAAGTGGAGCCGTGCAGACCACTATGATTGGATGCTCTTGAAAGTAAGGCTTCAATTTCTTGGCGGCAAAGTGCATGCCATAGCACATCTTCTGGTAGTGGGGGTAGTTCTGCTTGGAGGTCGGCAGTACCTCGCTCAGGTAATATACTGGTCTCTGGACAGGTAGCGCCTTGCCTTCCTCCTTGCGCTCTACTACAATGACTGTGCTGACTACTCGGCTGGTGGCGGCGATGTACAGGAGCATAGATTCCTTGGGAGTCGGAGCCGCCAGGACGGGTGGACTAGTCAGCATCTTCTTCAACTGGTGGAAAGCTTCGTCCGCCTTATGGTTCCACTCGAAAAAAGTGGTCTTCTTCATGAGTTGGTATAAGGGGAGAGATTTCTCGTGCCAGCCGACTGATGAATCGGCTGATGGACGCCAAGCAGCCGGTGAACTTCTGCACATCCAGCAGTCGGCTGGGTACCTCCATTCTCTCGATGGCCTTGATTTTTACTGGGTTGCATTCTATGCCGCGTTCAGAGACTAGGAAACCTAGCAGCTGGCCGGCTGGTACTCCGAAGACACACTTCTCGGGGTTGAGCTTGATCTGGAACCGGCACAGGTTCTCAAAGGTCTCCTTGAGGTCTTCCAGCAGTGTTCCTCGCTTTTCCGTCTTCACCACCACGTCGTCCAGGTAAACGTGGGCATTCCTGCCGAGCTGCTTGAGGAGGCACTTCTGCATGCAATGCTGAAAGGTGGCGCCGACATTCCTTAAGCCGAACGTCATGGTGAGGTAGCAGAATGCTCCAAACGGCATGATGAAGGCGGTCTTCAATCTGTCAGCCGGATTCAGCTTGATCTGGTGATATCCTGAGTATGCATCCAAGAAGCTCGACAACTCGTATCCAGTTGTGGAGTCTATCACCTGGTCAATTCTTGGTAGAGCAAATGGGTCCTTGGGGCAGGCCTTGTTGAGGCTCGTGTAGTCAATACACATTCGCCAATGCTTGTTCTTCTTTAGCACCTGGACCGGATTTGCCAGCCACTCTGGGAAGAAAACTTCCATAATGAAGCCGGCTGCTATGAGTCGGTCTATCTCTTCTCCGACAACTCTTCTCTTCTCTTCTCTTCTGATAAGCGGCACAGGGGCTGCCTGACTGGCTTTGCATCAGATCAGACATGTAACTTGTGTTGGGTGAAATCCGTCGGTACACCTGGCATGTCCTTGGGAGACCATGCGAAGATGTCCCGATTCTCACAGAGGAAATCGACGAGCTCGCCTTCCTATTTGATGTCGAGGTTTGCACCTATGACGGCGTACTTCTCTGGGTGCTCCGGATCCAAGGGTATCTTCTTTGTCTCTTTGGCCGGCTTGAACGAACCTTCGGCTTCCGACTCCTTTGGGTCGGGCGATATCTCCGGCTGCTTGCCGGCCATCGCCACAACTCGTTCAAGGAGTCGCTTCTCGGCTGCGATCACCAGGGACTCGGCCAGCTGACTGCTCTCGGCCGCGCAAGCGGACGACTTCCGGTAGTCGCCGGCTACAGTCAGAATTCCCCTGGAACTGGGCATGTTCATCTTGAGGTAGGCGTAGTGGGGGACCGCCATGAACTTGGCCAAGGCGGGTCGGCCAAGTAGCGCATGGTATGGGCTCTCAAGGTCCACCACCTCAAACCAAATAGACTCTCTTCGGAAGTGATCTTTGTCCCCAAAGAGGACGTCAATCAGGATCTTGCCGATTGGTGAGCAGGAAAGCCTAGGAACAATGCCGTGGAACACAGTCCGGCTATTCTGAAGCTGTCTCTGCTTGATTCCTAACTTCTCCATGGTGTCCTTGTACAGGATATTGATGATGCTGCCCCCATCTATCAGAACCCGCGAGAAACGCGCAGCCCGTTTGTCCATGGCAAAGGTGGCATCCAGGACCAAGGCGTAGGAGCCCGGACTCGGCATCACTTCTGGGTGGTCACCCCTGCTCCAGCTGATGGGCCTCTCAGACCAGTGCATGAACTCTAGCGTCTCTGAGGCTACTGCATTCACCTCTTGTCGCCGCAGCCGCCTGCTGCGTCGATCATTAGCCACACTGGTGAACACCACATAGGCTCCATGCTCCTCAGGGTATTCGTCTTGTACTGCGCCGACTGGCCTGACTGCCGGCTGCTGGGGCGGAGGCGGCTGCCCAGCAGGCGGGGGTGGCAGGAGGCCGTCTCCCTTGGCGATCCTGGTGAGCCAGTGGCACTTCTGGGTGGTGTGATTCGAGGGCTTCGCGCCGTTGTGGAATTTGCAAGGTCCATCCAAGGTCTGCTCATAGGAGAAGGTCGGCAACCAGTTCGGCTTGCCGCCTTTCTGTCGCTTGGGCGGAGGCTGCTCTTCTGGCTGCTGGGCTTCAACGATCGCGACCTGCCGGCTGCTGGAAGCCGGCTGCGGGGCCTTGCGCTTGTTGTCGCCCTGCTGTTGTCGCCGGCCGGCGTCTGTCGCCGGAGTTCTTGGAGCCTGAGGAGCTACTTTGCCAGTCGTGCTGATTTGAATTTCCGCCTTCATGGAGGAGTCGGCCGTAGCGTACTTGTCCGCTATGATCAGCAGCTCGTCGAGGGTTTCTGGCTCGTCGCCAAGGAGCTTGTGCTTGAGGAGGGTGCCTTCTCGGCACCCGGCTGTGAAGTACTCGACGTCCTGCACCTCGTGCACGCCCTCGCAGGAGTTCCGGAGCTCAGCCCAACGCGTGAGTTAGTCGCGAGTCGACTCGTCAGGACCTTGCATGCACAAGGAGAGCTGACGCGGCTTGGGAGGACGCTTGTACGTGCTGGTGAAGTTGCGGACGAATGCTTCAGTGAAGTCGACCCATCTGTTGATGCTGCGGGGCTTTAGGTTGTTCAGCCATGTCCGGGCTGTGCCCTGGAGCATGAGCGGATCGTACTTTATGGCGACACGCTTGTTGCCGTTTGCTATGCTGATAGCCGTGGAGTAGTCGACTAGCCAGTCTTCCGGCTTCACGGAGCCGGTATACTTGGGCGTGTCTCTTGGGAGCGTGAACCCTCTGGGAAAGGGCTCGTCCCGAATGCGGGGCCCGAAACAAGGCGGGCCCAGCTCGTCTTCTTCTTCCAACGCCAGGGACCGGTGAAGTCGGTCGATCCGGTGGAGGGCGTCATTCTCTCCAACTCCCTCTCGGTGGCCAAGGCAGTCGCCGAGAGTCGGATGGTCAACATGCGGCGGGGAGACTCGCCTCTCCTTGCGGGGAGGGGGAGGCGGACAGTCGTCCCGTCGTTCCATTGCTCTCGGGTGGCCATCTCGGTCGCGCTCTATGGTAATGTGAGTCCGACTATGGCTGACAGCCGGCTGCTTGTCCTTTCTTCCTCGGGCGCCGCCAGTCGACGTCCGAGACGCCGCGCCTTGATCTCGGTGCGGGTCGTCGTTTGGCCACTGCGGCGCCTCCGTGCGGCAGCTGGCCTCGTTCTGCTTGGCGGCCGCGTCGAGGAGCCGCTGGACTCGCTCCATCATGAGGCGGCGTTCTTCGCCCTCGAAATTGTCCAGCTCATCCGCCGCTGCCTGGGCGGCTCGGATGTTCTCCGCCGGTGTAGCATACACGGGGCAGCTAGCCCGAAATAGGCTGGCGATGGCTACACCGCACTGCTGGACCGCGCCAAGGCGGCTGGGCCTTGCCGGGGCCGGCGAGCCACCAACGGCGCGATCCATCTCCCGCTGGTAAGCTTCTGACAGGCGTCTCATGCTGGCCAGCTTCTTCGCGCCTTCGACGAGCTGAAGGCGGCGCGCTTCCAAAGTCTCTGCGTCAGCATCTTCCGGAATGGGCGCATCTAGGTCTTGCAGCGCCGCGCCGAGTGAGTCGGGCGCCCCTCCGCCAGGGAACTCGTCATGACTGATGACCAGCACCTCAGTGACGGTGCTTCCGTCGCTCTCCGCGTGGGGGAGAGGTTCGTCGTAGACCACCACGTTGCTGGGGAACGCGTCGACCGACGCGGTGTCGGAGTCGACCAGCATCGGGTCGGTGGAGCCTACGGACTCCAAGTCTACGGCAGGCTCGCCGGAAACGTGGAGTTGATCGAGGAGGCCCGCGAGGAGGTTTTTGGGGCCGCCTGCGCCTGCGTCGGGCGCAGGTTCGTCGGAGAGGCAGACCTCGCCGACAAGTTCGGCCAAGGAGCTGGCTGCGCAGGCGATCTCAACGCTGCGCAGCGCGTTGATGCAAACTTCGTCTGGCGTGCCTGGCTGGCTGCGCTCGCCAGGGAGGAAAAGGGTTCCCGTCTAGAACAGATCTCCGGACGACGGTGCACCATGCCCCACGGTGGGCGCCAAATGTCAGGGGTTTGGTGCGACATATGCCAACGGATGGCTTATCATGGTGGGGGCGAGTAGAACGTCGCCGGTGCCTGGAAACGGGATGAGGCGAAGACATGCACGCCGGCGAATCTTACCCAGATTCGGGGCTCTCCGGGGAGATAATACCCCTACTGCTACTCCGTGGGGTCTCCGCATGATCACTATGGTCAAGTGTTTACACGATTGCTCCTTGAGCTGTGTCTGGTGGTAGGAGAGGGCAAGGCTAGCTCTCTCCTTCTATCTGGTATGGTATAGAACTACTAGGATCCAACCCTTTGCATGGGTGCCCTGGGGGGTTTATATAGGCCTACCCCCCAGGGGTACAATGGTAATTCGACTGGGCGCGGGCCCAGCTATCAGCGCCTCTGACCTCTGACTTCTCCGCCAACTGCTGGGGCCCGCCGACTGGTGGGCCCCGCCGACTGGTCTGGTATGCAGCCGACAGGCGGCGTCCACCGCGGGCGGGTCTTACCGGCCGCTGATTACTGTAGCCATGCTTCCGATGACGCAGGCTTGGTCATGGGGTCGTGGCAACAGCCCCGCCGCCTGGCGGGCGATCACTGTGGCCACTCCCCATCTCATCTTGATTAATGGCGCGTGGGCCCCGGGGGAGGGCTCTGCCGACTCCCCCGGGCCGACTCCCGACGGGTCCGACTAGCGGTTCTCCTGCCGTCTCCCGAGGTCTCGCTGACTGGTGGGCCCCGCTGCCTGCGGGCCGTACATACAAGCCGTCGTGGGCGCAGGACTTGGTACTGTGGTGCTGATGTCAGGGCCGGCCGGGAAACAGTGCCACGCCGCAGGGAGATCTTCCCGGGTACGGCGTGCTGTGGCCATGCCTGCCCTTGGTAATGGGCAGAGTGGGCTTCACTGTAGCCACGCCTCTGCCCTGTCCCCCTCGATGGGGTCATGGTTCATCGGAGTCGCCGGCTGACTCCCCAAAGTCAGCTTCTCTAGAAGTTGTCCCTGGGACTCGGTCGTGAGCGGGCAGTCGGCCGCCCCGCCATCGACTCCTCAGGAGACGGCTCTTCGCCCTGGGGTCTTGAGGGGCGCAGCCTGCCCCGATGTGTTGAAAGGTTATGGGACTCAGGTTGGCCTACCCGTGGCCCATTACTCCGACAAAGGTGGAGCTTGGTCTTGGCGCCCGCACGCCGCTACGTCCAGCGGCACGGGACCCTGCCACAGCAAAAGATCCTGTCACGGCGGAGCGAGGAGTGGCGGAGCATTCGCTTGTGGTTGAGGGACTTCTTGACAGCTTCTTTCTTCACGAGCGGGCGCCGAACACGGTGGGTCATGCCGTGGAGCCGCGTGCCTTGGCGCTAGGGCGCCGTCTTGGGGCAGAGGTGGTGGAGCTGCTTCATGAGTTGTGTCGCCCGTGGCTGGCGGAGGGCGAGGCATGGAGTGGGATGGCGCAGGGGACCCCCCTGCGACGCGGACAAGCTCGGCGATTTTGTCAAGCCAGTCCTTGTAGAGGTCATCGACTGCACGGTCGCGCAGGAGCTCATGCGCCATGAGGAGCATGGCCCATGCGTCAGTGGGAACATGATGAGCATGAGATGACGAACCAGCAGGAGTCAGCAATTGAGTGGTGGTGGTGCTTGTTCCCCGCCAGGCCGGTGGCGGCGTTGGCGGCAGGCGACAGAGAATAACGGGGTGGCCCGCCGACAGGGGTCGTCTGAGCGACACGGGTGGTGAGGGTAGCCCGACGCTCGGCACGGGCGCGACGTGCGTTCGCCATGGAGATGATGAAGTGACGTGATGTGGAGCGACGGGAAGGAGGCTTCGACACACCCCTACCCGGCGCGCCAAATGTCGGATCACGGGTTCTGGCAAAACCCTTAAGGTTCGAACACTGGGGGCGCGCGAAGATCTCCCCCCTATCGATCCGCGTCCTAACTTAGCTAAGATCTCACGAACTAACTCGACGAACTCGCAACACAAAGGACACAAGATTTATACTGGTTCGGGCTCCACGACATTGACCTCACGTTCCCACCATTTGAGTTGTCGATGATAGGAGTGCAGAGATGCACCCCCTTCAATGCACATGGCGTCAGTGGCCTTTCGGAACTCCTGCTCATTGGTTTCCTCTTCATCCTCTCCATCACTCTCATCATTGCAAGTTTCCTTCTCTTGACCCCTGGCGGGCTTTCCTTGGTTCCGGAAGGGTTTGCCATGACGATTTGCTTCACTGCCTTGGCCTTTCCCGCCAGTGGCATTCTGACCTTTTTCCTTATCACGCTTCTCATATTCTGCTCTTTGCCTCTTGACAAGCTGCTCAACCTGATGAAACTCTTGAAGATCATGGCCCTTGGTCTAATGAATCTTACAGTAAGGCCCATCACCTTTCCCATCCTTTTCGGCAGCCGCAGCCTCCCAGCAGTCAGCGCACATGGCAGCTTCCGTGCCGGGGGCTTTGGCCCTTGCCTTCTTGTTAATACTGAGCGTGCCCGATCCTTCGACAGTCATCATCGCCTTATCCTTGCGCCTCTTGCTACACTTCTTACTCTTCTTCTGACTAGTGGGTTCGTCGTCATCTTCTGAGTTGATGTTGATGCAATTGTCTTCTACGGGGAGTTTCCTTCCCTCCTCCATTCGAGCACACTTGTCCACCAAGGTGTAAAGCTCCTTCACAGTCTTGGGCGACCACACATTCATCTTGGAATGAATCTTGCGATTGCGCACATTGGACTGGAAGGTAGCTATCACAACTGCTGGATGGATATTTGGGATGTTCCTGTGGACACTTCTGAATCTCTGCAAGTACTTCCAGAGAGTCTCTCCTTCTTTCTGCTGAAGGAGCTACAAGTCGCTGGGCCGCCCTGGTTCTTGATGGCTGCCAGTGAAGGAGCCATTGAACTCATGGCACATGTCAGCCCATGAAGAATTGGAGTTCTCCGGCAGGTGCATCAGCCAAGACACTCACATTGGACTTGAGCGCCAAAGGGAAGTAGTTGGCGAACACCTTCTCACCTCTCCTCCCCGGCAGCTTGAACAACAATGGTGTAGATGCTCGGAAACTCTGTCGGGTGCAACCTCCCAACATATTTCTTGGGTATCTCTGGCTTGAACATGCGGACGGACGGCCAACGAACTTGCCACGGCTCACGAGTAAAGGAAGGGCACCCAACCTCGAATGGTAGGCACCCTCCAACCTCGAGCATGGGGTCGTTAACATCGGGTCCATCGCACCCATTGGTTCGGTGGTGGTCGTCGCGGCATCGCTCGACGATGACACGCGCATCACCCCTCCACCTATCCTGCGGGGCTCACCGTTGGTCTGGACGTGCTGGATGGTCAAAAGAGGCCATCATCAGGTTCTTGGTTTTGCCGCGCCCGTGCCGGTTGTCGCGGCGGGCATTGTACTATGGGGGTGGCCCCTTTCGTATGACCAGCAGTGCGAGTCGTTGTTGTCGCTTAGGGAGGTCGTGGCGGGCCAGCTCACTACAAGCCCCCAGCCTCGGCGAAACCGAGCAGACTCTGAATGGCGGAACACCATTCATCCATCTGCTCAGCCACCGGTGGAAACCTTAGTAGCAGCTGAGCTCGCACCATGGCCTCTATAGGAGTGCTCGCATGGGTGATGATGATGTGGACCGCACCGTCGCTCGGCTCCTGACAGTGTCGGCAGCGACAGCACCACGTCCTTGCTGTTGCGAGGCGGCCATCTGGATGAGGTCAGCAGCTCCGTTGGTCAACTTGCTTCGGATGAGGTGCACCCGCTGCAGTCGCGCTCGTGGTGGGGGTGGCCGGAGGGCGGCGATTCGCCCCGGATCGGGTGCCATCACTGTGATTGTGCCCATCGGTGAGGGGAAGGGGCGCGGATGGAATAACCCCTTCGTCCGTACCGCATGGGACATGGCCACTGCGATGCTGCTGATGGTGCTCTCCTCCGGTGTCTCCTGCTTCGGTCACGGGGGAGGTGGTGATGGCGCCGCCTGCTCCGACCACATCCCCAGCAGCGTTCACTTCCTTGTGCACCTTGGCATCACCCGTAGCATTGGTGGCCGTGGGCGGCGGAGCCTTCGAGGTGGACGGGTGAGCTGAAGCACCGGGTTTCTTCTTGGGTGCCATGGTCGATGGCACCCCCAAAGATGAAGATGGCAATGAAGCTGATGTGCTGCTCACGCTTTCAGGTTCGCGCAAGTAATCCACCTACCTGGCATGCCAAAGATGTCGCGGGAAACCATGGCCACCTATGGGACCAAAGGTCCCTTCCTGGTTCGGCGGGAGGGTGGCATGTTGCACAAAGAGCAAAGGAGCGTGGGGAAGCACGGAAGGGATCACACAGGCAGTTTTTACCCAGGTTCGGGCCGCCGTGAGGTGTGAAACCCTACTCCTGCTTTGGTGGATTGATGGTGGTGAAACGGTGGTGGTCGTAGCCCGTTTGCCCAGCAGGGTTGCCTCAGGACTTAACGGCTACATGCGTATGAAGTATGATGGGGTGGATTTGCTAATCCAGTGTCCAACCCTTTCTAAGGTTGCCTCCAGCCTCCTTTTATAGGTTAAGGAGTCACCACAGTGGAAAATCAGTCATTATGCACTGATAAGATAGCAAACAGTGCTATCATACCTAACTCTGCAGGCTGATAGAGCGCATTAAATGCGCCGCTCAACGTCACATCCTCACTTGCCCGACAAGCCTTGCCGGGCCGTTTCGCCACCTTCGTTCCTACTCGCTTGACACGTCATAGGACGGGTGTCGTCTATAGGTATTTCCTATAAAAAGAGGCGGCCATGTAGTAGATGGCTGCCACTTAGTCACTTTGCAGCTTGACACTGCACTGTTCGACGACGTGCGTCGTGATGAAGCAGTTCAGTGTGGTGGCTACGTCTCCGTGCGTCTAGTAGGCCCTGTTGGGGGGGGGGTCTTGGAGGTCTTCTTCCGGGGTAACCCCGTCCTTGCCGGGCTTGCCTGGCCGACAAGGGAAGCCTTTCTCTTGGTGGTTTCTTACTTCTCTATCTTGGTCTTGATCCTCTTGTTCTACATGTTGGCCTTCTGAGAATCTTGATTTCTTGTACTTTATCCTGAACTTGGTCGGGTAAACTTGCTCTCGTGCATGTGCACATTCTGGGCAACGGACCCAGGGTTTGTTGCACTGACAATTTGCTAGTCTTCACCTGTACTAAGCGGGAATACTGCTTATGTGTCAAAATCCTAAAACCC
Organism: Triticum aestivum; assembly: GCF_018294505.1. Lineage (NCBI taxonomy): Eukaryota > Viridiplantae > Streptophyta > Magnoliopsida > Poales > Poaceae > Triticum > Triticum aestivum. The sequence goes on from NC_057806.1 coordinate 162,003,882, forward strand.
AAGTTTTTCCACATGAGTCCACCATATATCTACATATATGCGGTATTACCCTGCCATTCTAAGTAAATTTGCATGTGCCACCTCTAAAACTTCAAATAAACATCCATTTTTTGTGTGCCTGGATTGTTCATAGAGCGACAGGAGGTAGTCGATATCTTCCATCCTAGCGGCTTATTCTTATGATGAGTTTTATTCACTCGTCCTTGCATGAGAGGGGCGGTAATTGGGATACCCAGTCCCGAATTCACAAATTGCAAATAATTAAACAAAACTCCCCCGGGACTGATGTTGGTATGGACGGTACCCGCGGATTCAGCTAGCTAGGAGTGTGTTTGTTGGTAGAGGAGGAGTAAACCTTTACTTTTATCACTTGGGAGCCACCACTAATGTGTTTAGCTTGGAAGATATCGATAACTAATGGTCGCGAAGTATCTGGAAGGGTGCATTTCTCAAATTTTCATTTATCTCTGTTTTAAAAATCTGAGCTCTCGCACCGCTGCAAATCACTGCTTCCCTCTGTGAATGGACTATCTATTTACTTTTATGTTGAGCCATCATCTTCTCAAATAGGCGCCAGACCTAAGAGCAATATTGTCATCCTCATGCATTGTGTATAGCTAATGTTGGATGCATCACGATTGGATCTTTTCTACCATGAACTACAATGCTTAGTCATTGCTTGAACTTTGGAGGTGCTCTGCATTTATGTTTTGTGGTCTCAGAAAGGGCTAGTGAGATACCACTGTTGTCATATTATATCACGATTGTTTTGACAAAGTGTTGTCATTTGAGATATTTTATTATTGCTCGCTCGTTTCTTATGCCATTGAGATGAGTTAATATAGTTTCTAAGGGTTATTGTTGACATGGTGAGTTATAATCTTTTCTGAAAACTAGGGTGCTACTTAAGCTTATTTATTTAAACAAGAGAAAAAGAGCTCGTAAAAGTTTTTCTTTTTCACTTTCTGTTTGTCAACTGAACTGCTTGAGGACAAGCAAAGGTTTAAGCTTGGGGAGTTGATACGTCTTTGTCGTATCTACTTTTTCTAGCATTTCCCTCTTGTTTTAGATCTAATTTGCATGATTTGAATGAAACTAACCCGGACTGACTCTGTTTTCAGCAGAACTACCAGGTGTTGTTTTTGTGCTGAAATAAAACTTCTCAGATTGTAACAAAACTATTTGGAGATTTATTTCATAATAAAAGAAAAATACTGGAGCCAAGAACCACCGGAGGTTGTCACTAGGGGAGCACAACTCACCGGGGCGCGTGCCCCTCCTGGTGCGCCCAGGTGGGTTGTGCCCACCTGGTGGCCCCGCTCACCCTATCTCTGATGCTATAAAATCCTATTTTTGGAGAAAAAAATTAGGGAGGAAGAATTATCTCGTTTCACGATACGGAGCCGCCACCACCTCCTGTTCTTCATCGAGAGGCAAGATTTGGAGTCCGTTTTGGGCTCCGGAGAGGGGGATCTTCGATCTTTGTCATCACCTACCGTCCTTCATCGCCAATTCCATGATGCTCCCCACTGGGAGTGAGTAATTCCTTCATAGGCTCGCTGGTCGATGAGGAGTTGGATGACATTCATCATGTAATCGAGTTAGTTTTGTTAGGTCTTGATCCCTAGTATCCATTATGCTGTGAGATTAATGTTGCTATGGCTTTGCTATGCTTAATGCTTGTCACTTTGGGCCCGGGTGCCATGATTTCAGATCTGAACCATCTATGTTATGACCGTAATATCTATGTTCTAGATCTGATCTTGCAGTTTATATTCACCTATTACGAGTTATGATCCATTAACTCCAGAGTGACAATAGTCAGGATACTTTTCAGTGATGACCGTAGTTTGAGGAGTTCATGTATTCACTATGTTTTAATGCATTGTTCCAGTTCTCTATTAAAAGCAGGCCTTAATATCCCTTAGTTTCCTTATGGACCCCACTGCCACGAGAGGGTTGGACAAAAGATGTCATGCAAGTTCTTTCCATAAGCACGTATGACTATTTATGGAACACATGCCTACATTATATTTATGAATTGGATCTAGTTTTGTATCGCCCTAGGTTCTGACTGCTACATGATGAATATCATCCAACAAATTCACCAATCCACTACTGCAGGATGGTCCAAACGCGACAGTCAAATCAGAGGCCCTTCGACGAAACTGTGTGCGATGCAAGAATCGCAAACAGTGGTGTAAAAACAACATCAAAAAAGGTGCAAAACGTTTGCTATGGCGGCGACATTAAACTGTGTGTGCGATGAGTGGCAAACGGTTAATCTGGAAGAACTGTTTCCTATGATGAAGAACAACAGAAACGGCGTACCATTCACCAGGATGAACTGTGTGTGATTAGGCAACACAATGGAAATGGTTCAATTGAACAAGATGTGTGTGATATGCGGCAAACATGTCCATAATCAGAATTGTGTGCGAAGACCAATAATAACACAGACGATTGCTGTAATAAGCCGTGTGATATGCTCTGTCTACAGAAGAATAACATGTATATATATAACTAAAATAAACATAAAATAACATAAGTGAGTATACAGATCATTAGCACACACCTCAATAAACAATTGCATGCATTCTAAAGTAGGAGAAACGATCGTCTAGTCATCTACTTCTTGTGACACTCCCGCCACTACTATGTGGCTCGATCCCTCATCTGGGGCAGGAAGAAGATAGTTCCTCATGTCAACGATCCGCCTATACAACTCGTACCTTGTGTACGCATCCTTGGCCACGTACTTGACGTGTTCTTCATCCAGTCTCTCATGACAAACACTGTCACTACAAAAAAAAGACACATCCGTGACATTTTGGGCCGAACGAAATTTTTTTCTGTCATACATATGACACTTCTATGATGATAATTGTGACAAAACCCGGTATCATCATAGATGTGGTGGGATCCTACTTCTATGACAAAAAACCATGACAGAAAATGGGCTTTTCATCCTGGGCGGGCCGGAGATGCAGCTGCATGACATTCTTTGGGCCGTCCATGACGAAAAAAACCATGGTAGAAGCGAGGGCGAGGAAAATTTCAGCGAGTTCCCGGTTACGGTGGGAGGTCGGGGGCCGAGCGATGCGCGTTTCTCTTGTACACGTACGCGCGTGTGTGCGAGGCGTTGGCTCTAACTGAACCCGATTGAGGCGTTGGGCTCTAACTGAACCCGAGCGATTGCACTGCAGGCTATGCGTTACTGAACCCGAGTGATCGATCGATGGCTGTTAACTAAACCCGATTGAGCGATTCCTTTGCTATTGCTGCCCGTGGAGGCTGGAGGAGGTCGACGATGGAGATGAATAGTATCTCGTGGAGTCCCATTTTGCGGTAGGCCACACCCCTCCCGATGAACAGGACCCCCGTTTCGACCGTAGCGCTCCAACACAAGTCCATTTCGTCCATTTTGCGGTACGCCACACCCCTCCCGATCAACAGGACCCCCGTTTCGACCGTAGGAGGTCCCTTTCGTCCGTTTTGCGGTACGCCAGACCCCTCCCGATCAACAGGACCCCGTTCCGAACGTAGGACTTCCGTTTCCTCCGTTGTGCAGTACGCCATGCCTCGCTTCCATCTCCTGTTCCGTCCAAGCCCTCCCGATGAACACGACCACGCATTCCGTTCTGACCCAGCCGGTTGGCTCCCACGCGTTCCGTTGCCTCCCGATGAACACAACGCATTCCGTTGCCTCCACATGAACACGATGCATTCCGTTGCCTCCCCATGAACACGACAACGACGCTGTTTCTCCGTTCCGACCCAGCCATGTGCACGAGTGTCAGGACCCCGATTCCAAGTCACATCGATCTAGCCGGTAACACCTCATATCACATTGCGGCCTCACGCACGGTATCCCCGCGAGTGTTGCCTTACCGTGGCCCGGGACCGTTTGCGCCTTTTGGCTCACATATATGACAGAGAACCCAGGACGACATGGCTAGTCGTGAACCCAAAGCGGCACAGACCTATGGGGACAGGCATACATGAATCACATCGAGTATGTCGGTCATCAGCATGTGAATTCGGGCTGTAGCACTGGGCTAATAGGACTCCGGGGAACACGGGCTGTAGCAAGCTAGGCAGGACTCCGGAAGTCACCGCGTGACATTTCCCCGAAGGGACAGACATAGGAACGAAGTGAAACACATGCCGGCCAGTCAAGTGTCCTGAGCAGTGGTGCTGGGCTAGCAGGACTCCGGTGAACCGGGCTGTAGTGGACTACTATGGCTCGAGGAGCACTAGACTACCTTTCCCCATAAGAAAGGCTGCCAAGGATAAACAACTAGATTGTCGGATCCCACACGTACCAAGCATTTCAATCATACACACAATATGCTCGATATGTGCAAATACAACATGGCATCACAACAAAACTCTACAACTCAAGTACTTTATTTAAAGGCTCCAGAGAGCCGTACATAACATGTTCATACAGGTAGGGTTCACATGACCCGACACTCAAGTCATACAAGCATACAAGCACATGCGGAAGCAAATAGTCTGAGTACAGACGCTAGAAAGAAAGAAGGCTTCTCGAAGCCTGTCTATCTACATAGGGCCCTCCATGGCCAGGATCACCACCTGGGTGGCAAGTCACTCATCGACGTCGAGATCTACATAAAACCCATCGGAGGGGGCGGTGTTGTCGTCTGAAAATAGTAATTAAACAAACATGAGTACAAAGGTACTCAGCAAGTCTTACATCAGAACCTACTATACATGCTCATTCTCAAGAAGCTTTGACTCTTGGCTAAGCTATCCTACGGGACACCACTAGTAAAATAGTTTTCGCACACGATTCCGCTAATCACCAACACAATACTCCACCGGGGATCCTCCCTCGTGATCCTATGAGAGGGCCATCCTCGGTACTCACAATTATCTTGAGTCTTTTAGTGGTAACCATTAACTTGTCTATGAACTGTATAGGCAACCAAGTAGTCCTTTACCGCGGACGCGGCTATTTGAATAGATGATGTTAACCCTTCAGGGGTGTACTTCCTCAGACACGCTCTCACCACTTACCGCCGTTAACACGACATGTACTCGGCAACCTTCAAGCGGAAGCCCAACGAGGGTGTCGGCCATGGCCTACCTAAACACTCAAGTCTCTAGTCCAGGTTTATCGCCTATCCAGGTTCCATCCGCAGGGTGTTCGGCCGAGGTTTCCACATACGGCCCCGAACGATGTGAACAGGGTCCCGAGACACCAAACGGGCGCCCGACATACCCGGCCATGGTGTATCTACCGCAACATAGCCCACCCCTAGGGTCAGCGCTACGCACGGCCGCTAACACATAACCTACAAACACCAGAAATTATTTGCAACTCCTGGACAGAGTACTAGGGTGATTAAGAAGCCGAGAGGGTCAATTAAGGATCCCAATGCATGGTAGTAGCCGATTCTTAAAATCACACATACAGATCTCAGTTCTTAGGGACGGCCTCAATGAAACAACCCACCATGTACTCCTACATGGCCTCTCATCGATACCTTTACCAAATCATGTTCAACACATCCCTCACATTACGGACATAATCATTTCACTCTAGCCCATCACCCAGATGAACCAGACCTGACACAACTCTAAGCATAGCAGGCATAGCAAGGTAGGAACACATACATGGCTCAATCAAGTCCTGCACATGCTAGTGGGTTTCATCTAGTTACTGTGGCAATGACAGGTCATGCAGAGGATAAGAGTTCAACTACCGTAGCACACAGCAGTTTGAAACGTTGTTGTCTTAATGCAGTAAATGAGAGCAGAGGCGAGAACATGGGATTGTATCGATATGATCAATGGGGCTGCTTGCCTGATGTAGTGGTAGTAGGGTACTGCCCTTCAGACGGATATTCGGGGTTATCCTTGAAGGCAGAACCTACCACGAAAGACACACTGAACATAATCAACACATGACAATATGCAACAATATGATGCATGCTATGACATGGCAAAATGAATGTGTCTTGGCCTAATGCAAGCTAAAACAGAAAGGAATGAACCCATTTGAATCAAAGATTCAAATGTTAGTTCATTTAACATAGCCATATTAGTGCATTATCTTATTTTGCTTAAACAGAAAGGTTAACTTGTCTTTTCATGCATGAAACCAATACCAATGGATAGATTGAATTTTTTTGATCAAAATTCATATATAAATCTTTTCATTTGGAGTTACAGATTAATTTCAATGGTTTTTTAAAGTTTGTAACAATTTCTGGAATTCTCTATATAAAAATAAATCCAGAAATTAGTCATTGCGTCAGCAGTGCATCAGGGTGACGTCAGTGGTCAACGAGGACGTCCAGGTCAACCTGACTAGTGGGTCCCGCGTGTCAGCAGTTATTTAAACTAAATAAATTTTGTTAAAACTAATCTGGTTTAATTAGCAAGGGGGGGCCCACTTGTCATAGACTCAGGGGAGTCAACCTGGGCCCACCCAGTCTAGGTCAATGGGTCAAACCCGCTGGCGTTTAGCCGCCGGCGAGGCCAGACGCGGCGGTGGAAGTGCATTTGTGCGTTCCGGCGACCAAATGAGCGGCGGAGGGCATCTACGCGTAGCTGGGAGCAAGCCGCAGCGTTTGGTGGTGGTGGTTGAGCTCGGGGTGACCGGAAACATCGCCGGTGACGACCTTGGCGGTCGCCGGAGTCGGGTGAAGATGAGCCCAAGGCTACAGGGCACGGCGAGGCGCAGGGAGAGGTGCGTTGGGCTCCTGGGGATGCAGTGAGTGTGTTGGGAACGGTGGTGTGGCCGGTGGTTGGCCGGAGACACGTCGGCGACCAACTCAGCGGTGGCACGTGTGGTGAAGCTTCGTGCAGTTGCTACGGTGCACGAGAAGGCAAATAGAGAGGATGGGGAGGTAGCTAAGCTCACGGCGGTCACGTAGGAATGGACGGCGCGGTCGAGGACGAGCTGATGCGGTGGCGACGATGAAGGGGATCTCCGGCGATGCCGGAGTCGGGCGAGGTTGTTGCAGAGGCTGCGGGGCAAGCGAGCACTCGGGGCTCGGCTTGCTTGAAGGAGGGGAGGGCGGAGGAGCTTCTGGACATGGTGGCTCGGCGCGGGGATGACGGAGGGTGCGACTACGGCGGCGGTGCGGCGGCAGGTGCGTCCGCCATGGTGCGGGAGAGCGAGGGAGAGAGGCAGGGGGCGAGTGAGGTGTCCACGGGGACGGGGCGGCGACGTGGAGCCTGTTCAGGGTCCAGGCGCGCGAAGCGGCAAGCTGCTGGTGCTGTGGCGAGCTCGCGCTCACCGGCGTTAGCTCTCTGCCTGCCTGGCGGGGACGAAGCAGCTGGCTGGCATGGGCCAGCACAGCGCTGGGCCGCCAGGTGGGCCGGCTGATGGGCTGCGGCCAGGTAAGTTCTCTCCCTCTCTTTTAATTTCTGTTTTCTATTTTGCTGTAGGTTTGTGGCTTTATTAAAAATAGCTAGGCACTTCTAAAAATCCTGAAAATAATCAAAGGCTCTGTTTAGAATATTTCCAACAGCCCACACTTATCTTCAGAATTATTTGAGCATTTAAAATATTTACTAGCATTCAAATGCCCAAATGCAAATTACATATGATTTAATTCAATGACCTTCTGTTGACCTAGAAAATTTTGCACCAATTTTGCCAGAGGTTCTAACCCAAGACAAAGAGAGTGAACTTTTTAGAAGGGCATTTCAGGATCATTGAAAATATTTTTAGTAAACACTTAGTTGATTCCAGAGGGGGTGTTGGGGGTTCTGTCTTCCCCAATTCAAGTTTCTGATGAAAGGTAGACATGATGCAACACTCTAATGCATGACTAGCTAGGATGTGACAACTCACCCCCACTCAAACGAATATCGTCCCAAGATTTAGAATCCGCCGGGAAGAAGGTGGGGTACTCGAGTCGAAGACGATCCTCCCTTTCCCAAGTAGCTTCTTGCTCGGAATGGTGTGACCATTGAACCTTGAGAAACTTAATATTTTTGCGTAGAGTGGTACGCTCGGCTTGATCAAAATACGAACGGGATATTCTCGATATATGAGGTTATCTTGGAGATCAAGCGTTTCGTGGTCCACTCCACGGATAGGATCCGAGAAGCAACGCCTGAGTTGAGAAACGTGGAAGACATCATGAACTCTGGAAAGATGCGGAGGTAGTTCCAACTGGTAGGCAACTTCCCCTCGTTTGGCAAGAATGCGAAAGGGTCCAATGTAACGAGGAGCCAACTTGCCCTTGATACCGAATCGATGGGTTCCCTTTAAAGGTGTAACCCGAAGGTAAGCCTTCTCGCCAACTTCATAAGACATAGCTTATGCTTGTGGTCATATTGACTCTTTTGGCGAGATTGGGCCGTTTTCAATTTCTCACGAATAACGCGAACCTGCTCTTCTGCTTCCTGGATCATATCCGGGCCAAAGAGTTGTCTTTCCCCGGTTTCTGACCAGTTAAGAGGCGTTTGACATTTTCGTCCATAGAGAACTTCAAAAGGAGCTTTGCCCAAGCTAGCTTGATAACTATTGTTATAAGCAAACTCCGCGAATGGAAGGCATTCCTCCCAACCCATTCCGAATGAGATGACAGAAGCTCGGAGCATATCTTCCAGAATTTGATTGACTCGCTCTACTTGACCACTTGATTGAGGATGGAAGGCGGTGCTAAAAGAGAGACGAGTTCCCATAGCATTTTGGAAACTTTCCCAAAATCGAGAGGTGAAGAGACTCCCACGGTCTGAGTTAATTTCCAATGGGACACCATGAAGAGACACTATTCGGGAGATGTATAAATCAGCTAGCTGGCTAGCGGTGATACTCTCACGAACAGGTAGGAAATGGGCTGCTTTGGAAAGACGGTCGATCACGACGAAGATGGCATTATTTCCTCTCTTGGTCCTGGGAAACCCAGTGATGAAATCCATACTGATTTTATCCCATTTCCACTCAGGAATAGCCAAAGGTTGAAGGGTGCCAGCAGGTCGTTGGTGCTCTGCTTTAACACGACGACAGACGTTGCAACTAGCAATCTATTGAGCAATTTCTCTCTTCATCGTAGTCCACCAAAACCTCTGGCGTAGGTCTTGATACATTTTCATACTACCAGGATGAATGATGAGAGGGGATTCATGAGCTTCCTTAAGAATCAACTGGCGTAGATGTTGTTTCTTGGGAACCACCAAGCGGTTCTCGAAGAAGACAACACCTCGCTCATCCATGGAAAAACATTTAGCAGCTCCGCTAGCAATGTTCTCCTTGATCCGAGATATTCCTCTATCATACCGCTGAGCGGTTATGATTTGATCTGTAAGGTTGGGTTTCGCCACCAGGGTGGAAATGAATCCTCGAGGAACAATGTGAAGGTTAAGCTTACGAAATTCCTCATGGAGAAGTGGTTGACTTTGCTGTAACATCAGGTTGTTACAATAAGATTTACGACTTAGTGCATCAGCCATGACATTGGCTTTGCCCGGGGTGTAAGTTATTCCTAAGTCGTAATCTGTGATCAACTCGACCCAACTTCTTTGCCTGAGATTCAAATCCGGTTGGGTGAAGATATATTTCAAACTTTGGAGATCGGTGAAGATCTCGCAACGATTACCGAGGAGGTAATGTCGCCAAGTTTTAAGTGCATGGACTACAGCTGCAAGCTCTAGATCATGTGTGGGATAGTTTTCCTCATGTGGGTGTAATTGCCGTGAAGCATAGGCAATTACCTGACGATCTTGCATGAGTATGCAACCTAGTCCTTGTCGCGAGGCGTCGCAATAGATAATAAAGTCCTTGGAGAAATCTGGTGGTACTAGTACGGGAGCAGATGTCAGGCGTCTTTTCAGTTCCTGAAAGCTGAACTCGCACTGTGGGGTCCACTCGAACTTTTTATCTTTCTTGAGGAGTTCAGTTAGAGGTTTAGCAACCTTGGAGAAATTCTCGACGAAGCGGCGGCAGTAGCTCGCTAAGCCAAGGAAGCTCCGAACTTGCTTGACCATCTCAGGTGGAGTCCAATCAAGGACGGCTTGAACTCGCTCGGGATTGACAGCAATACCCTTACCAGAGATTACATGGCCTAGATAGGTCACTTCTGGCAACCAAAATTCACACTTGGAGAATTTGGCATAAAGGCGATGCTCTCGAAGTTTCGTCAATACCAGCCTTAGATGTTCGGCATGTTCCTCTTCATTCTTGGAGTAGATGAGTATGTCATCGAGGTATACTACGACGAATTTATCCAAATACTCCATGAAGACCGAGTTCATTAACCGAGAGAAGGTGGCTGGGGCATTGGTTAAACCGAAGGACATAACGGTGTACTCGTATTGGCCATAACGAGTAACAAAGGCCGTTTTGGGAATGTCCCCGTTTCTGATTTTGATTTGATGGTAGCCCAACCTCAAATCCATCTTGGAAAAGACTGAGGATCCAGCGAGCTGGTCATACAGATCGTTGATCCTGGGAAGCGGATACTTGTTCTTGATAGTGACCAAGTTGACAGGTCGGTAATCTACAACCATCCGATCCGTTCCATCCTTCTGACGAAGAGGACGGGGCAAGCCCAAGGAGAGGAACTAGGACGGATGAAACCCTTTTTCAAGGACTCATCGAGTTGGTTCTTAAGCTCAGCTAGTTCTAAGGGTGCCATCTTATAGGGTCTTCTAGAAATTGGAACGGTTCCTGGAACAAGGTCTATCACAAACTCGACATCCCTGTCAGGTGGAACACCTGGCAGTTCTTCTGGAAAGACATCCGGAAAGTCCCAGACTACCGGAATATCTTCAAGGTCTGGAAGGGGGTTGGCATTTAGGGAGTAAAGCTGGCGCTTGGCCACTCGAGTTAAGACATTGACTGTCTTGCCCGATGGGTGAGTAAGTTGAACGGTTCTAGTGGCACAATCAATCTTAGCATAATGAGCTGACATCCAGTCCATACCCAACATGATGTTTATGTCCAAGGACTTGAGAGCTATTAAAGATGCATGGAAGACAAGTCCATCGACAAGAATTTCATTCCCATGGCTTACTCTAGAAGTTTGCCATCTAGAGCCAGGGGTTTGAATTTCCATGGTAGTGGGCATGTCACAGAATGTTGTGTTATGCAATCGAGCATAGCTCTCAGATATGAATGAATGAGATGCTCCAGTATCAAAAAGAACAGATGCCAGATGGCAATTAACAAGGAGCGCACCAAGGACGACGTTAGGATCCTCATGAGCCTCCTCGGCTAAGACATAGTTGACATGGCCATGTGCTGTGGTGACCGGCTTGGCGTAGAATGTCTTTCCTGCTGGCTTACCACGACCAACGGACTTTCCAGACTAATTGGGGTTGTTGTTCTGGGACACTCTCGACTATAGTGACCCAGCTCTCCACACTTGAAACATGTCACAACATTGGGGCGTGGAGCAGCATTAGTAGCGGGGCCACCATAGGGCTTGGACGGTGCAATCTGTTGGTTGGGACGAGGCGCCTCAAAGGATGGCCTCGGAATGACCCTGGGTGGCAGTGCCGTGCTTGGAATCCACACCCGGCGCTTCTGAGATCCGGAGCCGGATGAAGAGCCAAAATCACGAGAGTGCTTGCGTGAAGCGTCATAGTCAGACTGGCCTGTCTCAGCATTGATGGCTTTATTGACCAACTTCTGAAAGGAGGTGCACTCATGCAGAGAAAGATTGCGGCGAAGCTCAGGGTTAATTCCCTTGCGGAACCTTGCTTGCTTCTTAGCGTCGGTGGATACCTCTTCAGGAGCATATCGTGCCAGATTCGCAAATTCACGACTATATGCATCCACAGTCAGTCTTCCTTGGGTGAAATTGCAGAACTCTTCCCTCTTGCGATCTATGAGACCTTCCGAGATGTGATGCTCACGAAAAGGCTCACTGAATTTAGCCCAAGTAGTGATTTGGTCGACCGGGCGCATAGCTTCAAAATTTTCCCACCAAAGGCTAGCAGGGCTTTCGAGGTGATAGGCAGCATAAGTAAACTTATCAGCTTCGGCTACATTGGCAGAACGTAGCTTGTGGGTGATGCTGCGAAGCCAGTCATCCGCGTCGAGGGGCTTGACGGAATGGTTAAACTTTCGTGGGTACAACTTGATCAAGTCATTGATTGACACCAAGTCATTTCGCTGATGGCGTGCAATGTTCTTCTCAATCTGCTCTAGCAAGCGGTTAGTCTCACGCTTGTTTCTTTCCGCCTCCAGCATCACTTCGGCCAGAGAAGGCGGGTGAGGCAGATTTTCACCCCTAACTGCACTGGCTTCCCCCTGCTCCGGGGCAGCAGGGTTGCTGCGGGTGTTGACCATCCTAGGAGAAAACAAGACAACGGCTTAGATAAGGATGGCACAAACTTAGCAAGGAAGTGCAGAATGTAATGGATAACACGGAATGTAGAGATGTTCATCCGTATGACATGGCAATATAGAACTGCCATATATATACCAACGGTCATACACACCATACATAGTTTAGTAAAGACCAGGCTACAGTACAACAATGATGAAAGACGTTACATCTCATCGGAGGCATTCCAAGCTCCTATACATTATTTTTCTACACCTCCGGAATTGATTACTCACTAAGTCATATTCCACAAGTCACGCAGGACAGTGGAAATACAACTATTACAATACTAGTGATATTACTACTAACTCAGACAGCTCCGTAGTAGTCCTCATAGAAGTCACCTCCATAGCCTGGAAGTCAACGTGATCATCCGGGAACAGACGGTCCTGAGGAGCTTGTGGACCATAGTGGCTAGGATGAGGTCTTGGACCAACAAACGGTGGCCTGCGGGGACCATGGGGTGGGGTGATGCCTCCCACATCACGCTAATCCACCATGTCTGGCAGAGCAGATCTCACAGGATACAGATCCCTCGTATCCATACATCCAGCTTGCACAGCAGGTGCAAACCGAGTCAAAGTGGCCCAATGATCAGCACGGGTGTTGAAAAGTTCCAGTCTCAAGGCCCGATTCTCTCGGTCCGTATCCTCGAGCATCTCGGCAGTGGTGCGAGTTAGTGAGTCCTCACGTGTGGAGTCAGCATATATAGCCTGGAGATACCCTTGCGCTCCAGGGAGTGAAGCTGGCATATAACGGAAGTCGGTGTTCCGAAGCAGGCCAGTCCTGACTCGCATGATGGTCATCATGGAATAGGCAGCATCCTGCACAACAATCTCGACAGTAACCCCGAGTCCGTAGGAACAGTGGAGGGGCTCGGTAGATCCAGGATAAGAAGGAAATATCCTGACGGTACAGAAATATTGGCTTTGATTAAAGTCTCGGAATTGCTCTTCGACAGTGTATTCGGGATACCAACGGTAACCCGTCTCGATCATTACCCGGACTAACATAGCAGTATGACCGGGCACATCGAGGCACCGAGTCAGGCGAACCACTTGGTTTTGAGCACGAGTGGACATCTGAAAGCACAACCACAATGCAAAGACATTAGAATTTCTAGGGAAAATTGGATAGCATAACAGCTGTAAATGCTCAGGAATAGATTTGAGATATTCACAACAGATTGCAAAACCACTCAACAATAACATATCAAGGTTCTGGTTCAACTGATAACATACTAAAGTGGTAGAAACTGAACTGAGGCTGGTAACCAACAATCCTATAAGTTACTACGGATTAGTAACACGTGAACCTGACAGAGAGAAGAGAGCCTAGTCCTTAACCCACATAGAAAGAGAAGAGAATGACACAGATCAGAGGGCATAAGGTAAAGGAGTAAAGAGAGCCTTACGTTCCCTCCCGCAATCAATTCCCCTACATATAACTAAAGCATTTCTAGACTCGACATCGACCAGTTTGGCTCAACGAACCTACAGATAGTCCGGCTCTGATGCCAACGCTGTCAGGACCCCGATTCCAAGTCACATCGATCTAGCCGGTAACACCTCATATCACATTGCGGCCTCACGCACAGTATCCCCACGGGCGTCGCCTTACCGTGGCCCGGGACCGTTTGCGCCTTTTGGCTCACGTATATGATAGTGTCGCTAGCATCCATATGACAGAGAACCCGGGCCGACATGGCTAGTCGTGAACCCTAAGCGGCACAGACCTATGGGGACAGGCATACATGAATCACATCGAGCATGTCGGTCATCAGCGTGTGAATCCGGGCTGTAGCACTGGGCTAACAGGACTCCGGGGAACCCGGGCTGTAGCAGGCTAGGCAGGACTCCGGAAGTCACCGCATGACATTTCCTCGAAGGGACAGACATAGGAATGAAGTGAAACACATGCCGGCCAGTCAAGTGTCCTGAGCAGTAGTGCTGGGCTAGCAGGACTCCGGTGAACCGGGCTGTAGCGGACTACTATGGCTCGAGGAGCACTAGACTACATTTCCCCATAACAAAGGCTGCCAAGGATAAACAACTAGATTGTCGGATCCCACACGTAGCAAGCATTTCAATCATACACACAATATGCTCGATATGTGCAAATACAACATGGCATCACAACAAAACTCTACAACTCAAGTACTTTATTTAAAGGCTCCAGAGAGCCGTACATAACATGTTCATACAGGTAGGGGTCACATGACCCGACACTCAAGTCATACAAGCATACAAGCACATGCGGAAGCAAATAGTCTGAGTAAAGACGCTAGAAAGAAAGAAGGCTTCTTGAAGCTTGTCTATCTACATAGGGCCCTCCATGGCCAGGATCACCACCTGGGTGGCAAGTCACTCATCGACGTCGAGATCTACATAAAACACATCGGAGGGGGCGGTGTTGTCGTCTGAAAACAGTAATTAAGCAAACATGAGTACAAAGGTACTCAACAAGTCTTACATCAGAACCTACTATACATGCTCATTCTCAAGAAGGTGGTGGAGTTACTGCAGCAAGCCAGCTTTGACTCTTCGCTAAGCTATCCTACGGGACACCGCTAGTAAAATAGTTTTCGCACACGAGTCCACTAATCACCAACACAATACTCCACCGGGGATCCTCCCTCGTCATCCTACGAGAGGGCCATCCTTGGTACTCTCACTTATCTTGAGTCTTTTAGTGGTAACCATTAACTTGTCTATGAACTGTATAGGCAACCAAGTAGTCCTTTACCGTGGACGCGGCTATTCGAATAGATGATGTTAACCCTGCAGGGGAGTACTTCTTCATACACGCTCTCACCACTTACCGCCGTTTACACGACATGTACTTAGCAACCTTCAAGCGGAAGCCCAACGAGGGTGCCGGCCACGGCCTACCTAAACACTCAAGTCTCTAGTCCAGGTTTATCGCCTATCCAGGTTCCATCCGCAGGGAGTCCGGCCGAGGTTTCCACATACAGCCCCGAATGATGTGAACAGGGTCCCGAGACGCCAAACGGGCGCCCGGCATACCCGGCCACGGTGTATCTACCGCAACATAGCCCACCCCTAGGGTCAGCGCTATGCACGGCCGCCAACAAATAACCTACAAACACCAGAAACTATTTGCAACTCCTGGACAGAGTACTAGGGTGATTAAGAAGCCGAGAGGGTCAATTAAGGATCCCAATGCATGGTAGTAGCTGATTCTTAAAATCACACATACAGATCTCAGTTCTTAGGGACGGCCTCAATGAAACAACCCACCATGTACTCCTACATGGCCTCTCATCGATACCTTTACCAAATCATGTTCAACACATCCCTCACATTACCGACATAATCATTTCACTCTCGCCCATCATCCAGATGAACCAGACCCGACACAAATCTAAGCATAGCAGGCATAGCAAGGTAGGAACACATACATGGCTCAATCAACTCCTACACATGCTAGTGGGTTTCATCTAGTTACTGTGGCAATGACAGGTCATGCAGAGGATAAGGGTTCAACTACCATAGCACACAGTAGTTTGAAACGTTGTTGTCTTAATGCAATAAATGAGAGCAGAGGCGAGAACATGGGATTGTATCGATATGATCAATGGGGCTGCTTGCCTGATGTAGTGGTAGTAGGGTACTGCCCTTCAGACGGATATTCAGGGTTATCCTCGAAGGCAGAACCTACCACGAAAGACACACCGAACATAATCAACACATGACAATATGCAACAATATGATGCATGCTATGACATGGCAAAATGAATGTGTCTTGGCCTAATGCAAGCTAAAACAGAAAGGAATGAACCCATTTGAATCAAAGATTCAAATGTTAGTTCATTTAACATAGCCATATTAGTGCATTATCTTATTTTGCTTAAACATCAAGGTTAACTTGTTTTGCCATGCATGAAACCATTGCCAATGGATAGATTGAATTTTTCTGATCAAAATTCATATATAAATCTTTTCATTTGGAGTTACAGATTAGTTTCTATGATTTTTTAAGTTTGCAACAATTTCTGGAATTCTCTATATAAAAATAAATCCAGAAATTAGTTATTGTGTTAGCAGTGCGTCAGGGTGACGTCAGTGGTCAATGGGGACGTCCAGGTCAACCTGACCAGTGGGCCCCGCGTGTCAGCAGTTATTTAAACTAACTAAATTTAGTTAAAACTAATCTGGGTTAATTAGCAGAGGGGGGCCCACTTGTCATAGACTCAGGGGAGTCAACTTGGGCCCACCCAGTCAAGGTCAACGGGTCAAACCCGCCGGTGTTTAGCCACCGGCAAGGCCAGACGCGGCGGTGGAAGTGCATTAGTGCGTTCCGGCGACCAAATGAGCGGCGTAGGGCATCTATGCGTAGCTGGGAGCAAGCCGCAGCGTTTGGTGGTGGTGGTTGAGCTCGGGGTGACCGGAAACGTCGCCGACGACGACCTTGGCGTTCGCCGGAGTCGGGTGAAGATGAGACCGAGGCTACAGGGCACGACGAGGCGCGTGGTGAGGTGCGTTGGGCTCCTGGGGATGCAGTGAGTGTGTTGGACACGGTGGTGTGGCCGGTGGTTGGGCGAAGACACGTCGGCGACCAACTCGGCGGTGGCGCGTGCGGTGAAGCTTCGTGCAGTTGCTACGGTGCACAAGAAGGCAAGCGGAGAGGATGGGGAGGTAGTTGAGCTCATGGCGGTCACATAGGAATGGACGACACGGTCGGGGACGAGCTGATGCGGTGGCGACGATGAAGGGGATCTCCGGCGATGGCGGAGTCGGGCGAGGTTGTTGCAGAGGCTGCGGGGCAAGCGAGCGCTCGGGGCTCGGCTTGCTCGAAGGAGGGGAGGGCGGTGGAGCTTCTGGACACGGTGGCTCGGCGCGGGGACGACGGAGGGCGCGACTACGCGGCAGTGCGGCGGCAGGTGCGTCGGCCATGGTGCGGGAGAGCGAGGGAGAGAGGCAGGGGGCGATGTGGAGCCTGTTCAGGGTCCAGGCGCATGAAGCGGCAAGCTGCTGGCGCCGTGGCGAGCTCGCGCTCGCCGGCGTCCGCTCTCTGCCTTCCTGGCGGGGACGAAGCAGCTGGCTGGCATGGGCCAGCACATCGCTGGGCCGCCAGGTGGGTCGGCTGATGGGCTGCGGCCAGGTAAGTTCTCTCCCTCTCTTTTAATTTCTGTTTTCTATTTTTCTGTAGGTTTGTGGCTTTATTAAAAATAGCTAGGCACTTCTAAAAATCCTGAAAATAATCAGAGGCTCTGTTTAGAATATTTCCAACAGCCCACACTTATCTTCAGATTTATTTGAGCATTTAAAATATTTACTAGCATTCAAATGCCCAAATGCAAATTACATATGATTTAATTCAATGACCTTCTGTTGTCCTAGAAAATTGTGCACCAATTTTGCCAGAGGTTCTAACCTAAGACAAAGAGAGTGAACTTTTTAGAAGGGCATTTCAGGTTCATTGAAAATATTTTTAGTAAACCTGAGTTGATTCCAGAGGGGGTGCTGGGGGTTCTGTCTTCCCCAATTCAAGTTTCTGATGAAAGGTAGACATGATGCAACACTCTAATGCATGACTAGCTAGGATGTGACAACGAGCCCTGGCCGTACATATGCGCGAGTAGGCATTCGAGACCCCGCCCGTATGTACACATATGTGGCCGTATTTTCTTTCTTGCACCCTGGCCGGTGTACGTACGTGTACATGCTACGTGCGCGCCTCTACTACGACACGTACGCGCCTCTACTATGACATGTGCGCGCCTCTACATCCACCAGTATATATGTACGTACACGTTCGCGACCAGAATGACAACGCTACGTACGCTTCGACCAGATGGGTTCGGACTGTCAGGCACTTCCTTGCCTGCGAAGATGTAGTTGGTGGGTCCCAGCAGTCAGGGGGGCGAATCGTTTTTTTTCGGACGCACTTCCTTGCGTGCGAAGATGTAGCTGGTGGGTCCCAGTAGTCAGGGGCAAACATTTTTTTTTCCGTGAAATACGGTGGCCCGTCCGGTGGGTCCCCATTGTCAGGTGGAGGAATAATTATTTTGCACGTAATAAGGAGGCACTTCCTTGCTGCGGCCGTGGACCCAGATGTCAGACTCTCCACGTACAGTCCACATCCGATGGAAGCCGTTCCTTAACCACGTTGACCACGCTGCACCAAGAGCACCAGGGCGGTGGACGACCGTGAGGCCTAGGAAGGGGACGACGCGGAGCCGGGGAAGATGCAGAAGTGGATGCCCACGCGTAGAGGAGTACGAGGGTTCACTGGTTCGCTGCGGTGTGAGGCTGCCATCGCCGCAGAATAACAGGGGGTGTGGGTGAGTAGAGGGATGTCCTGGCCAGCGGTGGGAGTAGTAGGGGGCGGTGAGGCCTCCGCCGCATTGCAGCTGGCCACGGGAGGCAGGAGCACGAGGCACGACCGACGCTGGCCAGTTTGGGCGGCTGGAGCAACAAGACCAGAGGTTGAAGAAGCACTATGGCCGTTGGATGGACATCGTACGGTCATTGGAGCTAGAATCATGCATATTGACTAAGTTGACAAAGCCCTCTGTCCCCGTCAACTTAGTAGGCCCACAAGTCAGCCTGCCACTATACTGGGTCCCACCTAGCAGGGGGAGTATTCATTTTTTTGTGCGTAAAAAGGAGGCACTTCCTTACGTGCGAAGATATAGCTGGTGGGTCCGAGCTATCAGCGGCGGTAACACTTTTTTCACGAAATACAGAGGCCCTTTCGGTGGATCCCTGATGTCAGGTGGAGGAATCATTATTTTGTGCGTAATAAGGAGGCATTTCCTTGCGTGCGGCCGTGGACCCAGCTGTTGGCCTCTCCACGTACAGTCCACTTCACATGCATGTCAGTCGTTGACCACGTTGACCAGGCCGCGTCGAGAGAACCAGGGCGGTGGACGATGGTGAGGCCTAGGAAGGGAATGACACGGAGGCAGGGAAGACTCAGCAGTTGTTTCCCACACGGAGGGGAGTACGACTGTATGAGGGTTTACTGGTTCGTCTGCCATCGCCGGAGAATAACAACAGGTGTGGGTGAGTAGAGGGATGGCTAGGCCAGCGAAGGGAGTACGGTGGGGCGGTGAGGCCTGCGTGGCAGCACAGGCGGCCACAGGGAGGAGGGAGCAGGCAGTCCCGCCGGCGCTTGTTTAAGCGGCTGGAGCAGGAAGAGCAGAGATTGAAGAAGCACGACGGCCATTCGATGGACATCCAATAGTCACTGCTTGTGCGTCAACCCTTTTTTAGGAAAGCCTCAAATCTGCGGAAAACAGCATACATCCCATCTGCCATTATTTCTAATAATTTACAGCCCATTTGCTAATTCTTAAGGTTTTTTTGGAGCCCATATTCTTTTTGTTAGCATTAGAGCCCATATTGTGGCCACGGTTAAAAATTATACGAATTTTTGCATATTTCGGTGCAGTCCGAACTGTTTTTAATCCCGAAATTTCGACTCACATTCAAATTGATTTTAAAAATAAATGTATATCAATATAAAATCCAACAAATTCTCCATGCATAAAAATTAATGTAATTTAAAATCTCGAAATGAAAAAAAGATATTTGAAACTAATTGCCAGTTTGATGTGTTTTAAAAATGTACAGCCCATTTCTCATTACTGATAGGCCATTTTCTCGGCCAGCCAAATGAAGCTCTCCTCGTATTGAAAGATTTCCAGCCCAACAGGCCTGACAAGGCGACTTACTTGGCAAATCACAAAAAAACTGGGTTGTGGCCGTGGACCCAGCTGTCAGCCTCTCCACGTGCAGTACTCTTCCGATGGAAGTCGGTCATTGACCACATTGACCACGCCACGCTGAGAGCACCAAGGCGGTGGACGACGGCGAGGCCTAGGAAGGGGACGACACGGAGCCAGGGAAGACGCGGCGGTGGATGCCCATGCGAAGAGGAGTACGAGGGTTCACTGGTTCGGCTACGGCGTGAGGCTGCCGTCGCTGCAGAATAACAGGGGTGTGGGTGAGTAGAGGGATACCCTGGGCCATCGGTGGGAGTAGTATGGGGCGGTGAGGCCTCCACGGCATCACAGCCAGCCACGAGAGGCAGGAGCACGCGGCACGAATGGCGCTGCTTTGGGCGGCGGGAGCAAGAAGACCAGAGGTTGAAGAAGCACTATGGTCGTTGGATGGACATCATACGGTCACTGGAGCTAGAATCGTTCATATTGACTAAGTTGACAAAGCCCCCCGTCCTCGTCAACTTAGTAGGCCCACAAGTCATCCACCCACTATGGTGGGTCCCAGCTAGCAGGGGGTATTCATTTTTTGGTGCGTAATAAGGAGGCACTTCCTTGCGTGCGAAGATATAGCTGGTGGGTCCGACCTGTCAGCGGGGGGAACTTTTTTTCGTGATACAGAAGCCCTTCCCACGTATAGTGCACATACAGTGCGTAATAAGGAGGAACTTTCCTTGCATGCGACCGTGGACCTCGTGGGTCCCAGCCGTCAGGCTCTCCACGTACAATCCTCTTCCGATGACTCTCGTATGTTGACCACGCCACGCCGAGCGCACCGAGGCGGTGGACAACGGCGAGGCCCCAGACTAGAACGACCCGGAGATGGGGAAGACGCGGGAGTGGAGTCGCAGACGGAGAGGTGTGGGAAACTTGACTGGTTCGGGTGCAGGGTGGGCCTACACTCGGCAGAGAATAACAGGAGGTGCGGAGTGGAGGGATGGTCTGGCCATAGGCGGGGTAGGATTTCTCTGAGGAGCGCAAAACAATGCTGCTGGACGCTGAAGGCTGGAGCAGGCGGTTCCGGTAGCGCTGGGGGAAGAAGACGAGAGATTGAAGAAGAATGCCGGCCGTTGGATGTAAATCCAACGCCTTCTTAGGCTTCGACCTACTGGCCCACATGTCAGCCAGTCCATTTGTTTTTTTAGTCCATTTGGTGGGCTGGGTGAAACAATGATGTAGCATCTATGCAGCCGTTTAAATCCCATTTGCATTTTCTCGAAATCCGTGGACTTGCTGGGCTGGGTGAAAATATCATGTTGGGCTAGACGGAGAAATGTTATAAAAACATAAACACATGGTTGCACATCAGTAAAATCTTTGCAAGCTTATGTACGCAATCACTAGGAGTTAACTTGCCAAGTTATATATAAACAATTATTATTATTATTTTGTAAGAACTTTCAACTTATGAAATAAAATATCATTTTAATTTGATGAGTTAATAGTACGTGGGGTATTATTATTTTTTAGGCTAGACGTGGGACAATTGAGTTGGTTCTAGGGGAAAGTACTGGGAGAAAACTCAGTTTACATCGGAAAAGAAAGTGGGAGAAAATTTAGAGACCTGCTGGGTCCACCTGAGGAGGGGAATATGTTGGGAGGAAGGAGATTCAAAGCACGGCAGCCGAGTGAACTAGTTTTTTTACGGACAGGTGAACTAGTTTACATACATAAGCAAATAGCCACTAAAAAAGCAATCAGGTTAATGGGTTCTTAAAAGAAATATTTCGAACAAAACAGATAATTATGACACATAGGCTAATGCATGAAACACTTAGATGATAAAGGTGCTTATAAACAGATAAAGTACAACATCTAGACCTTCCTGGCACGCTTGATCATGACGCTGCGGCTGTCCGTGTACTCGTCGGTTACGGGAAGCAGACACGCCCTGATGTACAAGATCTTCCTGTACATGTCGTAGCACGCGTATGCGTCCTTGGCCGCGTAGGTTATGTAGGCTAGATTCGGAGGTACCTCCCACGTGTTTAGGTCATCTTCTTTCATGTTGGCATATCAAGGGTCGATGATGGTCTCAGCGAGGTCAACCACAGAGTCCTTCTCCTGCCTGTTGCTGATGATCTTGTATTGCTTCTGGATGTCGACAAGCTTGTTGCACCAGATAGCTGAATCGTCGCGTTCTTCCTTCTCTCCACCGTAGCGAAGGTGCAGTCGGCACTGCCGATGAAACGGGCGAATGCTCCAGAACCTGGTGCAGCCATAGGACTGAGGCGAGGCAGAGCTTCACCGATTCCGTATCGTTGGTGTACATCACATTCAACTTGGTGCAACCGTAGGACTGAACAGCGAACTCAAAGGGGAACTCCTTGCTGAAGTCCATATCCAGCAGGCTCACCCCTCAAATCGCCATTGGAGTCTCTTCGAGTGAACGAGTGTGTAGGCGGCGGCAGTAGTTTGTTTTTCAGCTCTTGGGGAACTTGATTCAACAGTAAGCTGAGTGTGTACAGGCGACAACAGTCACTACCCCTCCCTCGTCTGCACCCTCGGCCACACGTCGGTTCACGAGCGGGTCTGTATTGGTACTATAATAACAGGAGTTAGTGGTCACTTTACTTAAATTTAATTAGCTTTAATAGAAATCTATACTTAAAACAAGCAATGCATTCGCTCGTTCTATCAGTTCCACGGGATCAACATGCACAACAATTAGAATTATTATTCTCAGGACGAACACGATCAGCACATTTGTCGCACTTTCACAAAGATAATACTACCAAGTTTGAACTGTTTGTTATGGTTGTTGTCCTCTGCATCATCATGCCGTGTTTTCCATCTTGCAAGATTCAGAACCAACAAATAAGATCCAAATAATAAGTACAACAAAGATGCCTACACATCTCATTGATTCCCAGCTTGCAAGATTCAGAACCAACAAATAAGATCCAAATAATAAGTACAACAAAGATGCCTACACATCTCATTGATTCTCGGCTTGCAAGATTCAGAACCAACAAATAAGATTCAAATAATAAGTACAACAAAGATGCCTACACATCTCACTGATTCCCAGCTTGCAAGATTCAGAACCAACCCATTAGAGCCTTTTGATAAAGTGAATATCGGGATTAAATCCATCTTGGCTAGCCATGTCATCCAATCGAAGAACTTGGCGAATGCTCTTGACCGTCACAACATCTGTCGTTGAGTATTCCTGTTTGCACAGCACAAACAAGGAGATAGGAGAGCATGATTTCGCTTTAATAGCGGCCTCCTTGAACTCAACCTCCAGCTCTACTTGGATGAGGTCTGCCTGGAGTTCCATGATTCAATTCATGCGCCTTTTTCTGCAGTTCACCTGAAATGAAGCAAAGATTGCATCATTCAGCTAGCAAGAAGTACTTGCCCTTGTGAGATGGCAGGTTCTTCTTTAGTAGTTGCACTAAATTTGAGGAACATTAAGTTTGGCTATCCGGCTCATGTAAGGTGCAACTATAATTTTCTTATCCTTTTGTGCAGTTCCACTAAAATAAAGTGCCATTGTGGTGACAGTGACGGCTCCATCTTGCAAAGGCTAGTAAAATGTTGCACGAGATTACCAGCAGAACTTGACGGAGATTTTGGAAACTCCAATCACCATTTTGTGCAGTTCCACCAAAATTGAGAGATGTTGCCCACGTGACATTTTAGTTGAACTGCACAAGACACTCATTCCAAGAAAAGTGTTTTGTGTAGTTCACCAAAAGGTCACAATAGCAACAAGGTGAAATGGATATCCCTATCTGCACAAAAAGATACAAAGTAAATAGTTGCTGGTCAATAAGAATATACGAAACATATACAAAATGAAAAGAAGCATCTTAATTATGTTCATGGCAATCACGCAAGGACAGTAGAAATTTTAAAATGTCAGCAATGCTTCATGTTACCAGAAGCATTACGATCAACAATGAGATTCCTCAAATATGGGATTACTTTAATGGTGGCATTGCGTGTTTACCAAACACAGTAAATCAACAGCAGCTAAAGAGTTGGTTTAAGGGCATGGGACCATGGGGACACCAGGACACTCAGCAGCGTAAAGGAGCAACTTACTTATCATACTGGGGAAAATAGCAGGAGTGCCATTTGTAACATAGTTTAATTGCATCTTATCACTGGAGGCATTAGATTAACAATAACACTGGTTAGACATGTCCCTAAGGTAACAGTGTGATTGCTTCATTTTACATGCGCCCTTACATTAACAATAGCAAAAGGTTGGTATAAGGACATGCGACAATGGACGCATCAGCACAATGTACCTACAAGGAGGCATAACGTGGTGATGCCGAGTTTGTTCATGCTATGTGAGGGCAGCAAATCTAATCCTGGAGACCTTGTACTATGTGATGACAGCAAATCTAATCCTGGAGACCTTTTACTATGTGAGGGCAGCAAATCTAATCCTGGAGACCTTTTACTATGTGAGGGCAACAAATTTAATCCTGGAGACCTTTTACTATGTGAGGGCAGCAAATCTAATCCTGAGACCTTTTACTATGTGAGGGCAGCAAATCTAATCCTGAGACCTTTTACTATGTGAGGGCAGCAAATCTAATCCTGGAGACCTTTTACTATGTGATGGAAACAAATCTAATCCTGGACATACTCTGTTGACTTGTCCACCAGCCACCACTTTCTATCCTTTTTTCAACCAATAATAGATCTGTTCCTTATCCAGTTTGTACTGTGTTTTCCCATTATTTCCCTTTTCAACCAAGAGATCGGTTGGGTATCCGGTCTCTACTACTTTCACCATATTATTTCCTCTTTGAATCAAGTCCTAGATACATGCTACAACTTTCCCCCCTTTCTTCGTTGTTTGAACAAAGCGCTAGATTCGAATGAATGAAGTACTTGTACCTCTAATAATACTAAAAATTTAGGTGGCTTTGGAAGAGCTGACGGGAGTAGAAAAAGATGCACATGCAGACAAGTGGGGAGTTGGGGCAGTAGAGCAAGGCCGCTTTCGGAGAACTTATACCTGAGGGTCGCCGGGATGTCGGTGGCGGCAGGTCGGATCTGCGGACAATACAGAGGGAGGAAGAAGGGTTGGAGGACCTCCCGAGCCATCGCTGTTGTCACAGCCCTAGAATTTGATTGCAAATAGTTGCACAAGCATCCATGCATCATGTCTAAATTTCTTTGAAAGTTGAATTGGGGATTGATAAACCCTAGCACCAAATGAATTCAAATATGTTCAAATAAAATATTTTTCAATGAACCCAAAATGCTCTAAGAAAAGTTCATGATTTCTGGTTAAGGTGCAAACCTCTGCTAAAAATGATGAATATATTTTTAGGTCATTTTTGGATTCTTGAATTAACACAAAAGTATTTGAGTTGGGGCCATTTAAATGCTATATATATTTTAAATGGTCCAAATATTCTGAAGTTATTTGTGGAGGTTTGGAATAGTTTATCTAACATCCACAATAATTTTCAGAATTTATTAAAAGATTTAGTGCCTAAACTAAATCAAAACAAACAGAACAAAATAAAAAAAAACAGAAAATAGGGAAACCATACCTGGCGCTTACCTGTCCAGCTGGCCGGCCTGCTACTGTGCGGCCCAGCCCACAGTGTGGTGCCAGTCACCCTCAACCTCCCGCCAGGAGGATGAGAGGCGCGTGGCCACCGCACGCAAGCACGAGCCCCGGCCACCTCCTGCTTGCCACCTCCCTTTGGACCTCCCGGACGACGCCACGCACACCCCATGCACAACTCTCTCACTCTCACCCGCTTTCCCTCTCTCTGGCAAGAACACGAGCTCGACCGAGCGAGCTCGCCGATGCCGACCGCCATACCCGTGGCCACCGGCCACCACTCGCCCTGCCGCTAGGTCCAGAAGCTCCGCCATGTCTTCCTCGCCCTCTCCACCGAGCTACACGATGCCCGGAGGCCCTGCTTCATCGCCACCATCATCGTCTTCGCCCTCGGCCGCCGTGGATCGCCGCCGTCGATTCACGACAACCATCGCCTCCCCGACCATGCCGTCTGCACCATCCACCTCACCGTGAGACCCTGCTCCAAACCCCTCTCCCTCCCCTCGCGTTTGTGGACTCTAGCCCCATCCCCCACCGCGCCCGAGAGCTTCTGCCACCGGCCATGTCGCCGCCGCCGCTTTAGCCACCGCAGCTTGCTCCCGAGCGCGTCACCGCACTCAAGGCACTCCTCGGGGGCCTCCCAGCCCCTCAGCTGGCCTCCTAGCGCACCGCAGCCCTGCGCCCGCTCAAACCCAAACTCCGGCCACCACCGCGAGCTCTGTTCCGGCGAGCTCCGGCCATCCCAGCTGCTGCTGCTTGCTGGAATGGATGCGCGCGTGTGCCAGCAATCCGTAGCCGCAAACTGCGCACCAAACCATCGCCTCGTGGCACAAATCCGAGCCGCGCCGCCATCATTTGGGTCACCGTCGGACAGGCTCCGGCGATTGCCGACGTGGCGTCGACGTGGCCGTCATTAGAGCCTGATGACGCCGCTAATTAAACCCCACCAGTCGCTGACATTAGGGCCCCACCAGCTAAATAACCACGGGTTATTTTTTTGATTAGATTTAGTTAAACCAGGCGGGACCCACGCGTCGGAGTTGACTTTGGTGACGTGCCGTTTGACCGGTCCCACCTGTCTGTGACCCTAACCAGCCCTTAGTCACTGACCAGCAGGCCCCACAGGTCAGGTTTGACCTGGGCGGCGCCTGTTGACCTGCTGAGGTCAGCATGACGTAATGCTGACGCTATAAATTATTTTCTGGATTTAAGTTTATTCAGGAAATTCCAGAAAATGCCCAAAACTTCTAAAAATCATAGAAAATTATCTATAAGTCCAAAAGAAATAATTTATATATGAAAAATTATTAGAAAAATTCAAGGAATCCATCTGTACCATTTTCATGCATGTTTGAGCAAGTTAACCTCACTGTTTAGGGTGAAACATGATTAGGGCAAATTTCATAATAAGTTTGGAGTTGAAATTTGATATAGTTTTGAATTCCACTTCAATTAAAATGACTTTCTGTTGCATTAGC
Organism: Triticum aestivum; assembly: GCF_018294505.1. Lineage (NCBI taxonomy): Eukaryota > Viridiplantae > Streptophyta > Magnoliopsida > Poales > Poaceae > Triticum > Triticum aestivum. Next base: position 162,030,975 of record NC_057806.1, read on the forward strand.
CCAAATCACAGCATATTGCCATGTCATGATCACGCATCATATTGTTGCATTGCATTGATTGTATTCTTCCTTGTTTGCTGGTAATTGCCCCCTCTTAGTAGACGATGTTTCCAACGATGTGATCGATGACACCGATGAAGAGCTATACTATCTTTAGAAGTGCCAGGCAAGCAAAACCCCCTTGTTCATTCCGATACAATCCCACTCTCTCACTCCTGCTCTCTTTTACTGCATTAGGACAACACCGTTTCAACTGTTACATGCTGAGGTAGCTGAACCCCTTTCCTCTGCATGACCTGTCACTGCCATAGTAAATAGATGAAACCCACTGGCATGAGTAGGAATTGTTTGAGCCCTGATGTGCCTACTCATTCATGCTTATTGTCATGCCTGCTACTACTTAGAGTTGAGTCAGGTCTGTTTCATCAGGAATGAATTGGAACATGGTGAACATGTCCTACCATTGAGAGCTAAGTGTGTGAACATAGTTTGGTAAAGGTAGCGGTGAGAGGCCATGTAGGAGTACATGGTGGGTTGTCTCATTGCAGCCGTTCTCAGGAACTGAGTTCTGTGTTTGTGATCCATGAACCGTTACTACCACACATTGGGTTCCGGTAACTCGACCCCTCTCAACTTATTAATCAACTCGATCTCTGTCCAGGAGTTGCAGCTAGTTTCTGGTGTTTGTAGGTAGTGTTAGTAGTCTACCAAGTGGCACCCGGTACAGGTGGGCTTGAGACAGACTAGGCACAATGGCACGGTGTACCAAGTGGCACCCAGATGGTGGGCTTGGGAACCCTGCACACATCGTTTGGGGCCGTGAGCAACACCCCGGCCGGATCTCCTTGCGGATGGAACCCGGATAGGCGATAAACCTGGACTAGAGACTTGTTGGTTAGTCAGGTCGTGGCTGACTCCCTCGCCAGGCTTCCGCTTGAAGGTTGCCGAGATACACGACGTGTACATGGTGGTAAGTGGCGAGAGCATGTGTGAAGAAGTACACCCCTGCAGGGTTATCATTATCTATTCGAATAGCCGGATTCCTCGGATATGGAAACTTGGACCCCTTGCATAGTTCATAGACAAGTGAAAGTGGATACTCTAAAATGCGCAAGATAAGCGTGAGTGCTATGGATGGCCTTCTCGTAGGGAGACGGGAGCGGTTCCATAGTGGAGTATTGATATGGTGAATATGTGGACTCGTGTGCGCCACCTCAAAAGAGTTACTTGCAGTCGTAGTTCAGGTCAGCCACTAAGTCAAAAGCTGGCTTGCTGCAGTTAAACCCCACCATCCCTTTTGTTGATAATGATGCATATGTAGCTAGTTCTGATGTAAGTCTTGCTGGGTACATTTGTACTCACGTTTGCTTAATTTATGTTTTGCAGAGAGACGTCAGTCTCGCTAGTAGTTCCGTTTGGACTTCGACGTTTAGCTTGTTACCTCAGCTACGATCTTGTACCCTTGGGAGGGTCTTGTAGATAGTCAAGCTTCTGAGCCTTGTTCATTTGTAGTTGTTTGTACTCAGACAAGTTAAGCTTCCGCATGTGCTTATTGCTTGTATGCTCTGTATGTTGGGTCATGAGACCCATGCTTGTAATATCTCGCTCCTCAGAGCCTAATGAATAAATACTCTGAGTCGTAGAGTTTTGTTGTGATGACATGTTGTATTTACACATATCGAGCATATTGTGTGTATGATTGAAATCCTTAGTATGTGTGGGACCCGACAACCTAGTTGTTTATCCTTGGTAGCCTCTCTTATGGGGAAATGTAGTCTTGTGCTTCCATGAGCCATAGTAGTCCGCTACAGCCTGGTTCACCGGAGTCCTGCTAGCCCAGCACTACTGCTCCGGAACACTTGACTGGCCGGCATGTGATTCACTTCGTTCATGTGTCTGTCCCTTCGGGGAAATGTCACGGACATCCGGAGTCCTGCCTAGCCTGCTACAACCCGGTTCACCAGAGTCCTATAGCCCAGTGCTACAGCCCGGATTCGCACGCTGCTGACCGACATGCTCGATGTTGATTCTTGTATGCCTGTCCCCATAAGTTAGTGCCACTTTGGGTTCACGACTTGTCATGTAGGCCCGGGTTCTCTGTCATATGGATGCTAGCGACACTATCATATACGTGAGCCAAAAGGCGCAAACGGTCCCGGGCCATGGTAAGGCGACACTCGTGGGAATACCGTGCGTGAGGCCGCAAAGTGATATGAGGTGTTACCGGCTAGATCAATGTGACTTGGAACTGGGGTCCTGACAGCTTTGGTATCAGAGCCTGACTGCCTGTAGGATTTCCAAGCCAAGCTGGTCGAAGTTGTGTCTAGAAATGCTTTAGTTATGTAAGGGAATTGATTGTGGAAGGGAACGTAAGGCTCTTTTTACTCCTTTACCTTATGCCCTTCTGATCTGAGTCAACCTCTTCTTTTCTTCGGGGATTAAGAACTAGACTTCTCTTCTATCTCTCAGGATGACGTGTTACTAAACCGTAGTTGCCTAGGATTGTTGAGTTCAAGCCTCAGTTCAGTTCCTACTACTTCCATATGTTCATAGCTGGCCTCAGAACCTTGATATCGTGATGTTGAGTGCTTATGCCACCATTTTGCATGATGTCTCAAATCATTTTGAGCATTTACAACCGTTATGCTGTCCGAGTCATCCCAGGTTTCTAAACAGTCTGATGCATCTGCAAATCCCTTCCTCCCGTTCCTGATGTCCTTTTGGGCCAGATTAAGCACACTAATCGGTGAGTTGAGGTACTCTATTGCCTCGACATATATGTTGGAGTTGTTACTATGTCACTAGGGTATCTTAGAGTTAGTAATCTAGCCATGTTTGGTGTTCCCAGTGTGATGATTCTGGCCACCATTCTCGAAAGCATCCCATGATGTTATTTAGTTAGTAGGTATTCTACTCCTGGGTTTTGAACCCGAGATTCACCCTACTTCATGTTGTTAGTATTTGCTAGTTCCCTTAAGATATTGGTAACCTTGTGATAGTCCTCGAGGCCCGTGGTATCTCGTTCTTCCAATACCAAGAGCTAATATGGCAGAAGTTCTTTTGAACCAAAAGGTCACAACCAGAGTGCTCTTGATGAGTTCTTCATTCTATATTGTGACTCTGCCAATTCTATCTCTCTGCATGGGTTATCCGGAAGAAATCTGTTGGACTTAGTTCGACATACTAATCTAAGCATCCACAACTCAAAATGTTATATGTTCCTTGAGTTGTTACTCTTCACTTGTATTCTGACCATTGTCTATCATTCGATAGTCAAGAGTATGTGTGCAATCATGTTCATCGATGGCTATTATTCTTGTGGTCCAACAAGCCGTTCTGGTTCAGAATGACTAGGAGAAACAAAACTCCAGTACCTCATCCATATCCAGGATTGGGTCAAAATAGTTGTATTTCGCAGATCAAAATGCCAATCCAGCTTTTGCTCTGTTCTACCTTGGAGTGTTACCATCTTTATGTCAGGAATGTCATGAGAATTGCACCGCCTGCTATGAACTCTTGATGCAGTGATACTTCTCTCCATCATTATTCATTCCTCGGTCCCGTGTTATTGTAACCGGAATGCCGACGAGTGAACCATGATGTGTGAAATCAATACTCCTAGCAACTGTGTTGCTTGGTAGTTATGGACATTATTATCATTCTTAGCGTGTTGGTTATCGAATCATCATCCTAAGATTGATCGTGCTACCTAGTCCATATTTCTGGGTGCACTCATCGACCAATGAGTTAGGATTGTGACAACCCCTCGCTCCTTGATCATATCGTCTTACCCTGAAAAGCAAGATGGTTCTCGAGCTTAATAACATATCGGTGGTTCGTGATTTTCCGAATATCTTCTCGGAAGTATTACCAGGTTGTTCCCTGATCGCTATGTTGAGTTCATGATCATGTTGGTTTTTCTTTAAACCATCCATTCTCCAAGAATCTGTGTTGGATACCCCTGAGCTAGTTGGTTAAGCCGAACAACAACTTGGAGAGTTGGAAGATAAAAGCTTGCCTAACTTAGTTCGTTCCAAAGGGATACTCTTGTGTAATGTGTGTTGAAGAAAGATGATATCTTCATCGATTGGTCCCTGTGATCAGTTGTTGGACCTATTGTCTTATCAATCCTTTGATTTGAGTGTGGGCGATCGTCAAGTCAAATCAGAACCAACGATGTTCGTAATGTTGTCTTACTCGTGGTTGATCCCTCGAGCATACACCATTACATATTTTGGTCTGACCAATACTATCACATTGTTCACATAATGGTGGAAGTCTAGTGATATGGAAATTCCGATGAGTTGCTGTTGAGCCCATTAGCAGCATTTTGTCTCCTCCCTGATTCGTGCTGAACATCCAGCTAGTGTTGGAAACTTGTGTAAGCATTTTCTTCCTGCCCTGTTCATGAGGTATATGTTTGGATGAAAGTAGTGACTTCCTCTAGATTCACGTGCAATCGATGCAAGCTGCCGCCGTGAATTCGAGGGAGCTTGTTTTTTGCTTCCTTTGGAATCATCCCAAGTCAGTCATGCAATCGTGCGAAGTATTCTATGGTTTGGTAGATTAATTACCTCCACTCCATATGTGTTCCTAGCACACCAAGCCACTGATTGATTTGTTCAAGGAAAAGAAGTTCTTAAGTGCTAATCCTTAAGGACCCAAAGGTACATGCGCAGGACTTCGCTCTCCGCAATGATGGTTCCCAATTAGAACTCAGTAGTGTTTTGTTGTAAGACTACTATGTGGTCATGCTTGTCTTGGACAATGTGTTCACATGTATATAGAAGAGTAGCTCATGTCTTGGAGCTTGTTACCGTAGTTAATTGCTTGAGAATCTGGCAATGTTATCTCATCGATTTGTGTTGCAACTCTTCCTTCCAGACATGTGAGTCTGAAGTATCCTGTTTGTAACCAGATCTGAATCTCAGGCAGATATGATGGTTGAAACATTCCAACATTTGCATTTTATTCCCAGCTTGCGCCCCATCGTGCCAATTTTCCATGGGCTCCCCTTCTCAGCGGTTGCTGTCCAGGTTCATCTTTAAAGGTGGACTTACCATGAGTCCCATCCATTTCCGATGATAAGAAAAAATCATCCATTGTGTTGTCTTAAACAAGGTAGTCCACCTCATCCATTCTAGTATGAGTATGCCATTCCTTCGAACTCTTCCAAACAATCAATTGTGTTTTGCCATAGGCTGGTATGGAGAGTTTCAATGATTTCTATATCAAAAGTAATTCTTTTTGCCACTTAAGGAAATAATTCTATGAGTCACCTCTTCTAGGGTGTCCCATTATGGAATCATGGAAACTCAGTCCTCGCTACGTTGAAACACATCCACCATTCTATTAAACGTGGAGTTGTTGCCTACCAAATTGAATCTTCGTCATCTACCTTCCATCACCTCTGATATGTGTTTTGTGTCTCAGCTCTAGAGTTGTTATCATGTCTCATTCCATGAGTTGATCGCGAGTTGTTCGATCTTCAAGAAGATCGATTCTTGTAGAGTTTCATTCCGTCATCGTCGTGTTGGATGAAGTTTTCGAAAGAAAAGATGTCAAGATCAAGATGATGATCGAATCAACGTTCTTATGAAGTGCAAGTTGGATCATGAAGATCAAGTTAGCTTTGTATCCCCTCTGTCTTCTTACCACACGTCTTGAATCTCGGGACAAGATTCTTGTTAGTGGGGGTGAGTTGTCACAGCCCTAGAATTTGATTGCAAATAGTTGCACAAGCATCCATGCATCATGTCTAAATTTCTTTGAAAGTTGAATTGGGGATTGATAAACCCTAGAACCAAATGAATTCAAATAGGTTCAAGTAAAATCTTTTTCAATGAACCCAAAATGCTCTAAGAAAAGTTCATGATTTCTGGTTAAGGTGCAAATCTCTGCTAAAAATGATGAATATATATTTAGGTCATTTTTGGATTCTTGAATTAACACAAAAGTATTTGAGTTGGGGCCATTTAAATGCTATATATATTTTAAATGGTCCAAATATTCTGAAGTTATTTGTGGAGCTTTGGAATAGTTTATCTAACATCCACAATAATTTTCAGAATTTATTAAAATGATTTAGTGCCTAAACTAAATCAAAACAAACACAACAAAATAAAAAAACATAAAAGAGGGAAACCATACCTGGCACTCACCTGTCCAGCTGGTCGGCCTACTACTGTGCGGCCCAGCCCACAGCGTAGTGCCAGTCACCCTCAACCTCCCGCCAGGAGGATGAGAGGCGCGTGGCCACCGCACGCAAGCACGCGCCCCGACCACCTCCTGCTTGCCGCCTCCCTCTGGACCTCCCGGACGAGGCCACGCATGCCTCTCTCACTCTCACCCACTTTCCCTCTCTCCCGCAAGAACACGAGCTCGAGCGACCGAGCTCGCCGACGCCGACCGCCATACCCGTGGCCACCGGCCACCCCTCACCCTGCCGCTGGGTCCAGAAGCTTTGCCGCGTCTTCCTCGCCCTCTCCACCGAGCTACACGACGCCCGGAGGCCCTGCTTCATCGCCACCATCGTCGTCTTCGCCCTCGGCCGCCGTGGATCGCCGCCGTCGATTCGCGACAACCATCGCCTCCCCGACCCTACCATCTGCACCATCCACCTCACCATGTGACCCTGCTCCAAACCCCTCTTCCTCCCTCACGTTTGTGGACTCTAGCCCCATCCCCCGCCGCACCCGAGAGCTTTTGCCACGGGCCATGTCGCTGTCGCTGCTTTAGCCACCGCAGCTCGCTCCTGAGCGCGTCACCGCACTCAGGGCACTCCTCGGGGGCCTCCCAGCCCCTCAGCTGGCCTCCTAGCGCACCGCAGCCCTGCGCCTGCTCAAACCCGAACTCCGGCCACCGCCGCAAGCACTGTTCCGGTGAGCTTCGGCCATCCCAGTTGCTGCTGCTTGCTGGAATGGATGCGAGCGTGTGCCAGCAATCCGTAGCCACAAACTGCGCGCCAAACCATTGCCCGTGGCACGAATCCGAGCCGCGCCGCCATCGTTTGGGTCACCGTTGGCCAGGCTCCGGCGATTGCCGACGTGGTGCCGACGTGGCCGTCATTAGAGCCTAATGACGCCGCTAATTAAACCCCACCAGTCGCTCACATTAGGGCCCCACCAGCTAAATAACCACGGGTTAATTTTTTGATTAGATTTAGTTAAACCAGGCGAGACCCACGCGTCAGAGTTGACTTTGCTGATGTGGCGTTTGACCGGTCCCACCTGTCTGCGACCCTAACCAGCCCTTAGTCACTGACCAGCAGGCCCCATAGGTTAGGTTTGACCTGGGCGGCGCCTGTTGACCTGCTGAGGTCAGCATGACGTAATGCTGACACTATAAATTATTTTCTGGATTTAAGTTAGAAATTCCAGAAAATGCCCAAAGCTTCTAAAAATCATAGAAAATTATCTATAACTCCAAATCAAATAATTTATATATGAAAAGTTATCAGAAAAATTCAAGGAATCCATCTGTACCATTTTCATGCAGGTTTGAGCAAGTAAACCTCACTGTTTAGGATGAAACTTGATTAGGGAAAATTTCATAATAAGTTTGGAGTTGGAATTTGTTGGGGATATTACCACTAGGCGTAAACCGGCCTACTTGGGCCGGGTTAACTTCATTAGTGATATAAGCAGATGAAGGCCCAAGGCCTATAGTCGGTTTAGAATCTGTAGCCGTAAACCGACCTGATGTATAACTTGTATTGTAAGTTAGGAATAGAGAGATACCAACCGGGATACGAGTATGAACCGGTTGGGACTCTATGGACCGACGGGCGTCACCCGTGTATATAAGGGGACGACCCGGCGGCGGTTCAAGAGAGACAACGACAACTCGAGCCTGGGCGAAGCTTGTTTGCTCCCTAGCCATCGAGACCATATCAATTCCATCACAACTAGACGTAGGCTTTACCTTCATCGAAGGGGCCGAACTAGTATAAAACCCTCGTGTCTTTGTGTCCGCTTTAACCCCTTCAAGTAAACCCGTGGCGATGGCTCCACGACTAAGTCCTTTCACTAGGACATCTGCCGTGACAAATGCACGACAGTTGGCGCCCACCGTGGGGCTATCGCACGATGGTTTGACGATCTTGGAGGGCAAGCTCGAAGGACTCGAAGGCTATGCTGTGGGCCAGATGACCAAGAGTCGTCGTGGCAAGATCTACATCGACGACGCAGGATGGGGTCGCGAGGCTGATTCGATTGAGTATGGGTACCGGGTCCCCTTCGGTGGCATACACGTTTTCATCGGCAAGATCGGTGAGCCGGGGCCTGAGCCGGACATCTGCATCGACCTCGTCGAGACGGCTCAGCGTGCGAGATCTACCCAGGCTAAACCGGCCGTGAAGCGTGCCTTCGTTGGAGTCATCCACGGAGGAGGGCGTGAGGACGAGTCAGAACACGGTAGCAAGGCCGTCGTCTATTCCGGCGACGAGTCCTCGACCGGAGAGACCGAATCACTATACCAGTTACAAGACGACCAGATTAGGGGCTGTTCCGATGGCGACAGTATTCCGGACCCCCCAGGCCAGGTCAACCGGGTTGGAATATTCATGGCCGGCACACAGGCGGCGAATCACTCTTCGACCGCCGCAGCAATGCTCTCCGGATCAGCAGGGGCAGGAGGCCTTGTGCGCTCGCCGGTTCAAGTTCTATCTGATCTATTTGATACACTAGCCGCGCTCATGGCAGAAGACAATCCGGAGGATCAGGAGGCCCATAATACAGAAATTGCAAAGGTGAGAGAGCAGATCGTGCAAGCCAAAATGGATCTGGCCGCAGAAAAAGACAGGATGGCCGCAGAGCGGGCCGCTTTGGACGCCCAGGCTTATAAGCTCATGCTTGACCAGAACGCATCACAGGAGGTCTTAAAGCGGAAGCACAGGTCACGCCTGCCGTTAGGGTTTGATCCCCGGAATCTCTTTCACACTCCAGGAGCTGGACCCAGTAATCCGCCGCGGCACCTGGAGACAAACCGGATTGAGGCACCAGGACCAGGGGGGACGGTCCAACCTCGCCTGATGGAACCTCCTCAGCAGAATATTGTGATTCTTTCGCCGGTCCAGACGCCCCCAGATCATTATTCTAATCCTATGGACAACCTTGTTGCGGCCGCCGCGCGGTTAGAGGCTATCCCAGTCGAAGGGGACTCTCCGCAAGCGATAGAGACGTGCCGGGTTAAGGAGCTTCTCCGGACCGCGCTGATTCAGCAGGAAGCATACTCGTACAGCCGTGATCGGATTCACTCTACGCCCCGTCCGAGCCGGAGCTATAGTAGGCGCATGGATGAACCGGCCATATCGAGCAATGCGCGAGGCCGTGAAGCAGCCCATGGCAATAGCCTGGTAGGCGGTGTTCGCGATGCTCAGGATGTGGTGGACCGGGCCCGGGCACGGAGGGAAGCCGAGTTAGCGGCGCAGGATAATGCGGATCAACTTACACCAGTTCGCCCTACCACCTTCGCCTGACCAGGAGTCGCATCCGCTTTGGGAGTGCCTTGTTTAATCCCCGCTTTACGCAATGTGAGCCTGCCCAAAGATTTCAAGGGTCCACGCAAGGTGCCGAATTACACCACTAATTTATCCCGTGAAGCATGGATAGAGAGTTATGAGATGGCCATGGAGATGTTAGACGTGGATGAGACCGCATGTGCAAAATACTTCACCATGATGCTTGAAGGCACGGCGCGTACCTGGTTGAAGATCCTACCGCCTAATTCTATTAGCTCATGGGCCCAGTTGCGGGCCCGGTTTATCCAGAATTTCAAGGATACGTGTAAGCAGCCCAAATCCATAGTAGACCTGGCGGCTTGTGTCCAGGGGGAAGGAGAATCAACGACCCATTGGGTGCGCCGCGTTTCGGAAATTTTGCACTCGTCCGACAGGATTAATGCTGACTCTGCGATCTTAACCCTGGAAAGCAACTGCCGGTTTGAGCCTTTAAAATTGAAATTGAGACGCATGAAGCGGTTCTGTAATGACATGGGAACCCTCATGGCCGCTCTAGTGAAGTATGCTGATTCGGACAGTACCAAGGATCCCGAGACTGATGATGATGAAGCAGGGAAGGGAAGGAGGAATAGCAACTCCAAACAGCAGCAGTATAAACCGGCAGGTCATGGAAACGGCGGCAAGCGCAAGGCGGATGGTAGCATGGACTTTGTGGCCAACACTAATGCACAGGACAGGGGGCAGCGACGCAGAGGTAAAGCGGCAAATCGTAGTGGGGCTCCCAATCCTAACGCAAGCCGCTTGAGTTATTTGATGAATCAGCCTTGCCCGAAGCACAGGACGAAGGAGGCGCCGGCTAACCATCTTTGGAAGGATTGTTATATCATGCAGGAGTTTAAAAATTCTAATGCCTTCCGGTATGATCACGGGTCAGGTGGCGGTTCAGGATCCGGTTTTCGTGGGCCGGATCACGATGGAGCTTCCGGTTCAGGTCGCAATCAGGGCGGTCACAATCACCAGAATAATCAGAACGGCCAGCAGCAGCAGCAGTAGCAGCAGTGGGTTATCAGAGCCAGCCAAAACAGTTGAACAATGGGCAATATCATGTTTTCACAACTAGCTTGGATAAACGCGACCAAAAACTCCACAAGCGAGCAGTGAATTCTGCTGAACCGGCCTTACCACGTTACTTGCGCTGGTCGAAACAGCCTATCGTGTGGAGCAGAGAGGATCACCCGCCCCGGTTGATAATCCGGGCCAGCTAGCATTAGTGGTGGACCCTCAGGTGGGGGGTTATAAATTCACCAAGGTACTCATGGATGGAGGAAGCAGTATTAACATACTATACTATGAGACGTTCCGTCGCATGGGTTTAACAGACAAAGATCTCAGACCGTCTAATACGGTGTTCCATGGTGTGGTGCCTGGAAAATCTGCATATCCTGTTGGTAAGATAGCCCTGGACGTGGCTTTTGGGGACGAGCACGACTCCCGGTCGGAAAAACTAACATTTGAGGTGGTAAAGATCCAGAGCCCATATCATGCTTTGTTTGGCCGGCCGGCTTACGCCAAGTTCATGGCGCAGCCTTGTTATATCTACTTGCAGCTCAAGATGCCGGGTTACAAGGGGACAATAATGGTTCATGGGAGCCGTAGGGTCGCTTTGGAATGTGAGGAAGGTGATGCAGCTTATGCAGAGTCGGTCTGTGCCACGGAGGAGTTGAAGTACTATAAGGACAATGTTGATACAGTGGATATGACTCCTTTGAAAAAGCCAACTACAGAGCATGATTCGGATCTGAAGTTCAAATCGGCAGCTGAGACCAAGCTGGTTGACTTCGTGCCCGGCGATTCGTCCAAGCAGTTCACTGTCAGTGCCAATTTGGACCCCAAATAGGAAAGCGCGCTCATCGAGTTCATCTATGAGAATCGGGACATCTTCGCATGGAAACCATCCGACATGCCAGGTGTACCGAGGGAACTCGCTGAGCACACTCTTAATGTGGATCCTAGGTATAAACCGGTGAAGCAATTCCTCCGCCGGTTTAACTAAGAAAGGCGAAATTCCATTGGAGAGGAAGTGGCCAGGCTTTTGGCAGCTGGCTTTATCATTGAGGTATTCCATCCAGAGTGGCTTGCTAATCCGGTGCTGGTTCTTAAGAAAAATGGCACTTGGCGTATGTGTGTGGATTACACAGATCTTAACAGGGCCTGTCCAGCGGATCCTTTTGCCCTCCCCCGCATTGACCAGATCATTGATGCCACGGCGGGTTGTGAGCGTTTGAGTTTTTTGGATGCATACTCTGGATATCATCAGATCAAAATGGCGGTTAAAGACCAGGAGAAAACAGCGTTTATTACTCCCTTTGGAGCCTTCTGCTATGTATCTATGCCCTTCGGACTCAAAAGTGCCCAAGCCACCTATCAACGGTGTGTACAAAATTGCCTGCATGAGCAGATCGGCCGCAATGTGCATGCCTATGTGGATGATATTGTAGTAAAATCAAGGCGGAAGGAGACGCTGGTGGATGACTTGAAGGAAACCTTTGACAACTTGCGGGTTTACAAGATGATGCTTAATCCGGCCAAGTGTGTCTTTGGTGTTCCGGCAGGCAAGTTACTAGGTTTCCTGGTGTCTAATAGAGGAATCGAGGCTAATCCGGAGAAGATTACAGCTATCACCTCCCTAGCTAAACCGAAGTGCATCAATGATGTTCAGCGCTTGGCGGGCTGGATCAACGTGCTAAGCCGGTTTATCAGCCGCCTCGAAGAAAAGGCCATCCCTTTGTACCAAATGCTGAGGAAGACAGACCATTTCATTTGGAGTCCGGCTGCTGATGAAGCATTTGAGGACTTGAAGCGGCAGTTAGCCAATCCGCCTGTCCTTGCAGCTCCGGTCGACAAGGAGCCACTATTATTGTACGTAGCAGCCAATGCTCGGGCAGTTAGCGTGGCTATTGTGGTGGAACGCAAGGAGGCAGGCAAGGAGTATCCGGTTCAGCGGCCGGTTTATTATATCAGCGAAGTGCTTATTGAATCAAAGCAAAGGTATCCGCATTGGCAGAAGCTGGTCTATGGTGTTTTCATGGCCAGTCGGAAGTTGAAGCAGTATTTTCAAGGGCACCCCATCACAGTGGTCAGTTCAGCTCCCTTGGGTGACATCATACAGAACCGGGAGGCGACTGGCCGGATTGCCAAGTGGGCTATAGAGCTTGGGCCGCACGGACTAAAGTATGTACCTCGGACAGCGGTGAAGTCTCAAGCACTTGTTGATTTCATCAATGATTGGACGGAGTTACAAGCACCAGAGGAGAAGCCGGATCACACCTATTGGACTATTCATTTTGATGCATCCAGGCAACTGGAAGGCTCGGGGGCTGGAGTCGTATTAACTTCCCCACGAGGTGATAAGTTTTGTTATGTTCTCCGCTTAATGTTCCCTTGTACTAATAATGCAGCTGAGTACGAAGCCTTGCTCCATGGTCTCCGGATGGCTAAAGAGATGAACTTAAGCCGGGTTAAGTGCTTCGGTGACTCGGACCTCGTGGCTCAACAGGTGTCTGGCACTTGGGATTCTAAGGACCCGCTCATGGCTGCATATCGTCGGGAGGTGGATAATATTGCGGGTTGTTTCAAAGGTTATCAAGTGGATCATGTGGACCGTCGGAAGAATGAAGCGGCGGACGCTTTAAGCCGGTTGGGTTCTCAGCGCAAACCGGTCCCGCCTAATGTCTTTCTGGACGTGTTGCACAACCCGTCAGTCCAGCTCCTAGGTGAAGCGGATTTGGCTATTCCTGATCCGCATGCTCAATTGGTGGCAGCACTGCATGCTATTCTGGATTGGACGGTTCCTTATCTTATGTACATGAACCGGGGGGAGTTACCAGAGGATGAGATTCTAGCCAGGCAGATAGTCCGGCGATCCAAGTCTATGACGATTGTTAATGGTGAATTGCATCATTGCAGTGTATCAGGGGCCTTTCAACGTTGTGTTTCTCCTGAGGAAGGCTGTGAAATATTAAGAGAAATCCATGAAGGGGATTGTGGACATCACGCCGGTTCAAAGTCTCTGGTAGCAAAGGCGTTTCGTCACGGGTTCTACTGGTTGACAGCGCATGCTGACGCGGAGGACTTGGTTAAACGGTGTGATGGATGTCGGAAATTTTCAAGGCATGCTCATGTGCCGTCTCAAGAATTGAGGATGATCCCAATAACGTGGCCATTTGCAACTTGGGGGCTGGATATGGTCGGACCTTTTAAAAGATCTAAGGATAAGAAAACCCACCTTCTGGTGGCAGTTGACAAATTTACCAAGTGGGTTGAAGCGGAGCCTGTCAGCAAGTGTGATGCAGCAACAGCGGTGCAGTTCATCAAAAAGGTGATTTTCCGGTTTGGTTTTCCACACAGTATCATTACTGACAATGGTACCAATTTATCCAGGGGCGCTATGAAGGAGTTCTGTGAACGTGAGCACATCCGACTTGATGTGTCGTCAGTGGCACACCCCCAGTCCAATGGACAGGCAGAACGAGCTAATCAGGAAATCTTGCGAGGCATCAAACCCCGGCTTATGGTCCCATTGCAAAGAACACCAGGATGTTGGGTTGAAGAGCTACCATCTGTGTTATGGAGTATCAATACTACGCCAAACCGGTCCACAGGATACACACCATTTTTCATGGTCTATGGAGCAGAGGCAGTTCTCCCTAGTGATATCCGGCACGATTCGCCTCGTGTGGCAGCTTATGTTGAAGCGGACAATGAGACAGCACGGCAAGACGCTTTGGACCTATTGGACGAGGAGCGTGATATAGCAGCTGCCCGTTCGGCGATTTACCAGCAAGATCTTCGTCGCTATCACAGTCGCCGGGTTAGAACCAGAACTTTTCAAGAAGGAGATTTGGTGCTTCGACTCATCCAACATCAGACGGATATGCACAAGTTATCCCCACCTTGGGAGGGACCTTTCGTGGTCAGCAAGAATTTGCACAACGGGTCGTACTATCTGATTGATATTCGAGAGCATAAAGACTCACGTACATCAGAGGAGGAGACCAGCAGGCCGTGGAATATAGCTCATCTTCGGCCTTACTACACTTGAGCCATCGGCTCTATCTATGTACATATCATGACAGTGTATATATTATCTTTGATATAATAAAACCGGAGCCTCAGCTAAAGCGGGGTCTCTGTCTTTCTTATCATGCGTGGTTAACACGGAGTGGTTCTGTTTTTAAAGCGGCCTCCGGTTTTCCCCTTGACATTTGCTTTTTATATATCACTTGGGGCCTTGGTCGTGTCCGAACCAACGCGACACCTTTTGATAGGCGACAGCCACCAGATCACTTGGGGACATGGTCACGTCTGAACCAGTCACGCCTCTTGATCGACCTAAGGCCACAAAATCACTTGGGGGCTTGGTCGAACCCGAACCATTGCCACGCCTCTTGATCTGGCATATATGCCACGAATCATTTGGGGACCTGGCTGACTTGAATCATTGTCACTCCTATTGGGGGCTTGGTCCTGTCCGACCATGGTAACACCATCTGATCAGCTCAGTATAGCATATTTTTTGCAAATGGTTTTTATCATTGCCTTTGCTTCCATGTTATTTTCATGGTTTGTTTGTTCTTTGTTTTTGTTGGATTTCTTTTATGTCAGCAAAAACCCTTTTTCCGGTTCAGCTGATGGATTTGATTCCCCTTTAATCCGGAGAAGTATGCCCGGTTTACCTTTTCTTTTACGGGAGCTATTTTCTCCCCCCTTATTGACGGTAATGGTTTATAAAACCTCCGCTTCAAGCTTGGCTAAAGCCAGCTTCATGCCCAGACAGGGCCGGAAATATGAATTGAAGTTTTTCGAACAAAAGCTTCAGTACTTATGCGCGAAGGCATATTCAAGGCAGAAGTAATAACTATTCTATTACAAGGCAGCACGGTGCCCAAATAAGATCGTTGTTCTTTTGGAAAGATGCCAAAGACAGCTATCCAAACCGGCTTCCGGTTCAAGCCTGCTCCTCATCATCCGCCACTTCAGCTTCCTCGTCTCTACCCATTGGCTGGAAATCAACAGTGGTCCAGTCGATTCCCATTAAAGCTTGGAAAACAGCCTCTTCATGGATTAGGGAAGACGGTTCAATATCAGGAGCGTAAGTGTGCTTACGGATTGGAGGGATCAGATTCTCCGCTTCAAGAGTTGGGGCAGGCACTCGCTTGTTCTGGTCATTGTATTGTGCTTGATAATGCGTCAAGTCTGCCTCTTCAGCTAGCTGACAAGCCAGAGGGCGCACTGCACGGTTTATTGCCCTTAAATCCTCTTCATCAAATTCAGAGCCATCTTCCTTCAGGCTGGGATAGCCTTGAGATGCTTCCACAGGGTCGAAATCTGGCACCCATGCCTTTGCCCGGATCAAAGCGTTAATAGCTCCGGTTCGAGCAGCAGATTTCTTCAGCTCCTCCATCTGGGCCGGAAGCATCGACAACTTGTTAAGAGTGTCCTGGATTAAAGAAGGTGCCGGGTTGTTATGAGAGGCTGTGGTGATGATCCGCTGGGCTCCGGTATATAATTGTTCCACTAAGGTGTAGGCAGCCTTCAGTTTCTTCCGCACATCATTTCCTAAGTGCCCAATGCATGTGCCTACAACAATACAGGGACGGTCTCACACCGGATTTACATTACAGCAGGTTCAAATTATCACAGAAGTTAAAAGGAGCTTACCAAAGATTGCAGCGGTCATGGAGTGTATTTGCTGCTTTACGGCCGTAAGTTCACCCACCACCGGTTTAAGGGCAGCTTCAGCATTTTCCGCTCTTTTGGTTAAAGCGGCCTTCTCAGTGGCCCAATCAGCCCGCTCTTTCTTGAAGCCCTTCTTCAGCTGTTCAGCGATGTTCAAGGCGCTGGTTAGTTCTTCTTTTGCCTTGTCTGTTTCAGCTTGTTGGGTTTTCAAGGCCTCCTGCAAATCGTCAATCCGGTCCTCTTTGATTCTCACCTCAGCCTGCATATAGACAGCATTTAGCTTTCAACAAACGGTCCAAAGAAATTGAAGTATCAACCACATAAACAAAGTTATACGCCTGATACTTGGGGGCTAATGCACCTTCAACTTTCATCAAGTTTTTAGATTGCAAAGTCCCAAGTTCAATACAGGTATTCAACTTGGCACTTGGGGGCTAATGCACCTTCAATTTTCATCAAGTTATTAGATTGCGAAATCCCAAGTTCAATACAGGTATTCAACTCAGCACTTGGGGGCTAATGGCTATTTGATCAAATTATGTTCTAAGGATAGTTTTTTCTGTCCGAGCCCCAGTTTAATTCTGCTAAGTTAAACCGGCCCTTGGGGGCTATATTAATGGATTTCAAAAGTATTGAGGATCATATTCAAGTCCCGGTTTGACGAAAGCTACAAACCGACCCTTGGGGGCTAGGAGGATTGGTGCAAAGGCAGGCAGTAAAGAAGTAAGTTACCTCAAATTTATCCCTCATCATTTTTACCAGACCAGCTTCACAGTCACGGCTAGTATAAAGCCGGTTTAGATAGCCGGAATGAAGATCTTGGGCGCTCAGAGCAGCATATGTCTCCAGTTCAACATCCCATTTTTCTTTATTCAGAGCGGAAAATTCTTCTTTTATGGTATGCTTGGTTAAGGTGACAGGATTCCCGGGTTCAAAGCGGCCTACACCGGTAATCACAACATCATCATCTTTGGACTCGCCGGTTTGTGTTAGTGTGATCGGTTTGTCAACAGGACTGTGGGATTTCTCAATCCGGACGGAGTTGACAGGCGGGTCAGCAGAGACTGAAGTATTAATAGGCCTCTCTTCGGGAATAGCATCGTCTTGTAAAGGAGGATCATTGGGAATATCCTCAGGAGCAAATGCCTCAAGATCTGGCGTTTTGTCATGTTCTTGGGCTACATCCTCTTCGGCCGCTTTATCCAGGCGGTCTTTCTTGCTCGGTTTAGGTTTGGCCCTGAAAGAAAACCAAAGAGTCAAGGAAAAGCATAAGCCATTACACAGTGTACTGGAAGCATATGTTCAGCTTAGCTTACCCAAGAACCGGTTTTAACGGTGGCAGCTGAGTGGCCGACGATTCACCAGAAGATGAATGAGAAGTAACCTGATAATTGGAGTCGGATGGGTTAAGAGGTTGACGGAAGAAACCCGCTTTAGGATGTAAATCAACAAAAAGGCCAGAGACCTCGGAGCGGCGTTTTTGAACTGGGCTGTTTGGTAAACCGGTGGAGGTAACTACCTGGCCACTGTGCCAGGTTGTGCGGCGAACTTCATGTTGCTGAAGCTTCATATGAAATTTAGGATCCAAATAAGCAAGAGGATGAGAAAATTTAACTTTCCGGTTTGCCTGTCGAAGTTTTGGCAAGGGCAAGATTTCTAAATCGGAAGAGAGAATAGTTACCTCAACGAATTCCGCATTGCTGGCTTCAGCGTCATCCTGACAAGCATCATCATCAATAAGGCGTGTAAAAAATAAGCCAAGCGAGTCAAGTTCTACCTCAAGGTCCGGGTTACCCACATCATCATCAATAGCTGGATCAGATGAAGCGGTGGTTTTTCTCTTATGAGTTGGCTTCTTAATAACCTTGATCTTGGGACAGATTGGCCGCCCTGCTTTCTCCGTTTTGTCTTGAGGAAGTTTCTTGCTCCAAAACGGATTATCGCCCTGGATCAGCAGTAATTAAATGTCAAACATATAAAGCAATAACCGGTTCAACAATAGAGCAATTAAAATATTACCGCTGGCGGTTTGTTGGTGGTGCAGTAAGGAGGTAGACCGGTTTGAGCACAGAGGTGCTCCGGTTCATTCAGCATCTTTTTCACGGATTCTGTGACTTCGTCATCGGGGAGTTGGATTTTAGTGTGTCGGAGTGGGTCATCGACACTATCAGTATACTTGCACATCAAATTGGAGCGCCGGCTCAGAGGCAGTATGCTCCATGATATCCAACAGCGTGCAAGATCTATTCCCGTTAATCCGTTGGCCATAAAAGCTCGGAGCTTGGACAGTTGCGGAGCGTATTTAATTCTTTCCTTGGCACTTAGTCTTTGTGGAAAAGGGTGCGTGTTGCTAAGCCGTTCCGGACGGAAACCAGGCCAGGGATTTTCATTGTCAGGGGAGGTATCCTTGCAATAAAACCAAGTTGCATTCCACTCCTTGGGGTGAGTATGGAGTTTGACATGGGGATAAGTGATTTCCTTCCTCTTCTGAATGGCCATACCGCCCAATTCAGTGTTGGGGCCGTCGGTGAATTCAGTGCGACGGTTTAAATGAAAGAGGTCTCTAAACAATTCGACTGAAGGCTCCTCTTGAAAGTATACCTCAGAGAGCACTTGAAAGTGGCATAGATTGGTAACAGAGTTGGGGCCAATATCCTGTGGACGGAGCTGAAAATTGGCTAACACATCCCGGTAAAATTTAGAGCCGGGCGGTTTGAAGCCCCGGGCCAAGTGATCTGCGAAGACCACAACCTCTCCTTCCTGGGGGGCAGGTGGACATTCATTTCCAGGAACCCTCCAGTGGATCGTATCTTTACTGTCCAAAGCGCCGATCAAGACTAGATCGTCCAACTGTGATTCCGTGACACGAGAAGGAACCCAATTGCACTCATACACTTGTTTGGCCATGGCGAAGATCTACAATAAATAGATGATCCG
This sequence comes from Triticum aestivum, assembly GCF_018294505.1. Classification (NCBI taxonomy): domain Eukaryota; kingdom Viridiplantae; phylum Streptophyta; class Magnoliopsida; order Poales; family Poaceae; genus Triticum; species Triticum aestivum. The sequence continues at coordinate 162,050,110 of NC_057806.1, forward strand.
GTTCAAGAACACGCTGGGTAAAAGAAGGTGTTGATCTAAACTATGATAAACCGGTCTTCCACAATGCGGCATCATGTGGATTCTGGCGGTTCAACCAGGGGACTAATGGTATACACCGGTTTAGTAACTTTTTTCTATGATAAGTTAAACCGCCTGACCTAAGCATCGGAAGAAATTGAAGCTATGGACAACTAGGTATACAGAAACAGGTTTCACAAGATCTTATTATAGCCACGGATCTACAGCGAGCTCACAAAAACAGGAAATATTCCAAAGAGTAAGGCGGAACGGAAGTGAACCATTGAGCGGGTATGTGCGTGAGATCTATGGGCTTAGATAAGAAATAACAGGCGGATGCTTAAAGATTACTACTGAACACAGCGGGAGTTTACAGATTCATCCAAGAGTCAGAATACAAGTATGAGCAAGTGACGAACACAGCACGAACATGGAACCCTAAGAACAGATCTAGGTCAAGAAGAGGAGAAAGCTTACTGGGAACGGAGAAGATGCGGAACGATACCGCAGTGCTCTGGTGCGCTCAGGTTGATGCAGCGGCCCAAGACGAAGCAGAGGTCGACGGTGGCGGCGGAGCTCCAAGGCTGGCGACGCGAGGAAGACGAAGAAGAAGAGATGAGGGGAAAAGAAAGGAGATGGCCATTCGGTCTTATTTATAAGGCAACAGAGTTAGGTCAAGCGCGCGGATCCAGGAGCTGCCATTAAAAGAGGGCGTTATAAATGACAAAATTCATGATGACGTCATGCCGGTTTACAACAACCAGAAATGATGACAACATGGCTGTTTACCAATTACCAGAAGATGTCCAAGACACAAGATTTTGTGAAGGATTGACATGAACCAGTTCAAATCAATCTGGGGCCTAATGTTGGGGATATTACCACTAGGCGTAAACCGGCCTACTTGGGCCGGGTTAACTTCATTAGTGATATAAGCAGATGAAGGCCCAAGGCCTATAGTCGGTTTAGAATCTGTAGCCGTAAACCGACCTGATGTATAACTTGTATTGTAAGTTAGGAATAGAGAGATACCAACTAGGATACGAGTATGAACCGGTTGGGACTCTATGGACCGACGGGCGTCACCCGTGTATATAAGGGGACGACCCAGCGGCGGTTCAAGAGAGACAACGACAACTCGAGCCTGGGCGAAGCTTGTTTGCTCCCTAGCCATCGAGACCATATCAATTCCATCACAACTAGACGTAGGCTTTACCTTCATCGAAGGGGCCGAACTAGTATAAAACCCTCGTGTCTTTGTGTCCGCTTTAACCCCTTCAAGTAAACCCATGGCGATGGCTCCATGACTAAGTCCTTTCACTAGGACATCTGCCGTGACAAATCCACGACAGAATTTGATATAGTTTTGAGTTCAACTTCAATTAAAATGACTTTCTGTTGCATTAGCCCAAATCACAGCATGTTGCCATGTCATGATCATGCATCATATTGTTGCATCGCATTGATTGTATTCTTCCTTGTTTGCCGGTAATTGCCCCCTCTTAGTAGATGATGTTTCCGACGACGTGATCGACGACACCGATGAAGAGCTATACTATATTCAGAAGTGCCAGGCAAGCAAAACCCCCTTGTTCATTCCGATACAATCCCACTCTCTCGCTCCTGCTCTCTTTTACTGCATTAGGACAAAACCGTTTCAACTGTTACATGCTGCGGTAGCTGAACCCCTTTCCTCTGCATGACCTGTCATTGCCACAGTAAATAGATGAAACCCACTAGCATGAGTAGGAATTGTTTGAGCCCTGATGTGCCTACTCATTCATGCTTGTTGTCATGCCTGCTACTGCCTAGAGTTGAGTCAGGTCTGATTCATCGGGAATGAATTGGAACATGGTGAACATGTCCTACTATTAAGAGCTAAGTGTGTGAACACGGTTTGGTAAAGGTAGCGGTGAGAGGCCATGTAGGAGTACATGGTGGGTTGTCTCATTGCAGCCGTTCTCAGGAACCGAGTTCTGTGTTTGTGATCCATGAACAGTTACTACCACACATTGGGCCCGGTAACTCGACCCCTCTCGACTTATTAATCAACTCGATCTCTGTCCAGGAGTTGCAACTAGTTTCTGGTGTTTGTAGGTATTGTTAGTAGTCTACCAAGTGGCACCTGGTACAGGTGGGCTTGAGACAGACTAGGCACAGTGGCACGATGTACCAAGTGGCACCCGGATGGTGGGCTTGGGAACCCTGCACACATCGTTTGGGGCCGTGAGCGACACCCCGGCCGGATCTCCTTGCGGATGGAACCCGAATAGGCGATAAACCTGGACTAGAGACTTGTTGGTTAGTCAGGTCGTGGATGACTCCCTCGCCAGGCTTCCGCTTGAAGGTTGACGAGATACACGACGTGTACATGGTGGTAAGTGGCGAGAGCGTGTGTGAAGAAGTACACCCCTGAAGGGTTATCATTATCTATTCGAATAGCCGGATTCCTCAGATATGGAAACTTGGACCCCTTGCATAGTTCATAGACAAGTGAAAGTGGATACTCTAAAATGCGCAAGATAAGCGTGAGTGCTATGGATGGCCTTCTCGTAGGGAGACGGGAGCGGATCCATAGTGGAGTATTGATATGGTGAATATGTGGACTCGTGTGCGCCACCTCAAAAGAGTTACTTGCAGTCGTAGTTCAGGTTAGCCACTGAGTCAAAAGCTGGCTTGCTGCAGTTAAACCCCACCATCCCTTTTGTTGATAATGATGCATATGTAGCTAGTTCTGATGTAAGTCTTGATGGGTACATTTGTACTCACGTTTGCTTAATTTATGTTTTGCAGAGAGACGTCAGTCTCGCTAGTAGTTCCGCTTGAACTTCGACGTTTAGCTTGTTACCTCAGCTATGATCTTGTACCCTTGGGAGGGTCTTGTAGATAGTCAGGCTTCTGAGCCTTCTTCATTTGTAGTTGTCTGTACTCAGACAAGTTAAGCTTCGGCATGTGCTTGTTGCTTGTATGCTCTGTATGTTGGGTCATGAGACCCATGTTTGTAATATCTCGCTCCTCGGAGCCTAATAAATAAATACTCTGAGTCGTAGAATTTTTTTGTGATGCCATGTTGTATTTACACATATCGAGCATATTGTGTGTATGATTGAAATGCTTGGTATGTGTGGGATCCGACAACCTAGTTGTTTATCCTTGGTAGCCTATCTTATGGGGAAATGTAGTCTTGTGCTTCCATGAGCCATAGTAGTCCGCTACAGCCCGGTACACCGGAGTCCTGCTAGCCCAGCACTACTGCTCCGGAATACTTGACTGGCCGGCATGTGATTCACTTCGTTCCTGTGTCTGTCCCTTTGGGGAAATGTCACGCGGTGACATCCAGAGTCCTACCTAGCCTGCTACAGCCCGGTTCATCGGATTCCTGTAGCCCAGTGCTACAGCCCGGATTCGCACGCTGCTGACCGACATGCTCAATGTTGATTCAGGTATGCCTGTCCCCGTCAGTTAGTGCCACTTTGGGTTCACGACTAGTCATGTCGGCCCGGGTTCTCTATCATATGGATGCTAGCGACACTATCATATACGTGAGCCAAAAGGCGCAAACGGTCCCGGGCCATGGTAAGTCGACACCCGTGGGAATACCGTGCGTGAGGCCGCAAAGTGATTTGAGGGGTTACCGGCTAGATCGATGTGACTTGGAATCGGGGTCCTGACAGCTGTGCCGGAGAGAATGGCATGGACAGAGGATCGGGCCCCTCCGGCAGCTGTGGGTTTCCACCCTCGGCGGCGATGACCGCATGAACGATGTCTGCGGTCGCCAACACCGTCTGGAAACGTTGCGCGGTGCGGGGCCGCAGGCCGGTGCCTTGGATGATTTGGCACAGCCGACTGCCGCTCGCGTCCATCGCCTCCATAGGTGCTTGTGGCTTCTGGTCACTTGGTCTTGGATTGGAGTGAGCAGTGTTGCGCAGAGACTTGAGAGGGAGGGAGAAGGCGTGTAGTAAAATCAAGCTTCTCCTTGTTGTATGAGTTGACGCGGCACATCATAGCACTGGCCCCACATTCTTGCCTCTAAACATGGCTAAAAGACCCGCAGTGTACAATATATTTGCTGCAACCTCTAACATTTACCCACCACAAATTAAAATATATGTGGCCGTATGCATCGTTCTGATGCAGAGGTCGGGGAGTCCCCCCTTTTCGAAAAAAACAAATTAAAATATATATTCCTGTCTTGACCAGATGAGCGTGCAAACTACAATCACCAGGGTGTCAGGTAGGGCCAGAAGACTATTTTAATTTTTTTTTAAACTTCGAGACGACCACATAGCATGGAGCCGACCCCAACGATTTTAAAGCTTACAAGCACGGTACACGCTATCCTAGACTACTCTACACATGAAACTGCCACACGAGCGTCCGGGCTGCGCTTGGCTCTTCACCTCTTCGGGAAGTCGAACAATGATGGAGTACTACTGCACTGGAGGAGTACTACAGTACGCTTCTGGCCATCTGACACCGATTGAACTGCTGCATGTCCACCGCGTGCGGGAGGGAGAGCGTGTAGCGAAAGCTTCTCCTAGTCTTGCCATCCACCACACTCATGGGCGAGGGAGGGACGCTCCTGCCTTTGCATGTATGACAGGTGGGCCCGACAGGTGTGTGGCCAACCTGTCATACAGCCAAAGGCAGGTGCAGTTAAGTTCACGAGGGAGAGGATAATCAAACTTCTCGTTGATGTACTAGTTGATGCGACACATCAAAGCACTACACTCGATATATTTCAATAATTTGCATTTAACGATGCATTAATTACAACGCATGCATGCATGCCGTGACTCTCCTTTTGATACTTGCATGTGTTGATTTAATGCACCTTGAAGTAGTATAAAATATGTGACAAGCACTCCCTCCGTTCCACAATACATGCCTTCCATTTGTCAAAATATAGATGTATCTGGACATGTTTTAGTATATAGGTACATCCATGATAGAGCCAATCGGATGGTTGAGAACACTACAATTCGTAGCTACAGATGCGTGTGTGACTCCCAAATGCAGAGGCCGGGGGTCATCATCCTCCTTTTCGAGAAAAATCAGACGCGTGTGTGAGAGGACGAGTGCGTGCGTGCACCTCTTCTCTTCATGTATAACATACTACTAAACTCAGAGTACAAGTTTTTGTGGGTGGCACGATGGTGCGTGCGAGAAGTCCCAAGAGATAGGTTTAATGCGTGTGAAAAAAAGACTAGCCTAGAGCTCGCCATGCGGCTATTCCTGTCGAACGCCCCATTAACCTCAAGATATGTATACGAAGGTGCCAGTTATTGCACGTACACAACAGTACTCCCTCCTTTCCGGTTTATAGGGCTTAATTCAAAAATCTCACCAACCAAGATGGTGAGTGGTGGAATATTTTTTGTAGTTTGCAAAAGCACCTAATTAATGCTCTTGTTTTTCTCAACAAATTATGTTTATCAATGCATTAATTGCAATGCATGCATGCATAAAGTACATGCATTGGTCAATTTTCTCTTAATACTTGCATGCAATGATTTAATGTAGCTTGGAATCTGAACATGTGTTGGGGAGCGTATTGGAGTACATACTCACAACAGTATATTGAATTGCAAACCTGTTCACACCGATCACAACCTAAACGGTTTCCCACTTAGGAGCATATTAATACTCGGTTATAAATACTAGTATGCCAACATGACTGCACATTCCTCCTCAACTCCTCATCCACAAAAACAAACAAGTCATTCAGCATCCTTCCCTTGCGTCTTCCATGGCCAGCGTGAGTTCTGGGTCGAGAGATTTCCACCAGGGAGAGGCGAGCATGGAAGCGGAAGCACGAGAGTGTGACGCCCCCGATTTTACCGTACACTAATCATGCACGCAAATGTGTACGACCAAGATCAGGAACTCACGGGAAGATATCACAACACAACTCTAGACACAAATTTAAATAATACAAGCTTTATATTACAAGCCAGGGGCCTCGAAGGCTCGAATACAAATGCTCGAAGGCACAAGAGTCAGGGGAAGCAACAATATCTGAGTACAGACATAAGTTAAACAAGTTTTCCTTAAGAAGGCTAGCACAAACTGGGAAACAGATCGAAAGAGGCGCATGCCTCCTGCCTGGGATCCTCCTAAACTACTCCTGGTCGCCGTTAGCGAGCTGCACGTAGTAGTAGGCACCTCCCGAGTAGTAGTAGTCATCATCAACAGTGGCGTTTGGCTCCTGGACTCCAATGTCTGGTCGCAGCAATCGGATATAGGAAGGTGGAAAAAGGGGGAGAAAAGCAACCGTGAGTACTCATCCAAAGTACTCGCAAGCAAGGAGCTACACTACATATGTATGCATTGGTATCAAATGGAAAAGGGTAGTGTATGTGGGCTGAACTGCAGAATGCCGGAAGAAGAGGGGGATAGCTAGTCCTATCGAAGACTACGCTTCTGGTAACCTCCATCTTGCAGCAGGAGAAGAGAGTAGATGGTAAATTCACCAAGTAGCACATGTAGCATAATCCTAACCGATGATCCTCCCCTCATCGCCCTGTGAGAGAGCGATCATCGGTTGCATCTGGCACTTGGAAGGGTGTGTTTTATTAAGTATCCGGTTCTAGTTGTCATAAGGTCAAGGTACAACTCCAAGTCGTCCTGTTACTGAAGATCATGGCTATTCGAATAGATTAACTTCCCTGCAGGGGTGCACCACATAACCCAACACGCTCGATCCCATTTGGCCGGACACACTTTTCAAGGTCATGTCCGGCCTCGGAAGATCAACATGTCGCAGCCCTACCTAGGCACAACAGAGAGGTCAGCACGCCGGTCTAAATCCTATGGCACAGGGGTCTGGGCCCATCGCCCATTGCACACCTACACGTTGCGAGGGTGGCCGGAAGCAGACCTAGCCTAGCAGGCGTTCCAGTCCAATCCGGCGCGCGCCGCTCAGTCGCTGACGTCATGAAGGCTTCGGCTGATACCACGACGTCGAGTGCCCATAACTGTCCCCGCGTAGATGGTTAGTGCGTATAGGCCAGTGGCCAGACTCAGATCAAATACTAAGATCTCGTTAAACGTGTTATTTTGAAATAACTGCGAACGCCGATGTAACGCCCTCGATGCGGCTATATCTCCTACATGTTGAAGCATGACTTAGAGGCATAACCGCATTGAAAGCATTGTCGCAAGTAAGGTAATCTTCACAACAACCCATGTAAATAGATAAAAGGGGAAAGGATACATAGTTGGCTTACACTCGCCACATCACACAAATACATGAATAACATTACAATCATCCAGTACACTCATGGTCCGACTACGGTACCAAAATAAAGATCAACCCACACATGCGACACGGTCCCTGATCGCCCCAACTGGGGACCACTACTGATCATCTGGGAAACACACATAGTAACGACAAGAGTCTTCATCGAACTCCCACTTGAGCTCAAGCGCATCGTCTGGAACGGTATCATCGGTCCCTGCATGTGGTTTGGAAGTAATCTGTGAGTCACGGGGACTCAGCAATCTCGCATCCTCGCGATCAAGACTATTTAAGCTTATAGGTAAGACAAGGTATGATGTGGAGCTGCAGCAAGCGACTAGCATATATGGTGGCTAACATATTCGCAAAAGAGAGGGAGAAGAGAAGGCAAAGCACGGACGAAGAACTATGATAAAGAAGTGATCCTAGAACAACCTACGTCAAGCATTACTCCAACACCGTGTTCACTTCCCGGACTCCATTGAGAAGAGACCATCACGGTTACACACGCGGTTGATTCATTTTAATTAAGTTAAGTTCATGTTATCTACAACCGGACATTAACAAATTCCCATCTGCCCATAACCGCGGGCACGGCTTTCGAAAGTTCAAATCCCTGCAGGGGTGTCCCAACTTAGCCCATCACAAGCTCTCACAATCACCGAAGGATATTCCTTCTCCTGAGACATTCCGATCAGGCTTGGCATCCCGGTTACAAAACATCCTCGACAATGGTAAAACAAGTACAGCAACACCGCCCGAATGTGCCAACAAATCCCGATAGGAGCTGCACATATCTCGTTCTCAGGGCATACTCAGATAGGTTAAGCTACGAGTAAAACCATCCCCCGAGTTTCCCCGAGGTGGCCCCGCAGGCTGCCCAGTTCGGACCAACACTCAGAGGAGCACTGGCCCAGGAGGGTTTAAATAAGATGACCCTTGGGCTCCAGAAACCCAAGGGAAAAAGAGGCTAGGTGGCAAATGGTAAATCCAAGGTTGGGCATTGCTGGAGGAGTTTATTCAAGGCGAACTGTCAAGGGGTTCCCATTATAACCCAACCGCATAAGGAACACAAAATCCGGGAACATAACACCGATATGATGGAAACTAGGGCGGCAAGAGTGGAACAAAACAGTAGGCAAAAGGCCGAGCCTTCCACCCTTTACAAAGTATATAGGTGCATTAAGATAAAAAAGATAATATGGTGATATCCCAACAATAAACAATGTTCCAACAAGGAACGATCTCCAATCTTCACCTGCAACTAGCAACGCTATAAGAGGGGCTGAGCATAGCGGTAACATAGCCAATCAATGGTTTGCTAGGACATGGTGGGTTAGAGGTTTGACATGGCAATTTGGGAGGCAGGATAAGCAAGTGGTAGGTATCGTAGCATAGGCATAGCAAAAGAGCAAGCATCTAGCAAGCAAAGATAGAAGTGATTTCGAGGGTATGGTCATCTTACCTGCAAAGTTGTCAGAGTTGACTTGATCCTCGTAAGCGAACTCAACGGGTTCCTCATTCATGAACTCGTCTCCTAGATCTACCCAAACAATAACAATAAGCAAAAGGAACACAATCAACCATGTGCAATGCTCAAACAACATGATGCAAACATGGTATGCTATGCGGGATGCGGTATGTGATGCATATGCAAGATTTGAGAAGGAATGATTGAACCTGGCCTCAACATTGAAATCCAAGAGTGCCACCGAAAAGGTGAGGTGATTTCGGTTGAAATAGAAATAAAGATCACCAGAATCGGATGCATAGATTGGAAATGGCAAGCGAAACAAATATGGCACCAGTCTGCGATAATCAGCAAGTGGCCAACTAAATGCATCAAGATAAATATGCTACATCACTCAAACATGACAACAAAATACATGGCAGGGATCCACTCATGAAGCTTGACAAAATATGAACAATGAGCTACGACTAATTCATCCATTAACATGTTCAAACAAGCATGGCAAAAGTGCAAATGACAACAGGTTTCAGACTTAGTGAAATTAACACAAGTCTGGAATTTATCATCAGGAAGCACACTTTAGAGCATGAAAACTACATGCTACAGGAACTTAACATGGCAAAGAAAGGCATGACATGAAGCTACCAAAAGTACTTAACAAAATTCCCTTAGTGACCTTGAGCCAAAAGGGATCAGAGAATACAATTGCAAGCATGTGAACATGGCAAAAACATAAACAAATTTTAGACTTAGTAAAAAACTGGAGCATGCAAATCAGTTAACGAGTAGGCATGTTTACGAGCTCGATGCACTCACTACAGAGCATGGCATGACAAACTAAGCATACACCTATCAAGAAGACATGGCATATAAGTTAGACATGGCAAGAACAACAACATAGTATGCACGGATCAATAGCAACATCCTCTGCAATATCGCTAAACAGGTCAACAATCTGCCAGGATCAACGATATAGCAAAATTAGAGCTTGATTGACTCAAGCTAGGGTGCTTCATAATTGCAAACAAAGCCATGGATGGATATACCACCACAATGTTAACAAAACTCCCTTACTGATCATCCTCAAAAGAGGCACGGATCAGTAGGAAACAACATGAACATATGGCATAACGACAAAAAACAGAACAAGGACTGTGAAATTCTAAGTCCCTGAAATCAGCATTACCGATTACACTACTTTTAAAGCTTGTGCTAGTTACCACAAATATCACAAAAATACATGGCAAGCACCTCTGTAAAGATGGCATGGCATTTAACAAAACACATATAGAGCTTAGGATCATATCATGCACACATTAATCATGGCAAAAGTGACAAATAGCTATTTGATGAAACAGATCTGACAAATTTACCATATAGCCCTCTTCCAACAGCATTTTGGTCATCAAGATGAGCTCAAATGAAAATGATGCAATGATATGAAATGATGTACTCGTCGAGGCGAACATTTTGATATGCTACACGCACAAAACGGATCTACAATGGGAGAGTCACGACATGATGAAAATTGCCAAAAATTAGGGTTTCGGGGAATAAAAAGTCAACCGTATGGAATATATCTTAGATCCAGCACGCGGCCCAAGGTTCGTCGGGGAAGAAGAGGTCGCTGGAGTACTGTTCACCGGGAACGGAGGGGAGCTTGCCGGCCGGAGAGGGAAGCGGTGGAGGGCGGCGAGGCGGCGCCGGCTTCGGTT